>NC_091806.1:1301071-1621964 GCF_041296235.1 Equus asinus | reverse complement strand
GAGGAAGAAAAGGCAGTCCTTGCTGACCCTTCCCACCTGGTTTAGATTCCCCTGGCACAGGCGCTCATAGCCCCATCTGGACGTTCATCACACTGTGCTAACTTGTTTAACGGCTGTCTTCCCCGAAGACTGATGATCGACGAAGTCAAGTTCTACGTCTGTCTTGCTCATCATTGTATATTTGATACCTAATAGTTCTTGGTATTCAGTAGGTGCTCAATAAATATTTGTTTATTGGGAAGGAAAGAGGGAGGGACAGAGAGAGAGAAAGAGAAGGAGAAAGAGAGGAAGAGATGGGAGGGGGTAAGGAAGAGGGGAAAAAAAGAGGCAGAAAAGCAGGGCAAAGGAGAGGGAGAGGGGGGCGGGAGTGGGGAGGGGAGGGGGAGAAACAGGAGGTAGGATGGGGAGAGGGAGAGGCTTAATCGGGATCTATTCACCCTTATCTTCAGCTCCCAGTGGCACACACAGGCTGAGGCCTTTCCCAGCTATTTCAGTCCAGCAGGTCCTGGGGGCTGCCTTGAACCTGGTGGGCCTGCCATAGGGGGTCTAGAAAGAAGATGTACCCATTGGTTCATCCAACAGATCCGATAGAACTTATGACGCGTCAAGCAACCTGCTCTGCTCTGGGGATAGCAAAGGGGGTGAGCATGGACAAGGTCCCTGACCTCGTGTAGCTTGGAGCAGGGGGTGGACATTAAGCAAACAAAAGCACAGAAATGTAATGACAAATTACGGTAAGTACTCTAAAAGAAGGAAGGGGCGTGTCCTGAAACTGGGAGAGTCTGGTGTGCATTTGGGGTGGTGAGGGCTGGGGGTGAGGATGGCAGGAAAGTTCGGTCAGAGATGGCTTCCCTGGGGATGCTTGAGCCAGAGCAGATGGATCGGGGTAGCGGGGCCAGTGTCTCTCCGCCTCAGCTCTATGGACATTTGGGGCCAGATTATTCTTTGCTGGGATAAGGAGGGCTGTCCTTGACCTCTACCCGCTAGATGCTAGTAGCCCCAGCCCCCATGCCACAGTTGTGACAATAAAACATCTCTAGACATTGTCAAATGTCCCCTGTGGGGCAAAATCGCCCCCAGTGAGAACCACTGAATACGGAAGAGGCCAGGTGGTTGGGGAGTGGAGGATAGGAAGAGAAAGGTGTAGCCAGTGGAAGGAGCACATTGGCCAAGGCCCCGGGTGGGACAGCTGTGCGGCCAGGGGGCTGGTGATGCCAGTGGGAGACAGGGCCAAACCCTGCAGCTGAGAAAGAATGGGATGGAAGGAGTTGTGTGCTTCCTGGCGAAGAAAACAGAAACATACAGAGAGGGCGGGAGGCTACAGGGCCAATGACAGGATCTCACCACTCATCTTTGGGATCCCAAAATTAAGAAATAAGCCTCTGCAAATCCGGAGCCCTGAGACAGTATTAACTGAGCTGGTTAGCACATGTAGTCCATCCACCCGCTCCCAGGGCTGACAAGGGGATGACAGATGAACCCCAGTGGGGTGTGAAGACGTGCCAAGGGCTCCATTTAATAAATCAGCTGACACTCCCCTGCATTTGCATTGCTAATGGAGGTTCCTAAACCCCAGATGTTGCTGCAGAAACTTGTCCCACTGCTACCTCCCCACCTGTGACTTCCTGAGGGAATTGGCGAAAGGCAACAGGGTGCTGGGTGGTTAGGTCTGAACATTTTGAAATCAGCCTGGAGCTGGAAGGTAGGTAAAATGTCCAAAGGATCCAGCCACAGATGTGCAGGCTTGGGACCTCATGAGCACTGCAAAGCCTGGGTCACAGGGTCCCGGAGGCAGAACTGCCCTGGAGTGAGACACCAGGACGTCCAGCCCCCAAATGCATCCTTCTCTGGCCTGAGCTCCCAGACATTCCAGCACGAATTAGCTTTAATTAGCCATGATCTCCAGTAAGTGAAAGTTAGCCACTTTGGATCTGTTCCTCCAATATAGAAGATATGCTGAAACAATTCTCTTTTTTTGGGGCTGGAGAGGTGGGGGCTGCGTAATATCAGAATCATCTAGGGAGCATTTTCAGTGTCTACATGCTCCATCTACCCCTAAGATAGAGTCCCAGTTGCTCTCGAGGGGCTGTGCCCTTCAGGATGTGTTATCGACTTTTCCTCTTGCCTCAGACTCCAATATAGTTTGACACGACACCGTTCCTGATGCTGCCTTTATTTAAAGTTTTGTTATTTTTTACCTTGTGGATTTTTTTTGCATTAACTTTGATTTTTTTAAATGCTCTATTAGAATATTATTTGTCTTGATGATTGAGATTTTCAGCACCCCTTAAAATTTTATTTTATTTTTAACTGTGATAAAATACACGTAACATAAAGTTTGCTATCTTAACTATTTTTAAGTGTACAGTTCAGTTCTGTGGCATTAAGTACATCCACATTGTTGCAGAAGCATCACCAAATACCACCTCCAGAACTCTGTATCTTCCCAAACTGAATCTCTGTCCCCCTTAAACAGAAACCCCCCTCCCCTCCTCTCCAGCTGCTGGAAACCGCCATTCGGCTTTCTGTCTCTGGAACTTGGACAACTCCAGATGCCTCATGTAATGGAAGGAATCATACGGTATTTGTCTTTTTGTGACTGCTTATTTCACTAAACATAATGTCTTCAAGCTTCATCCATGCAGCACGTATAAGAATTTCCTTCCTCTTTAAGGCTGTATAATATTCCATTGTACGTACGACTACGTTTTGCTTACCCATTCACCCATCCGTGAACACTTGGGTTGCTTCCATCTTTTAGCTTTTGGGAATAAAATGCTGTGAACATGGGTGTACAAATATCTGTCTGAAATCCTGCTTTCAATCTTTTTGATGTATATCTAGAAGTAGCATTGCTGGATCATATGGTAATTCTATGTTTAATTTTTTCAGGAACTGTCATTATTTTCGCCAGCGGCTGGACCATTTTACATTCCTATTTGCAGTGTGCAAGGGCTCTGGTTTCTCCTCTCTCCTCATCGTTGCCAATGTATTGTTTTTTTAATAGGAGCCATCCTAAAGGGTGTGAGTGGTAGTGCCCCTTAAATGCTGCTCCTGAGGGGGACCTTCCCTCAGTCCCCTTTGCCCTGTCCCGCCCCTGGTTGCAAGTCGACGCCTAGTGAGCCTCTGGTCCTGACAGAGATAGCACCTGTGTTTTACATTCCCCCAGTGGGCTCACATGAGGAAAAAATACTGTGCGTCTGGATTAGAAGGCTGGCTCCACCACGTAGTAACTGTGTGACCATGGGCAAGATGCTTAACCTGCCTTTACCTTAGTTTCTTCATCAATAAAAGGAGGATAAGAATTTTATTTACCTGCTAGAATTGTCATGAGGATTACCTGGGTTAGCATATGTGAAGCTCTCAGACATAATAAGCCTGGGATCTGAAAAGGTGATGGCTGCTATTGCCACAGATCTCACCTATGGATGTGGCTATTTTGTTTTTTCATAAACTTATCACTTTGGAATACATTTAGATCTACAAAAATGTTTCGAAGAGCATACAGAGAATTCCCATGTACCCTTCACCCAAATCTCTCTAATGTGAACATCTTACACAATCATGGTACATTTGCTGAAACTAAGAAATTAACACTGGTACATCACTGTGATCTAAACTGAAGATTTTATTCACGTTTCACTGGTTTTTCCACTAATGTCCTCTTTCTGTCCCAGGATCCAAGCCAGGATATCACATTGCATTTGGGGTTAGCTGTTTTTACTTGTTTGTTTTGTGTTGTTTGTGTTTCTGTTATTTTGCCTGGAGAGTGTTTTGAAAAGCTGGAGTCTGAATGCCTTTAGATGGGTTTTCCATTCCGCCACGGTCTTCCTCCACTCCCTCTTGTCAGATGCCAGCTTCGTACGTCTGCATTTACTGCCTGCCCCTGGGGACAGGGGAACATGTGACCCCTGGGTTAGCTGATGGCTCAATCCCTTCCCCTCTGAAAGACTGTAATTCGCTGATTCATTCTTCTGGGTCTCTAACAGTCCTCTATTTAAATTTAAATACTTTCAGGTAGCTGGTCCACATAAGCCAATTCGCAAATAAACACCTTAGCAGAAATTAGTTGAGAGGAGGAAGCCTCATGGGAATAGTTATTGATGGAGGGCCTGGAGGTGGAAAAGTGATACGGGATGGAGAGGTACCTCTTAGAGAAGGCTGGATTTCGCTCTCTTACGTCTTGAGCTGGGCCCTGCCTTAGATAAGCCCTGACTCTTGCTGCTCAGCTACGTGATCCCTGCCCCTAGCCCCCGTGCTCCCTGGCATCACGGGACTATGAGCCCAGCAGAGCCCACCATGCTGCTGTCTTGGGCCTTTCCCCTCGCTCTGCCTCCTCCGTTCCCAGAATGCGGGTAACCCAGATCCTTGGTGGTGCAGGGGAAAGAAAGTCTAGAAAAAACTCAGCCACCTGAAATGATTTATTAAGGACCTTCTTTTTACCCAAGGCAACACAAAGTGCTAAGTAGGACTTGAAAGTGAAGAGCTGACATCTAAACCCAGCAGCAGTCGTATTTTCAATCTTGTCTTTTACTCAGAAATAGACCACAGGCTATGAGTGATCAACTAGCTTATTTTCTTCTCCATATTTTTACGCATCTGGATGTGCATATCCAAACATTCAGGTAAGAGCTATTTGTCTTGTATCTGCATCTTTAGAGAAGTCTGCTTACTGACCAACGGCACAAATGACCAGAAAAAGACGAGAGGGGAAATCATGGAAAAAATAAGTGAGAATGTTTCCCCCACTTAGATGCTTGCTCTTGCTTGTGGGTAGAGCCTTCAAGAAGCCTCCAATTCCAGCCACACGACCTGCCCCTAGCCTCACCCCAGTGCTTTTCTTGGCGCCCCGGCACAGTTGGGTAATAGGATGGGTAGAGCAGACCTCATGTGGAGTGCTGGCTCCACCACCAACTGACTGGGGGACTTGGGCAGGTTGCTCAACGTGTTTGTGCCTCAGCCCCGCCTGTCAGATGGGGCTCATCGTAGCACCTGCCTCCCAGGGTTGTTGCGAGGTTAAGCAGGAGGCAGAGGAGCACAGCCTGCGGGGTGCTTAGTGTGGCCCCTGGTGAGTAGTGGGCGCTCCAAACGCCTAGCTCTCATCATGTAGGATGCTCAGGGAGAGGCAGCACAGGCAGCCCTGACGGCCGCAGCACCAAAGGAAGGGCATGTCAGTAAGAGGCAGTGGGAGCTCTGGGAAGGCGGGCCTGTGCCACCTTCGCCACCCAAGGGCTTTCTCATACAGCAGCTCTCATCTCTGACAGGGACCTTGTAATCATCTCCGTTTGGCAAATGAGAAAAGTTAAACTTGGAGTCCAAATGATGCACCAGCGATCACACAGCAAAAAAGATACAGAACTGCCCTTGAAATAGCAGTGAGGAGTAGCTGGAAGGGTGAACCCTGGAAATTGGTACCCTTTGACCACTTCACCCACTTACCCACCCTCTGCCCCCGCCCTGTGGCAACCACCAGTCTGTTCTGTTTCTGTAAGTTCTGTTTTTTTAGATTTCACGTGTAGGTGAGATCATACAGTATTTGTCTTTGTCTGTCAGACTTATTTCACTCAGCATAATACCCTCAAGGATTATCCATGTTGTCCCAAATGGCAGGATTTCCTTCTTTTTGATGGCTGAATAAGATGCAACATCTTCTTTATCCACTTATCAGTGGATGGGCACTTGGGTTGTTTCCATGTCTTGGCTGTTGTGAATAATGCTGCAGTGAACATGGGGGTGCAGATATGTCTTCAGTGTACGGCATGGTGACTATAGTTAACGAGACTGTATTATAGATTAAAGTTGCTAACAGAGTAGATTTTAAAAGCTCTCACCACAAAAGAAAAAAAAGGTGAGGTGAAGTGAGGTGATAGATGTGTTAACTAACCTTATTGTGGCCATTTCACAATATGTACATATATCAAACCATCACATTGTACGCCTTAAACTTACACACATGTCAATTATATCTCAATCAAGCTGGGAAAAAAAGAGTATGAACCCTTTTGTTCGAAGGTATGAACCCAGGTGTCCAAACCGTGCCTGCCCACCACCTCAGACCAGCCGTGTGATGTGGGGCGTCAGTTAAGGTCTGGGTCTCGGTCACCTCATGTGGAAAGTGGGAGTGATGATGGTATCCCGTAGGGTTCTTGTGAAGATTAAATGAGAGAGAGAGAGTGTGGGAGTGTGTGAGTGTGCGTGTCTGTGGGTGGCTCATGGCCCCTAGTAGTCTTTATAAATGTGTAGGAAACAAACTGGGAAGCCCAGAGCCTTTGAGTCCAAATCTCCTGTGTTTTGGACACAGAACTGTCTGAAAGAAGCACCTTTCCTACACCCCCATTTTACAGATGAGAAAACGAAGCCCACGGAAATGGAAGTTTTTGTCTAAGTTAAGGAAATAAAATTAGGGGAAATAAAATTTAGGAGATTTAAAAAAAGCACCTGAAATAAAAACACAAAGAGGCAAAACAGCAGGGCCAGACTGAAGGGAAGCTAGACAGAGCGTCCGCGAAGACGGGCGGGCCGAGAAGGTTAACCAAACAGCGAGCTCCTCGCTGACAGACAGCCGGAAGGAACAAGCCGCGTTGTCAAACACTTCGGAGGCCTGGCCCACAGCCGCCAGCACGCTGGCCCAACCCGCGGCCGCGTCGCTCCTCGTTCCTTTCAACCCAGCTCAGCCGCACTGGGGGACATTCTGCTCAAGCCCCTTGAGAGGATTCACTCTGAGCCCCCTTCTTTCCACTCTGAGCCCCCTTCTTTCCAGCTGGCTCCCTGTGGGCTCCAGCTGGCCTCCACTCCCAGGGTCAGCCACCCCACCCCTGTGCAGTCTGATGAAATCGGGGCGTGCAGAAGGAGCTGTCTACAAAGAGAACACCTTTCCTGAATGCTGGGGGCCAGGGAATCCGCATATGCTGTAGCAATTTTGGATCTTTCCAGAAACGTGGTTTCTCTTCTCCAGCCATCCCTGTAGATCTTGACTTAGGTCTCTCTCACACACACACACACACACACACACACACACACACACACGGAAAGAGGAAGGAACAGAGACTTCCTGCTTCCACTACTGGTCAAGCAGCTCCATTTGGCCTGAGCTGGTACGGTCCATGACCTGCAGAATGGCTGAAGGTCAGATGGTGGCAGAATAAGACAGGTAAGAATGCACAGGGGCAGGAGGAGCTGCGGGGATGTGGGGCGTGCTCCGAGGTTTGTTATCTCTGGCCCCTTCCCACATTTTTCCTCCTTCGTGAGGCTAGGTCTGTTTGCGTCTAATCTACACACCCCGCCTCCCCACAAATGAAGTCAAGCAAGTCCCCCACCTTGCCCCTCCTGCGAAGATGAGGTCACCTCCTGGATTCCCTCCATGGAGCCGAGGAGAGCTGACAGGCTGTTTGACCTCCGCTCTCCCTCTCCCGCAGGTGTCCTCTGAGCAGCCTCAGGTGGGGCTGAGACTCCAGAAAACGCGCAGCTTCTACCCCTGGGAGTGGAGCCCAGCTTCAGCTAATCTTGGCAGGTCCCAAACCAGATTTTCTCAGCTGGCCCTCACTTAGCATTGCTTCCTCCTGCTCCAGAAAGGCAATTCATTAAATGTGCCATTCAATGTGATGGGATCTCTATGCTTTGATGGAAGGTTGCTTATAGAGAAATTCACACAGCGGAAAAACAGCCTTTTCTGTGAAATTGTGACTAGCTTGGGGTTCTGAAAGAAAAAATCCTTTACTCTCATGGATGCTTGGAACACACTCTATAGTCAGAGAGTGTGGTAGATTGGAAAGAGCAATAGTCTTTGGAAGAAAAATTGGGGAGATCTGCTTTATTTTTTAGAGTTTAAAAATTCTTACGTTACATGCAGTAAAATTCCCCCTTTTCTGTGTACGTTTTTATGGGTTTTGACAAATGCATACATACATGGGACCACCACCACGATTAAGATATAGAACTGTTCCATAGCCCCCAAAGTTCCCTCATGCCCCTGTTACGGGTTGAATTATGTCCCCACAAAATTCATATGGGGAACCTGACTCCCCAGCACCTCAGAATGTGACCTTATTTGGAGATTGGGTCTTTACAGAGGTAATCAAGTCAAAATGAGGTCATTAGGGTGGACCTAATCCAATATGACTGGTGTCCTTATAAAATGGGGAAATTTGGAGACAGACAGACAGACACAGAGGTAATGCCATGTGAACATGAAGACGGCCACTGGAGAGGCAAGGAGGGCCTGGAACAGACCCTTCCCTCACAGTCCTAAGAGGGGACCAACACTGCCAACCTCGGTCTCAGTCCTCTGGCCCCCAGAATGGTGAGACGACACATTTCTGTTGTTTAAGGCTCCCGTTTGTGGCATTTTGTCATGGAAGCCCCAGCAAAGGAACCCAGCCGCCTTACACTCAGTTACCTCCCCCCCCCCCCCCGCCCGGCCCCGCCAACTCCGCCCCTGGTCGTCACTGACCCGATTCTCCAGAATGTCACAGAAGAAGAATCCTACAGCACGTGACCCTTGAGTTGAGCTTCCTTCACTCAGCACAACGCTTTTGAGACTCATGCATGTTCCTTTCTTTCATTCCTTTTTATTGCTGAGGAGTATTTCATTTTACTGATGCACCACAGTTTATTTATCCGTTTACAGTTGAAAGATATTTGGGTTATTTCCAGGTTTTGGTTATGCGACTAAAACCTCCGGAAATGTTCACATACACACTTTTTTTTGCAGGTGAACATAAGTTTTCATTTCTCCTGTGAATATCCAGAGGTGGGATCCCTGGGTCTTATGATAAGTGTGCGTGCACATTTGTAAGAAACTACCAAATTGCTTACAAAGTGGCTGTTCCATTTTTGTATTTTTGCCAGTAACATACGCACATTTTAGATGTTTCACACCCTCCTCCCTGCACTTGTTGTTATCTGTTTTTTGGTTTTTCCAACCTAGTAGGTATGTACAGGTTATTGCATCGTGATTTTATTTGCGTTTTCCTAATAACTAAAGATGTTGATCATCTTTTTATGTGGTTATCTGCCACCCATATAATTTCTTTTGTAAAGTCTCTATTCAAATATTGTCCCCATTTTTAATTGGGTTGTTTGTTTTCTTATTATCAAGTTTGAGAGTCCTATATCAAATATGTATTTTGTAAATATTTTTTACCAGATATGGCTCGTCTTTTTATTTTCTTCACAAGGTCTTTTGAACAGCAGAAGTTTTAAATTTTGATGTAGTCTAATTTATCAGTATTTTTAATGGATCATGCTTTTGGCGTGATATCTGGGAAAGCTTTGCCCAAGGGCACAATGATTTTGAGACTATCTGCTCTTCATCCTGACTGAGCAGCTGATTCTCAAGCTAGAAAGGCCACTGACCCTTTCCAAGCCTTAGTTTACCCTCTGTGAAGTGTGGAGTTTGAAGTGATAAGTATTTTTCAAGCTTTTTGACAGCGAGGGACCCCAATTTAACTGAGACCATGCACGGTACCCCAGCACGGACAACAGACAGGTTCTGCAGTTCTGACAAGTTCCAGGTGATGCCCACCACTGGTCCAGGGACCTCACTGTGAGTGGCAAAGCTACAGAGTCCTCTCAAGGCCAAAGTGTGAGGTCCAGCTTTGTCAACATCAGACTTTGGATTTCTGTGGTATATTTCTTCCAAGGAGAGCAAAGTTCTTTCAAGTCAGTAATTCTCTTTCCCTCTCTTCTATCTGCCCATTATTATCCCCAAGTAACTGATGGGCACACTGAGGCCCAGGACTGAGCGAAGTTCCCTAGAATGCAGCAGAGTCTGGTAGAGAAGAATGCTGCCAGCAGGTGGGGACTAGCACCACCGTGAGCTATATGGCCAAGTCGGTGCTACACTCAGAACTCGTTCTGTTGCATCAGAAACTCAAACTGGCTTAAGGAAGAGGGGGAAGTTTTTTGGCTCATATAACTAAAGTGTCCGAAGCTATGCTGGCTGCAGTTGTAGTCAGATCAAGGTGTTTGAATGCTGTCATAGGAATAGGGCTCTCTGAAAGTTTTAGTTCTGTCCTCCTCTGAACTGATTTCCCTCCCAGGCAGGTTCTTCCTATGCTATGATAAGAAGACCACTGGCTGCTCTAGGCCTACAGCCCATGAGCTTAGCCCCACCAGCAGAAAGACAGCTCTCCTTTTCCAGTAGTTTCAGCAAAAGCCCTACATTCAAGTTTTCTTGGCTTAGCTTGGGCCACATGCCTGCCCATCCATGTAACAGTGACTGTGGCCAGTGGGAATGCGGGATGCAGTGATCTGAAGGACCAAGCCTGGATGACGCTCACAGCCTGGGGGTGAAGTCAGCTTCGCTGGAACCACATGGACCTAAAATATGGAAGGAAAGTTTCCCAAAGAAAGGCGAATGTTGTTTGCTGGATGGGCAGATGACAGTGTCCACTATGGTCATTACCGATTGGTGTGATTGAAAGCCTATGTTTTCGTTGTTTTTTTTGAGAGAAGAGGAAACAAGAATCTATAACTCTGGCCTCCCAGGAAACACTCTCATTGTGCCTTTGATGTCACAACTCCTCCTGAGCCCTCAGCTTATTTCCAACTCCTTGGACTCTCTTGCCCCATTTTTGGTGCAGCCCCCCACCTTCAACACCCAAGATTTTCACACTGCATTTCCCCATAAATATATGTCAATGCTAAAAATTTATATTCCTACCCCTGGCAGAGTTGTCTGGACTTGAAATGAGAATTCCAACAGAGGGCAACACTTGACACAAAGTGATTGTGCACTAAAGACGGCATTTCAGGCACTGGGGGATTTCTGTTCCTAGGAGACAAGGGTCTCCCTGGTCCTGCCAAATCATCCAACTGGTTTCGCTGAGCCACAGAGTTGGCGAAGGAGCCACAGCCTTCTAGCCCTGGAGCAATCCCCTCTGCCTGGAGACGGCAATGGAAACAGGTGGAGACACAGCTGGGCTGGCTCGAGGCAAGGCCAGGACTGTCTTGGGAGGAACCCCTAAACAGAAGTACAGGCAGCGAATCTTGCCTAATTAGCAACGTGAAAAGCCTGTAAACTGAGACCTCAGGAGGGGACATTCTTGCTTCATCTCTGGCAGACGGAAGAGGCTGGCTGGGGCCTGAGAACCATCGAGTTCAGTCATTTAGTGGTTAGAAACCCCCCTAACTCTCAGTGTGCAGACAGGTCCCCATGACTCCCCAGCAGGCCAAGGATGGCTCTGGGTACGGAAGAACCAGTTCTGGCCAGAGATGGGAACATTTTTTGTGGGATCGAGTTGATGTTCTGTAACGTCAGGTTAGGCTGATAGGGTATTTTATTGAATGACACAAATTCCAGCTTCAGTAACAGTACCCGAGTGTCAATAGCGAATGTAAATAGACTGTCTTATAAAGCGAGAAAATATGTGCACAGTGTCCCAACCTCCCCCCTCCGGAGTGTGTGAGCTATGAGACCACACTTGGCACCCGCAGGCACCTCTCCCTCCCTCCCCAGTGCACACAATGACCCCCTTTATGCGCTGCCCGCCGGGCCCCATGGGAAGGGCCCTTGGTGTGTGCAGAGTTTGACTACAGTAGTACTGTACGCGCTAATCATTAACCTGAAATGGCATTTACGAGGATGAGATGCAGTGTGCGCTGCTCTCCCTTCATCCCTCCAGCAAACAGAATGTCCTGACTCTAAACAGGTAGGACCAGCTGTTGCCAGGCCCTCAGAGACACAGTGTTCCATTGTGGAGTCAGCCACGCATAATGGGCCCTTTGAATTGCTGCAAGTGCTTTCCAGCCGGGCTGCTCGAAGCCAGGAGTCAGGCCTGGCCCTGGGGGGGTGGGGGGGGAGGGGAGGGCAGGTTTGACTTTCTAAATGGGCTTTGTTCACCCAATGGAAGAGAAAACTCCAGAGCTTGCTCAGCAGCCTGGGCACTGGGCTGCCAGTGTGGGCGGGGCCCCTTGGGGGAGCCGGGGACTGAGCAGCCCCTTTGGGTGGCTTCATGGTAAAACAAGGTTTTCTCACCTCAGGGCCTTTTGTGTAATGATGGGTGAGAGCTAAGAGCGGCGGGGGGTGAGGTGAGAGAAAGGCGCAGAGGAATCAGGCAGCTTACTCAAAACCCGCAGGCGGCACGGGCAGGGCTGGAAGCGAGGGGCCGCCTCTGCTGAAGTGGTCTGGCTCCCAGCGGGGCCCCTCGTTGGGCCAGGCACTCCTCCTTCCCGGGCCCCTACCCCTGAGAGCAGAAGCAGGGCACCTCCGGCGGGTGCCAGCACAGAGGGCCTCTGGCTCTTGGCTCCAGGTCCTCATTGGCACAGAGACAAAGCCAGGACAATCTCCAGTCACTACAGCACACAGTACAGCGCATCCCACCGTGAGCAGGTGCCCTCTGACCAGGCGTGCCCCGGAAAGTACGGGGTGATCCTGGGGTATCGAGATGTTGAAAGGGAAAAGGAAGCCCCGAAAAATCACACCGCTGGTTTGGAGCTTTTACTCTCTTCTCAGTGGCTAATTTGAGTCCTCCTAAAAAATGGTAAAGTACTAATTAGGATCTTAGAGTCCATTAAATCTTTTCATTTTCAGACCCCAGATCTTCAGAGGCATTGACCTGGCCACGGTCATGGGGAGAATCGGCAGGTCTCCTGCATCATCTGTAGCTCTGTCCACTGACCACTTGGACACCTGTGCCCAGGAGCTAGCGACCAGACTGTCCCTGAAGGGGCAGCAGCAACAGCAGGAAACACGGCTTCCTGTGGACATGCTGATGACCCGATGTCAGAGGCCGAGCTCAGATGCTGCGTGGTGCACATTACCTCCAGCAGCTCATTTAGTTTTTAAATTAAAAACCTACATTTGGTACTCCAAACTAATATAATGCTATTTGTCAATTATATCTTAATCAAAAAACAACCTATGATAGCTGTGCTTTTATCAGTATTTTTTCCATGTAAAGTTGTGGAAAGGAAAGCTTACAGGATGATTTACCTGAAGTTACCAGTTTTAAAAGTCACAAGCAGTGTAGCTGCAGAATCTGTTCACCCAACCATTGCACCGCACTGCCTTGCTACCGGGGAGCGTGTGGGGCCACCTGCTCTCATTCAGAGTTTGGAGATATTCCACAAAGGCGGATTTTTAAAAATAGCTTTAGCATTTCCGATTAGAACACCAGCTGGCGAGCAGGCACCCTCCTAATGGGCTGTGGGCTACCCTGGGGCTGGGCCCTGGAGACCCAGTTTCCTCGTCTTATGCTCTCCAGCCCCTGAAAAAGGGTTTCTTCTCCTTCTGCAGTGTTGCTAGACGTGCTGACACCCTGGCCAGTGGGTCAGCTCTCGGGGGGGAGTTTGTCTAGAATCCTCTGAAGAGGAAGGAAGCGGCGTGATCAGGGTCTGGCTCCTGCTGCCGAGGAAGACGAGACATCTGCCCCAAGGTCCTGGCAACTCTCAGCCAGCGAAGGTCCTGATTCAGTGACTTCGTGTGACAGTTGGGTGGGAAAAGGAGGGTGGATGGAGAAATTAGAGTCAGTCGCTTTTAAAAATGATCAGAGTGTGACTCGAAATGCTCTTCTCTGCCTCGTTCTGAAGAGACTCATTCCGGACATAATCCTCAAAATGGAAAGTGGGGAGCGCGTGTATTCTCCAAATGGACAGGCCAGATCAGGCCCCAGTGGGCTGTGCAAGGGGCGTCCGATCCCCACACCCCGGGGGGAGGCAGAGATCCGCACACCTCCTTCACCCTGGGGTCTCGTGACACCAGGTCCTAGAATGTGCTCCCGACGACATTCAGTTCTCGGAAGAACGCGTGGCTTTGTGGAACTAGAACTAAGTGACCTCAGGAGAGAATGTCCCCAGAACCACGTGGCCCCTGTGGCAGGCCTGGGCTGGAGTCGCGTCAGTCTCACTGGCAACCGACTTTAAAGGTCCTGTGAGGGCTTTGAATTGTCTTAAGCAGAATGCGCCCTCGCCAGCCACACGCCCCTTCCTCAGGGAGCCTTTCCACAGCCTCCCGTCAGCCCACGTCCCCTGTGATGCTCGCTAGCAGCTCTGATCACAGTAGCGAGTTAAACGGTTCCTTGTACAATTATTTGTTTAATATCAGTCGCCTCTCCCAAACTGTCAGTGCCGCAGCAAAGATTTGCTGTCTGACTGATTCATCAGTCCTAGCACCGTGCTGGGCTTAGGCACTCAACAAATATTTGTTGAATAAAGGAGGGAGGTAGAGAATACTACATCAAAAATTGATAGGGAAATGTTGGAACTAGAAATGACCTTATGTGTTTATTTCAGCCCCAGAAAGCGAGGCCAGGAGTGATAAACAGACTTGCTCGAGGTCACATAAGGTTGGGTGATGAGACAGAGTTGGAACCAGCATCCCAGACCCTCCGCTTCAACTCACTCTCCGAGGGGATCCCCCTCAGTGTGTGCTCTTGGCTAAAACTCCACGCGAGACTACTTCTGTGCAGTGTTCGCCCCTCTGCCTCCAAGTCCAGCTGGGATCTGTTCTCTTGTCTGCATCCCTTTGACCATTAGTCCAGGCCAAAGCACCATCACCTCCTGCCTGCGATCGCAGGAGCTCCCTAAGTAGTCTCTTAACTGCTCCCCGGCCCCGTCCACTCACGTGAACTGGAGCCATCTTCTCAAAATGTGCGTGAGAGCATGTCACTCCCCTGCTTGAACCCCGCCAGTGGGGTCCTGACTGTGGCCACAACGACACCTGTCCGAGGCCCACAAGCCCCGCACTACCCGACCCGACCCGACCCTCCCGTCCCCTCCCTCCACGCTCTTCCTTTCACCCGCTGGGCTCCACCCACACTGGCCTTTTTCTTCTGTTGCTCTTACATGTCTGCTTTGGAGTTTCTTCTACCTGGGATGCTCTCTGGCAGATGTGCACATCCTTCTTTTCACACAGTGTCACCTCCTGTATAAAGCAGCCCCTCCATGCCCCCACACCTATGATCTATCACATTATTCCATTTTGGTACTTTCACAGCATATGTCACTCTCTGAAATTATCCTTTTTTTTTTTTTTTTTTTTTGTGAGGAAGATTGGCCGTCAGCTAACATCTGTGCCAGTCTTTCTCTATTTTGTATGCGGGACCCCATGACAGCATGGCTGCCGACAAGTGGTGCCCTATGTGCCCAGGGTCTGAACCTGCAAACCCGGGCCGCCAAAGCAGAGTGCACTGAACTTAACTGCTACACCACTGGGCTGGCCCCTGAAATCACCATTTTTTACTTATTTGTTTTCTTTTATATTATCAGCCAAATCATACCCTAACGTGAGCCCCATGAAAGCAGGAAAGTTGTCTTGTACTCCGCTGTATGTCTAGCACCTAACTCAGTAACCATATATATTTATCGAATCTGTTGAATGAATTAGTGTCCACAATTCCTTCTGTGTAATTGGAGGTACTATCATGGGTGTGCTCCTGAAGATGGTGGCAAAGAGTTAACTCGTATAAAATCCCAGAGTGTTTGCTTGGAAATCGAGGACACTTGGATAGGTCAAGCATCCCTGAAACTGGCCAGAAGCAGAGTCACCAGGAGAGCTGATAAAAATAGAGCTTCCTGGGCACCAGCCAGCGCCTACTGGATCAGAACATCCAGGGCTGAGTCAGGAAGCTGCTGGTGCTGACCGAGAGTGGGCAGTGTGAAAAATCACCGGGGGAGTGGACCCGGGGCCAAGTATGTGTTCTTACCCTTGACCTTGTATCTGCACTTCTGGGAAATAATCCCAACCACAGAAAAGACGTTGTGTACAAAGATATTTATCTCACCTTGTTTATAAAAGTGAAAATTTAAAAACAGCATAAATGTCCAAAACTAGGGGAAGTGATTAAGGAAACCATGATCCAGTTACTCAATAGACATTAAAATTTATACTTAGGAATATGTTTCTACATGAGAAGCGTTTTGACTTTGCTGTGATCTGAATGTTTGTGTTCCCCCAAGTTCATGTACTGAAATTCTAACCCCCAGGGTGATGGTCCTAGGAGGCGAGGACTTGGGAGGTGCTTAGGTCGGGGGAGGAGGGGACCCCGGCAGATGGCATTAGTGCCCTTATAAAAGAGACCCACAGAGCTAGTTTGGCCGTTCCACCTTGTGAGGCCACAGCAAGAAGCTGAGTGTGTGCAACCCAGAGGGTGCTCTCACGGGAACCCAAGCACTCTGGCACCCTGGTCTTGGGCTTCGAGCCTCCAGAACCCGCGCGGGACATTGCTGCTGTTTCAAAGCCCCCAGTCTGTGGTCTTTTGTTATAGCAGCCCGAGCGGACAGCTGTCATGCTGGCACGTACAACTGCTTGTTGACACCATTGGGCTTAAATGCACGACAGTCCTGGAGGCTGACTGCGTAGGTGCTAATTCCAGCTCTGACCAGGGCTGTGATCCTGGGCCAGCTATTAAACTTCTCCGGGCTTCTGTTTCCTCGTCTTTAAAATGGAGATAATGACAACATCGAGCTGAAGGGTTATTGTGAGGATTAAATGAGTTAATACATGCCACATTTTAGGTCCTTGAGGAATACTGTATATTTATAATGTATACGGGTGGAAGACTAGAAGGAGATATATTAAAATGCTGACAGCAACTCTGCCAAGCTTGTTAGATATGGGTGATTTTCTTTTCTCCGTTTTCCACGGGCGGTTCTGTCACCTCTATAACTTATCGAACATAATGACCGTCAAATCTCCAGCGGGATGCAAAACCCAGCACTGGGGTAGGGAGTGGGTGTGGAGAGAAGGCAAATGCACCAAGGAATGTTTGCAAATGTAAACTCATATTCAAATATAAAATATGAAGTTAGTAAAGATTAGAGCAATCGCTTGTCCGGCTGCTCTGCAGTCAAGCTGTATTTACAACCCTGAACAGCCTACGTCCAGAGCGCACGCTCCTCACTCTCAACCACAGTGTGTTTCCAGAAAACGTGCTTCTATCTCCTGTCCTCTCTCCTGTAGGTCGATCTGGTGGGCGGGCTTCGGTCATCATGTATTCATACGTGAATAGTAAGGGCATGTCTACTCGCGGGAGAACAGCTCTGCCCTGGCGCCCTGACAGCTTTGCCCGCATCCACACAGGCCACCAGGCGGCGGCTCAAGCTGTCGCCTATCTGAGTCTTGGCGGAATGCCTTGTGGTCCTTCCGGAACGCAGGAGCATGTGACGCTTGCGACGATGGGCTCCGAGGCCATCTCCCCGCAGTTCTCTCCCCCTGGGAGGCTATCAGGAAACCACTTCTCATGGCCTGCTGGGTCCTGATGAGGTGGGGGACTTTCTGCCATGCCCTCCTCAGGACAGAGCTGCAGAATATTAAACGGCTCGGCTGACGTCTGGAATCGGCTCTGCAGCAACGGAGCATCCCACGACTCACGGTGTAGCCACCAGGTTGCATCAGGTTTCGGGGCTGTCCTTTTTGGTGTTGGGGACACGGCACACTGGGAGGGGGTACCCTCGGCTTATCCCCCTTTCCCTGTCTGCGTTGGTAATAACCTCAATCTGAGATTGGCTGGCGACCCTTCCCCATGAGGAGGCTCGGCCGTCCCCTTCCCCTTGCCTTGTGGTGTAGGATGCACCCGGGAATGAAACAGGCGGAGCCCCTGCTCTCCCGGAGATGACACCCCAGCGGGGTGACAGACCACAACGGTAGGCACGAGGAACAAGTGACGTCTGTCTTCTAACAGAAGGTGCTATCGATTGTGGAAAACGGGAAATCTAAAGGGTCCGGGCTCGGCACTCTCAGGGAGGCGGCAGACGCTGTGGGAAATAGAGCGATCGGTGTGCCCCACGCTGAGGACCTGAGACCCCAGCCAGGAGGGAGAGCTGCGGAAGGCGCAAAGAAGAGGGGAGGGTGGAGAGGCAGCCCTGGCCCCATCCTGAAGGCCCCGCCAGCTGTTCTGACTTTGGCTTTTCATCGAGGCATATGGCGAAGCATCGCAGAGTTTGTGTTTTTCGCCTTTTTATTGTAAAATAAAAGATACAGGTACAGAAAGCCACGCAAAACAAATGTGGAGCTAAGTGAGCTCTTACGCAGCCTGTCCTCGATTAATCACCTTCCAGGTCAAGAAGAAAATTTGCCAGTTTCCTCAGAGCCCCTCTGTGGGCTCTGTCCCACTCAGAGACCCCCCAGCTCTGCCCAAATGTAACCACCATCCTGACTTGTCTCTTAATCACTTGTTTGGTTTCTCTCTATTTTTTCACCCAAGTTTGCATCTCATCTCTAGTCACTATAGTTTAATCTTAATACATCTTTTTTTTTTCTGGTGAGGAGGATTGGCCCTGAGCTAACATCCGTTGCCAATCTTCCTCTTTTTTTTTTTTGCTTGAGGAAGATTAGCCCTGAGCTATCATCAGTGCCATTCTTCCTCTATTTTGTATGTGGGTCACCACCACAGCACGGTTGATGAGTGGTGTGTAGGTCCCTGCTGGGATCTGAACCTGTGAACCCAGGACCACTGAAGTGGAGCACGTGAACTTAACCACTACGCCACTGGGCCGGCCCCAATATGTCTTTTAAGTCGGCTTTAGCCCACAGGTCCTCCTCCATCCCTTTCTTCCCCTTTCTTCATCTGTTGAAGTACTTGGCCAATTTGGCCTATGGTTTTTCCCATGCTGGATTTTGTTAATCATTGCATGGCTTTGAGCAGAGGAGTGACGTGATCTGACTTAGATTTTAAAAGGATCCTGCTCCTATTGTGTTGAGACTGTAGGGTGACAAGCAGACCTCTTTGGGGCTACTGCAGAAGTTCATGAGAGATGACGTGGCTTGGAGCAGGGTGGGAGAGGCGGCAGAGGAAAGAGCCAGCTGGATTCAGGTTATATTTTGAAGATACATTAGACAACAGGATTTCCCTAAATACATCGGGCATGGAGTGCGAAAGAAAGGAGTCGAGAATGACTGCAAAGATTTTTTTAAAAATGCTTTATTGAGACGTACTTCATGGGTTGTACAACTTAGCCCTCTGAGGTGTAAAGTTCAGTGGTTTTAGTATATTCACAGAGTAGTGAAACGATCACCATGCTTTAATTTTAGACCATTTCCATCAGAAAGAAACCTGTGCCCGTTAGCGGTCACTCTCCGCTCCTGCCCACCCCGCCCCTCCCAGGCCCTAGCAACCGCGCGTCTACTTTCTGCCTCTAGGTTTGCCTGTTCTGGATGTTTCCTGTGAGCAGGACCATACGGTCTTTTATGACTGGCTTCTTTCACTTAACAGAATGTTTTCAAGGGTCATCCAAGTTGTAGCATTTATCAATACTTCCCTTCTTTTTATTTTCAAATTCTATTTCATTGTACAGCTATGCCATATTTTGTTTATCCATCTATCAGGTGACAGACATTTGGGTTGTTTCCACTTTTGGCTATAAAAAATGCCAAAGTTTTTGTATGGACATGTGTTTTGAGTTCTCTTGGGTATATACCCAGAAGTGTCGTGTGCTAGAGTCATATGGTAACTGTATGTTTAATTTATTAAAGAACTGCCAAACTGTTTTCCACAGTGACTGTATCGTTTTACATTCCCACCAGCAATGTATGAGGGTTCCAATTTCTCTACACCCTCATGAACACTTTTTGCTATTTGTCTTTTTTTTTTTTTTTTTTTGGTAAGGAAGATTGGCCCTGAGCTAATATCTGTTGCCAATCTTCCTCTTTTTGCTTGAGGAAGATTCACCCTGAGCTAACATCTGTGCCAGTCTTCCTCTATTTTGTATGTGGGATGTCACGACAGCATAGTTCAATGGGTGGTACGTAGGTCTGTGCCTGGGATCTGAACCCATGAAGCCCAGACTACTGGAGCAGAGCATGTGAACTTAACCACTGCACCACAGGGCCAGCCCCACTATTTGTCTTTTTGATTACAGCTATCCTAGTAGATGTGAGTGGTATCTCATTGCAGTTTTTATTTGAACTTCTCTAATGACTAATGATGTTGAAGATCTTTTCATGGGCTTATTGGCCATTTGTATATCTTCTTTGGAGAAATGTCTATTCAGACTCTGCCCATTTTTAATTGGGTTGTTTTTTTATCGTTGAATATAAGGCTTCTCTATACATTCAGATACATGTCCCTTGTCAGCTACATGATTTGCAAATATTTTCTCTCCTTCTATGGGTCGTCCTTTCACTTTCTTGGCAGTGTCCTGTGAAGCGCAAAAAGTTTTTAATTTTGATGAAATCCAATTTATTTATTTTTTTCTTTTGTTGCTTGTGCTTCTGGTGTTATCTCTAAGAAACTATCACCTAACCCAAGGTCATAAAGATTTACTCCTATATTCTATCTAGGAGTTCTATAGTTTTAGATGGCTATAGTTTAGACCTCTTATATATAGGGCTATGATCCACTTTGAGTTTATTTTTATGTATGATGTGAGGTTGGAATCCACATGGACCATCGAATTTTCTTTTCCTTTTTTTTTACTGAGGTAAGATTGGTTTATAACATTATATAAACTTCAGGCATGCATCATCATATTTTGATTTCTGTGTAGGTTACATCATATTCACCACCCAAAACCTAATTACCATCCATCACCATATGCGTGTGCTCAGTCACGGCTTTCACCCTCCCCCCTCCCCCTTCTCCTCCGGTAACCACCAGTCCAATCTCTGTATCTGTGTTTGTTGTTGCTTTTATCTTCTATTTATGAGTGAGATCATACGGTATTTGACTTTCTCCTTCTGACTTGTTTTGCTTAGCATAATACCCTCAAATGGACCATTGAATTTTCAATTTTTTGCAAGTGAGTATCCAGTTGAAAAGGACTATTTGTTGAAAACACTATCTTTCTTCATTGATTTGTCTTGTCACCCTTGTTGAAAATCAATTGACGTAAATGTTAAGTTCTATTTCTGGACTCTTAATTCTATTCCGTTGGTTTATATGTCTATCCTCATGCCGGTACCACACTGTCTTGGTTACTGTAGCTTTGTAGTAAGTTTGGAGATTGGACAGTGTGAGTTCTTCAGCTTTATCCTTCCTTTTCAAGATTGTCCTGGCTATTCTGGATCTCTCGTGCCTCCATATGAATTTTAAAATCAGCTTGTCCATTTCTACAAAAAAGACAGCTGGAATTTTGATAGGGATTGCATTGAACCTGTAGATCAATTTGGGGAGTATTGCCATCTTGGAAATATTAGATTTTAGAATTCATGAATATGGGATGTCTTTCCATCTTTTTACATTTATTTCAACAAGGTTTTGTAGTTTCAGCATACAAATCTTGCACGTTTTTGGTTAAATTTATTCCTAGGTATTTTCTTCTTTTTGATACTATTATAAGTGCAATTGTTTTCTTAATTTCATTTTTGGGTTGTTCATTGCTAGCGTATAAAAATATAATTGAATTTTGTATATTGATCTTCTATATCCTGACACAATGCTGAACCTGTTTATTAATCCTTAGGATTTTCTATGTATGGGATCATGTCATCTGCACATAGAGAGATTTTTACTTCTTCCTTTCCAATATGGAGGACTTTTATTTCTTTTTTTTTGGCTAATGCCCTGGCTGGAACTCCAGTGCAATGCTGAATGGAAGTCACAAAAGTGGACATCCTTGTCTTGTTTCTGATCTTAGGGAGACAAGCAGTCAGTCATTCTTCATTAAATATGATGTTATCTGTAGGTTTTTCATAGATATTCTTCACTAGTTGAGGAAATTCCCTAGTTTGTTGAGAGTTTTTATCATGAAGAGGTGTTGGATATTGTCAAATGCTTTTTCTGTATCTGTTGAGATGGTACGATGGTTTTTGTCCTTTATTCTATTAATGCAATGATTGATATTTAGATGTTAAGCTAACCTGTGGTCCTGGGACAAATACCACTTGAGTATGGTTTTACATGTTGCTAGATTCAGTTTGCTGATATTTAGTTGGGCATTTTTGTGTGATGTTCTTTTCTTTTGAAGTTTTTGTCTGGTTTTGTTATCAGGATGACACTGTCCTCATGGAACGAATTGGAAGCGTTCCCTCCTCTTCTGTCTCAGAAGAGTTTAAATGTTTGGTAGAATTCATCTGTGAAGCCAAGTGAATAGAATTTTTCAAACTATCTATTTCTTCTTGGCTCAGTTTCATTAGTTTGTGTCTTTCTAGGAATTTGTCCATTTTATCTAAAGTGATCTAATTTGTTGGCATGCAGTTGTTTATGGTAATCTCTTATAATCCCCCCCCCCTTTTTTTCCTATAAGGTCAGTAGTAGAGTCTCCTCTTTCATTGATGATTTTAGTAATTTGAGTCTTTTCTCTCTCTTTTTTTTTTTTTTTCGGTTAGAGTAGCTAGAGGTTTGTCAATTTTTTTTCCCTGAGGAAGATTCACCCTAAGACAATATCTGTTGCCAATATTCCTATATTTTGTATGTGAGCCACTGTCACAGCATGGTCACTGATAGATGAGTGGTGTAGACCCATGCCCAGGAACCGAACCCAGGCCAGCACCACAGAGAGTGCTGGACTTAACCACTAGGCCACGGAGCTGGCCCAGGAGGTTTGTCAGTTTTCTTGATCTTTTCAAAGAAACAGCTTTTGATTTTGTCGATTTTCTCTATTGCTTTCCCTTCTCTATTTGATTTATTTACACTCTAGTCTTTATTATTTCTTTTCTTCTGCTTGTTTGAGTTTAGTTTTATCTACTTTTCCTAGTTTTTTTCAGGTAGAAAATTTGTTTATTAACTTGAGATTTTTCTTTTTTTTGATATAGATATTTGCGGCTGTAAATTTTCCTCTAAGAATTTCTTTGGCTGTATATCACATTTTGTTATGTTGTGTTTCATTTCCATCATTTGAAAACATTTTATAATTTCTTTTGTAATTACTTCTTTGACCCATTGGCTATTTAATAAAATGTTGCTTTATTTCTCCATATTTGTGAATTTGCCCAATTTTCTCCTGTTGTTTATTTCTAATTTAGTTGCCGTGTGGTCAGAGAATATATGTTATATGACTTCACTTCTTTTAAATTTATTGAGACTCATTTTATGGCTTCAGGTCTGGCCCATCCTAGAGAACGTTCCGTGTGCGCTCGAGGCGTGTGTGTGCTCTGCTGCTGTTGGCGGAGGGTTCTAGGGGTGCCTGTCAGGTCTAGTTGGTTTTAGGGTTGTTCAAGCCTTCTATTTCTTCTTTAATCTTCTGCCTAGTTGTTCTATTTATTACTGAAGTGGGGCTTTGGAGTTTTCAATTATTATTGTTGAATTGTCTCTCTCTCCCTTCAGTTCTGACCATTTTTGCTTCATGTATTTTGGGATACTGTTGTTAGGTGGATGCAAGTTTATAATTGTTAGTCTTCTTGACGGATTGACAATTTTATTATTTTAAATGTCCTTTTTGTCTCTAGTAACAATTTTTGTCAATGTCTATTTTGTCTGATATTAGTATAGCCACTCCAGCTATATTTTGGTCACTACTTGCATGACATAGATTTTTAATCTTTTTACTTTTATTCTATTCTAAAGGAACTTTTTGAGGCAATAGATATGTTACATATTTTGATTGTGGTGGTGGCTACATGACTACATACATTTGTCAAAACTCATGGAAATGTACACTTAAAAAGGGTGACTTTTACAGCATGTAAATTATATCTTAATACACCCGAGCAAAGGAAAAATAAAGAGAATGGTACGAGAGAAATTCTAGACATCAAAAAGAGATTACTCTCTCAAGGAGTTTTGCTGAAAATGAGAGCTGTGAAATGGGGCATTTGCTGGCAGGGGAAGTAAAGTCAAAGTGAAACAAAGAGGTAAAATTTTTTTGCAATTATTTTTTGATGACAGAAGCAAGACCAGTGAGTTTGTTGATGGGAATCATCCAATAATGAAGGAAGAGAATTGCTAGAACCATGTGCCTGAATCGATGAGAAAGGATGGGATCTGGAGCACAGGCGGAAGTCTTGGTTCAGATTGGAGCATGGACAATTTTCCAATCATAACAGGATGGAGGGCACATTGTATGCATCTACATGCCAGCAGTGGGTAGATATTGTGCTGTGAATCTGGAAATTTTCTTTTGATTGCTTTTGTTTTCTCCATGGAGTAGAAACCAAGATCAAGAGCTGAGACTGTTCACTCTTAACGACTGCTAGCTCACCTGAACCTGGCCACTTCTCTTCCTCTCTGTAGACCATAGGAGGAATGGACCACGCCTTGCATATGATAGTGTCGCCAAGAGATACTTCAAGTGCAGCCAAAAGACCAGGTAATTGGGCCACACGATGTCGAGCAATTCCATTTTTTTGTTGATTTGTTTTTAAGAGAACTGACAAGTACCTTTGGGGCTACATGTTCTCAGCTGGAGTTTGTCTCCAGCCTCCATTCTGTAGCTCTTGTCTTTCCTGCCTGTTCTTTATTTGGGTGTCTGTTTGTTCAGCTGAATGAGGTGTGGACTGTCAATATAAACTCAGCCAAGAGGTCTCTGGCTTTTGAATCCATCCTCCTTCCTGTCTCTAGATGGCTTTTATTACACTAATGCCTTTCTCAATATCTAAATTAAACTTAATTTCTCTCTCCTCCCTCCAAAAAATCTGTTTTTCTCTCTATCCAGTATCCTCATCTCAGTAAATGCCACAATCATTGGAACTCTCTCTATTTCCTCCCTTTATCCCCATCCCCCATTGCCTCCATATTCAGGCCATCGGCAAGTCTTCTTTGTCCTTTCTTCAAGACATCTCAAGGACCCGACCACTTCTTTCATCTCTATTTCCCATTACCTTAATCCAGACCTCCACCGCCATCTTTCCCTTGGGCTACTGCAACAACTTCCTTAATTTTCTCTCTGCCTAAGCTCGCTGCACCATGGATCTATTCTCTACCACGGCATACAAAGTTCTGTCCAACCTGAATCTTGCCTACTTCTCAAATCTCATCTCATGCCCTCTCCCCTTTCTTACTCCTGTCTAGCTGCACTGATCTCCTTTCATTTCTTTGAACACCACACGCTGTTTCTGGCTCAGAATATTTTCTCTGCCCCTTTGTCTGGAATGCTCTTTCATCTACTCCTCAAATGTCTGGCCCTTTCTCATCTTTAAGGTCTCTGCATAGTTGTCATCTCCTCAGAGATAGCTTCCCTCACTACTTTATCCAAAGTTGGCTTTCCCAACCCCACTCTCCTTGTCCTTATAACATTCTAATCTCTTTTGTTTTGCTCCTGTCCCCACATTCTTTTTTAGTCTATTTCTCCATTAGACTGAGAGACTGAATATACAGACAATAGCCAGACCATATATAAAAATAGAACTTAGACTCACAACCTGCAGCAGCCTGCCCCGTACACCAACTACCTCATCTACGACAAAGAACCCAGGAAGCAGACCTGCTGCCAGTCAGGTTGCAGAAAGCCAGGCTGCTGTCTCCAATCACAGTCCAGGAAGCTAAACAACAACTTCTGTAACATTTGGCCCCAAATGGCCAAGATTTGATTAATAACTGACAGCTTCCCTAGTTTTTGTCTCTGCTTCCAATTTAGGACCAACCAGAGAAAGCCAAATATGCACCTTGCCCAATCACATAGGATGCCGGGCTTCTAGTTTGTGTGCCTACAGCGTCCCCATGCCCACCGCCTCCAATCAGGGCATGCCTGAAGCCTTCCCTTCTGTTCACCATAAAGCTCTCCTACTCCTCTGCCTACCTTTGACTCTCTGCCAAAGTACAGCTGACGCCCTTGCTATAGCAAGCTCAGAATAAACAGACTTTGCTTGTCTCATTCAGTTGGTCATTGTTTATTTCCACAAGACTATTAAAAGAAATGGACCATGCCTTGCTTACAATTGTATCATCAAGGCAACAATGCTCAATCAATACTTGACGAATGAGTGAATGAATTAGTGGAAATCAAAAAGCATTAGTTGACCATATGATACAGCTATTCCACTTTTGGGTATTTATCCAAAGAACACAAAAACACTAATTTGAAAAGATAAATGTACGCCTATCTTCGTTGTAGCATTATTTACATTGTAGCATTATTATAGCCAAGACTTGGAAACAACCTAAGGGCCCATTGATGGATGAATGGATAAAGAAAATGTGATATGTATATAGTGGAATACTACTCTGCCATAAAGATGAAATCTTGCCATTTGTGACAATGTGGATGGACCTTGAGGGTATTATGCTAAGTGAAATAAGTCAGACAGAGAAAGACGATTACTGTATGACTTCACTCATGTGTGGAAGATTAAAAAACAAAGCAAAACAGCAACAACAAAACAAACACATAGATATGGAGAACAGATTGGTGGTTATCAGAGGGGAACACGGGTCAGGGGAGGGCAAAAGGGGTAAAGGGGGCATTGGTACAGTGACAAATGGAAACTAGACTTTTGGTAGTGAACACAGGTAGTCCATACATAAGTTGGAATAAAATGATATATACATGAAATTTATATGTTATAAACCAATGCTACCTCAATTATAAAAAGGGAAAAATAAAGTAAAATCATTAGTTGAATAGTCATTCCTTCCCCAGCTTGGCTTCAAGCTTATTCCTTGCTGTATCCACCCTTACATCCTCTAAGCACACTTTTCTCAACCAGATCTTCTTCCCTGTGCTCATGGTGCATTATTTTCTATAAAACATTGGAGTCCTTTCTTCTCCATGAAACATTTTTTTGACCACCCTAGCCCTTACTGACTCTCCCTTCTCTGAATTCATACAGCACATACCACCTCATTTTGGATTTCATTTCTTTCAGTTCATAAGGTGTCTATTTTCCTGGGATTGGTGGTGGAATTTCTGGTACCCTTCATGGTGTCCAGCACATACTGCAATAATAAAAATAAAGATAATAGCAATAGTGTACTCTTATAACAACCCTGAGGGATATACATTACTACTATTCTTGTTTTACAGATGAGGAAACTGAGGCACAGAGAGAGCAATTCTCTTGCCTAAAGTGATGAATTAGTAAGAAGTAGAGATGAGGTTTGAATTCAGTTCTGCCCAACTGGTATCATACATCTGTCAAAACTATATACCATATGAGCAACTTTTCATATTCTGTGTGCATATTAGGTCCTCAATAAATGCTTCTGAAATTAATGAAATAACCAAATTCAAAAGTTTCATAAATGAAAGACAGAAGGGAGAAGAACTCTTTAGGATGGTTCCAAAGGGTTAAATGGAGCAAGGGACATGGAAACCAGATGAGCTAAACCCCCAGATTCTGCATTCCCACCCAGCCTCCTGCTGTGATCCCAGGCAAGTACTTTTGTCCCCAGGGTTTATTCACCCAGCTCATGTTACCTTGTTACTTAGACCTGCCTTGAGACTTTTTCCCAAGATGAACCAAACAGTGACTGCGGGATATTTGGTGATAAAAGTTAGCAGTTTTTCTCTTGGTGATTACATTAAACTCCATTCAACCCTCCTTTCTGAGGTATGGTGCTGGCTGCTAAGGAGAATGCCAATACCAAGCAGGCACCGGGTGTGTCCTGTGGCAGTTTGTAACAAGGAACCACAGATATCAGTTCAGTGGACACACAGATCTTTCCTGTGCTTGCTGCATCAGAGCAGGGACTAATCCCTATTTCATGGGATAGAGATTCCTATATAATTTTGAATATACATTCAGTAGAAGGGTTGGAAAAATCTTTTTGACTGGCTAAACATGAGGTGTTCTAATACCATTGTACCTGCAAAGCTATGAAGAACCTATCTGAGAGATTTGAAAATATTTGCCAAAGTAGTGTTGGATTAAGTAAACATAAAGGTAGTGTCTGTTTAGGAACGTGTCTTTGAAGGGGTCTAGGGAACATCATGCCTGTCCTGGAAGCAGGGACAATTGTGATGTGTGATAGCATCATCCCAAAAGCTGCTGCCGTGAAGTCTGCGTGATCACCAGAGCACCTGGGACAAGGGAACTCCCCAGGGACAGCTGGCTCTGGATGGCAGTCCTCAGCCTCCCAGCCCTGCTGTACCAGCAACAAGTCTTGAGGATGCAGTCTTCAAAAGGAGATGGGTGGATGTGTCATCACTGAATCCCTGAGAACTATAACCCCAGCAAGATCTCAACTTCACAACATATACAAATAGATATCATACATAACATGAACACCTATGTGCATGTACTCACACCACATTGGTAAGAAAAAACAGAATTCTGGTACATGTAATTTGAACTTTTCTTCTCTATACTTTTCTGTAATTTTTTGAATTTTCTATAATGAGCATGAATTACTTTTAACATTAGATAAAAAGTTGTTTACCATATTAAAATATATAGCCACAGAAAGGGCAATTTCCTTCTGAGAGTAGCTTCTGAGAAATATTCTCTTATTTATAAGATTTTTAAAGCCTATAGATTAAAAGAGGCATCCAGTGTATTTGTTTCATTTAATACCTGGCCAGCAGCTCACAGCTTAAACATGTTGGAAAGCTGACAACAGTTCCTTATTAAAAAGGACTAGAAAGTTATCACTTATGATTGGAAAATGTTGTCATAGAGTTGGGCAGTACAGATCAATATCTCCTACGTGTCTTGCTTTCTGTGTGGTTGACAGTCTTCTCTCTCCCTCTCTCTTTCTTTCTCTCTCTCTCTCTCTCTCTCTCTCTCTCTCTCTCGTAGCCCTGCAGATGGGGGAAGGAGAGGTCCCTCTCTCTTTCTTTCTCTCTCTCTCTCTCTCTCTCTCTCTCTCTCTCTCTCTCTCTCTCGTAGCCCTGCAGATGGGGGAAGGAGGGGCCAGGAAGGACCTGAAGCTCCTCAGCACGTGTTTCAGTAACAGCCCACGAAGGAGAGCAGATACAGGAATGATTGCTTGAACAAAAGTGCCCCAACCAGAAGCTATTAGAAGCTGTCAGATCCTGAGGGTATGTCATTGGGAAGGGCTTTTGATATTAAGCTGGCCTGAGGTCCCAAAGTTTTATCCCACTGATATTATGTACCAAGGGGTGTGTTAGCAAAAAAGAATTTTAGTCATTGTCTGGGTAAGGTCATGATTAGCTTAAGTGACAATTACTGACAGTAAAAGGTAACCAGGAAAGCACCAATTATAATTAAAACAGAGTTATTGAAGCTCAGATTTTTTAAGTCAACTTGGAAGCTATCCAGCCTAAATCTTTTATTTACAATGAATAAAGGGCAAAGAAAGCCCAAGGAAGTTACATTTTAGCTGAGGTCATGCAACTGCTTTTTTGCAGAGCTGACCGTGGTGTCCAGATTTTGAATATTCTGGTCTCTCAGCCACACAACACTACCTCCCATCCCCAAGTTAATATTTCTTATGAAGAAATTGACATCATAGGTACAATTTTTAATGATTTTTCTGTAGACATTTATTTATAACCAACAGTCTCCACTTCACTTTTTAAAAAACCTATATTTCTGTGGGGAAAAAAGCAATGGAAACTTAATGGCTATAATCCGAATTTCACATAATTGATAATTCTCTATAGTTTATGTGGACCAAGGTACTCAACATCATTTAGAAGCAGAACCCTCAATTCATCAAGTTTCGTTTCTACTGATTCATGAATAACCCACTTGAATTTCAGATTTACAAACTGTTAACATCATCATCATAGACAGCTTTGACGCTGGAGTTCAGAGTTTGGGAAGAAGAGTGAGTGTTTTATTTGGCATGAGATGAAGAGAGTTGAGGAGGAGAGGTTAGTCGTTTTCTCTGGCAGGAATTGAGAGGGACTGTCCTTTTCCAGAGTCCAATGGCGACCAACTGAATTATCTCCTGTGTTTTAGGGTCTCATCTGAGGGGAATTCCGAGGGTTCTCAATGTCTTCAGTCTTACCCTTGCTGAGATTAGCACTGATATAACCGTTCATTGACCAAACTGGGGAAGGAGATGGAGGCAGCAGTGCGTGCATGTGTGTGCATGTATGTGTGTAGGGGGTAGGGATGGTGACTTCAGGTTTGTCTTCTTCTTCCGGTCATGCCCCTTCTCTTTGGCATTACTGTGGTTACATGCCAAACCATCTTTGGCAATTTTTCTTTCATTGTTTTGGTGGAGTGGGAACAGAAAAAGTCGTTTCCTATTGGTTTGGCTCTGAAAACCTGAACAGTCCTGGTAGAAGCTTGGTACAGTTCTTGAAATCCTGGATACCAAAGTAACTACTTAACACCTTTGCTATTCCCTTGTGGTTCCTAATGAGGTTTGGAAGAGGGAAGGAGGGGAGGAAGAGGAGCCTGATGGGAAGAGCCCGGGCTGCCTGGCTAGTCTCACACCTCTCGGTTATATGAAACTGTACGCCTCCTTTGCAACCATGTGGTATGTCGGTTGCCTTCACTTTTCTACTTGTTTGGACTCAAAGGTATTTCTAGAACATCTTATGATGGGCAAAACAAGTATAGCTATTATTATAACTCGATGTAGCAAGAAAATCTCCTTCCTTACCAACCAGCAAGGAGTTCATGTACAGTTTTCCAGGCTCAAGAGTACCTTCCATATTTCTCTTTCTGTCTACTGGAGCACAGAAGTCTAGTTCTGTCAATAACATATGAAGTCAAGCCCCATGGGTGGGGGTTTCTGGGGGACTAGGATATTCTTAGATCCAAGAATCACAGAATATTAGTCTTGAAAGGGACCCAACAGCTGACTGACTAGAATGGGAAAAGGTCAAATGAGGCCACTGGTGGTGAAGAGTCCTCTTAAGGTCTCATGATTTTTCAAGGCAAACCAAAGCTTTAGCTGGACTCTCCAAGCTTCTGACTTGATGCTGTAATGACCACAACATATAGATCTGGGGAAAATACTAATACCTTTGATGTAAAAACTCAAGATACTTTCCCGACACTCCTGGGTTAACCAGAACCCTGTGCTGCTGTCCAGACTTGCTTGTTAGTCAATGACCGTGAGGCATGGACACAAATCAGGGCAACTCAGGTGAACCAGTTTAACCTGAAGATATTAAAAAATCATTCTATAGAAGTAGAGAAAAATCAAATGATTAAGCCTCCACCACAAGTTCTAACATGTCCTGCTTATCTGTGTTCTCCCTTCTTGAAAATGTCCTATCTTCAAAGGCAGGCTTCTCTTGATTGAGAGCTACTCAGAGCCAGTTGGATTAATTGGCTGTTAGGAAAAGCTCCTGTGGTGAACGTCTTGGGGCTGAGTTGTGATTACCAGGGAAAGCTCTCCCAGCAGGCCACTCAAGAGATTAGGCATGTGGATAAAGGCTAGATGGGAAACTCTTGTTCTCCCTCTGTCTCCTAATGTGCTAGTGCAAGTGTAGACAGGAGCAGATCTTTGATTGCAGTGTCCCCAGCAGCTAGCACAGCAGGCTCCCGATAAACTTGTTGAGGGAATGAATAAATCACTGATTTCACCACACTATATACATATAACTATTAGGCAAAGAGCAATAGAGGTAAGGAGACAGAACAAATTTAAAGGGAGATGATCTCTTTTGGCCCAGAATGGAGATAAACTGAAAAGGCCTATTTATGGAATAAGCAATGGTTCTGGTCGCTTGTTGAGAAATTCAAGTGAGCTTCTCTCCAAACCAGTTCCTCAGACTTCCTAAGTGGCCCCTCTGAGCCTGGTGTCTTTATCCGTAAAGGGAGGTTGATACGGCACCTACATCACAGGGTTGCTGTAAGGGCGAAGTGAGGGATCCTATGGAAGGCACTAAGAATATCTTGGGTTTGTAGTAAATACTAACTAAACTTCATTATAAAAACTTTCTGTCCTAACACCCTTGTCTGTCAAATAGTGAAAGGAATAGTTCCTCCCTCATAGTTTTAATGTGAAGTGGTGATAACAGAAGCTAATATCTGAGTGCCTCCTATAGGCTATTCAAGCACTTTGCATTTATTACTCATCCCTTATAACAACCTGATGAGCTTGGTACTGTTATTATCCGCATATTGCAGATGAGAAAACTGAAGTTCAGATGGGATAGGCACCGCCCAAGGTCACACAGCTAGTAAATAGTGGAGCCAGGATAGGAACCCAAGAAATTAATTCAAGAGCATTAACCACAGGGTTGTGCTGCCTCTCACGGATACAGATGAATCATTTAGCACAGTGTCTGGCATGTATTACATGCTGATTTATTATAAATCAACATATATGTTGCTCTGTAGACGCTCATGGATATAGCTACTTTTTGTATTTAGTTCGCTGAATGAATTATTTGCTCATTTATATTTTTAATTGTGACTGTGGTGGCATCAGGAAATACTATCTCTATTGTCCCTGTAGCTTTGGACAGAAAGCACTGGCTTTGCAAAGAAACGCCCCGTCTTGATCATCACGGCAGAACCACACCACACACGCTTTAACCCATAGGAACTCAATTTGGCAAAATGCTAAAATATTGTGAGACATTTAAAAGCAAATTTTCCACACGTAATTTTTATTAAGCACTCTAAGTTGCTGAATGCATTATAAATTTATACATAAATATTAATTTACAAAGTTGTAAGCACAAAACCAAGGACACAGTACTTTTGGGGGATTGGAAGGTATTTTCAAGGGGAATTTTGAATACATGTGACTTTCGCCTTATGTACTTACTAACTACGGAACCTAACTTCTGTGCAAGGTGAAGGTCCCCTGGATCCACACATGCATAATATCAGTCACAAGTGGTAGTGAACGAGAGAGTGGGAGAGCCAGTAGCAACCCTTCCCACTACAGACACATACTGCATAACGACGTTTCTGTCAACGACTGACCACATACATGACGGTGCTCCCATAGGATCAGTACCATCTAGCCTAGGAGTGCAGTAGGCTATACTGTCTAGGTTTGTGCGAGCGTACTCTGTGATGTTCGCACAACGATGAAATCACCTAACAACGTATTTGTCAGAATGTATCCCTTTCGTTAAGTGACTCACGACTGTATTAATAATAGCAAATAGTCAATAATTATTTAGATCCCTACTATGTGCCCGGAGCCATGTTAAGCACTGAACATGGACAGTCTCATTTAATGCTCACAAAAATCCTCTAAGGTAGATACAGTGGAGATCACCCTTCTTTTACAGATGTGGAAAGTGAGGCACAGAGGTCATGACAGGGACCATATTTGAAGCCTGTTAGACAGCAAGTGCATCATGACCCTTCCTTTCATCATGACCCTTCAAGGTAGATTATTATTCTCTTTTACAGGCAAGGAAATAGAAGCTCATGGGGCTAGGTAACTTGCCCAAGGTGACATAGCTGATAAGCGACTGGGGCTGAATTGGAGCCTGAAGTCTGTACTGGTTGCATGATTCGGCCCTCCCTTTGGGGAGGAAGATGCGTTCCCATCTGCTTTCAGTTATCCAGCGAACGCAGTGAGGCATGGGCTCTACCAGCAGCAATGAGGATAATCTGATTTCCCTCTGGTCGTCTTCTTGCCTATCTCTTGGTTTGTGCCACATGTGGATTTTATGAAGATCATCGTAAAGCTTACAAATTGCTTTGACCTTCTTGAAACCAGACACAAAGTAAACTCCTGGCTGACCACGGCTTCGGCCCCAGCACAAGACCTGGAAGTTACTACACAGTGAAGAGGTGGCTTCTTTCACTCTGTTCTTCTAGGTGGGCTTGCATTCTGATCAAAAGCCCCTGAGGCAGACAGAGAAATGGGAAACAGTCTTTTCTTTCTCAACAGAAGGCTTTATCAACTTGTTGCAAAAGCTAGAACCTGAGAGGCCTCCTCTTTCTCTGCCCCTTTTGTTCAGTCCATCAACAAAAGTCCCCCACCTCGAGAGCATCCACATCCTTCCATCTAGTGTCATCCTCTAATTCAAGACATCACCATGTCTCACCTGGAGGGCAGCTCACTTCTCCTGGTTTGCCTGGGACTTTCCAGGCTCTAGGAATGTAAGCTCCATCCCAGGGCACCCCTCAGTTGTGGGCAAACCCAGGTGGTTGATCTCTCCACTGACCTGGTCTTCTGCAGTAGGCTCCTAACAGGTCTCCCAGTTCCCAGACTGACTTGCCTCTAATTCTTTCTCCACGCAGAAGCCCATGGCAATTCCTTAACATCCTACATTATTGTGTCATCCCCCCAGCCCCCTTAACACCCTCCCTTCTGAAGAAGATTCAGACTCCTTACCTTGGCTTGCAAGGTACTGCATGATATGGCCCTTTGCTGTTTCTCCAACTTCAACTCATTTCCTGTTCCTCCTCCTTCACTGTGCTGTTGTGGTCAGTTCCTCCCCTGTTCCAGGCTCTTCTCCTCCCCAGCACCTTTGCTCTTGCTGTCCTCTTTGCCTGGAATGTCCTTCCTCCAACTCTGTGTATGTTTGCAATTTGTAATCATGTAGACATGCGATTATTTGGTTAACGTGTTCTTCTGAGAATTGAAGGACCTAGACACCCTGGTTCCTCACTCAATCCCTGATGCCCAGCACTGCGGCCTACACCTAATACAGTCACATGAACTAGTTACGAAATGAATCAATGAATGACCGAAAGAAGAGATGGGTGAATATGGGTTTTCTAACAGGATATGCTACTGAGATTCCATGATATGAAAGGCCGGGTTGCCAGGACACAATGAGCAAGGTCCATGAGGCTGGACAGGAGGCAGAGGCCAGAGCATGAAGAGCTTCACAGGCCATGCCAAGGAGCTGGGACATTGTGCCAAGGCCAGTGGGGAACTTGTGGGGGGTTTTGAGACATGGAGTGACATAATCCTAGGTACATTTTGAAAAACTGAGGGTTGGAGAGGTGGGTAGGGGCCCACTTGGAAAGCAGTCCCTTCAACCCTGGGCAGCTGCAGGAATTAAGGTGTGTGTTTGCAATGGGGCACGTAGAGTCAACTGGGTATTATTGTTCCCTTGGTTAATTTTCTGGAAACAATCAGCCAATTATGAAACAAAGCCTTCCGGAGCTCTGGCCCATAACTAATTGTATTTTTAAAATGTGTTTAATCACAAATCAGAGATTATGTAAAAGGCCTAATTGACGTCGCGATTGGCTTCCCATGGGAGCAAGGCAGTGGTGCCCTTTGTCCAAGGTTGAATTTCACTGTGTGCAGCACCAGGCTCACTCAGGGGGCTGCGGCTTCTACCCACTCCAAGTTCCTTGTGGCCAGAGGTCCTTCCATGGAAGGGGAGTGGGAAAGTAGGTGAAGGGGGTACTGAGCGTTTTCAACTACAGTAAACATGGACAAGGTGCAGTGCCGCCAAAGAAACAGCACTGGGTTAGAAACAAAGAAGCCCCGGTCATGACACCAGAGTTGGGATCCAATAGCTCAGTATTCCAAGAAACCAGTTGAAATTGTTGAAAAGCTATGCAGTCTTGAACAGGTGGCATGAATTCTCTGAAACTTTTTCCTCATCTGTAAAAATGAGAGGGCTGTTCTGTGACCTCCAATTGTGAGTCATTTCTCTCTTCTTTGCATTATTTTTTTTACCTGTACAGTAAGTTACCACTCTTTTTACATATAACCTTCTGTGATATGCGGTTGTACAGCTGTCTCTGTCCCCTGGTGGGAGCTCCTTAGAGGCAGGCACTGTATTTTTTCTCATGTTTGAAGCCCTCCATAGTTCTTAGCACAATGTCTTTGACATAGTAAGTGCCCAAGAATAAATATTCTTTGAATCTAATTCAGGGTTCATTTCATCTCCAGAGCGCTATGATTATATGAATTCTAGCCCAAGGGTCTGTTATCTGGAAGGATAAGGCTCACAGCACTGTGTTTCCTGGGCATCCGGGAAGTCCTCAACTCCAGAAGTACCAGCTGGCTGTGATTTCCATCTGAGGTCGAGGATCTTCTTCCAGGAAGATTTGGTTTGGGTCTGCCCCTTCTCTCTCAGCTAGGCTGAACCAAGAACCTCTACTCTGGACCTCTAGAGCATAATTTTCATGCCTTTATTATCACAGTAATCATGTTATATTAAATTTATATTTATGTACCTGTCTCTTTCGCGAGGCTGTAGCTGCAGTGGGATACAGGGCTTGGCACATGTAAGCATCCAATGTAGATAATTATGGGCACTTCTGACTCCACTACTACTTGCGTACAGGCCTGAGGGAAAATTTATGGCAGCAACCGAAGTCGCCCCGTGATCCTGCAGGACACTCAAGCAGGACACCCAAGCAGGACACCATCTTCCTTCTTTTCCGTCTTCCATCTCCATCTGCTTGTCCCACCAGCGTTTCAGAATCAGTATCTCCTCACACAGAACCCATGCCTTCCCTCTGCAGGCTGCTCCTCACTTTGTTAGAGGCACTGCCGCTGAAACCTTACACCGTTTTCAACATTTACTTTTGAAAATGGCCCCCTGCCTCCAAGTAGCTGCCAAGACACTGCGTCCACCCCTACAATGTCTTTCATCTGTCCTGTTTTCTCTCCTCCAACTGCCTTCATCTAGGTCCATTATTTACTTTTAATACTTTATTATGGAAAATCTCAAACATACAAAATAAACAGAACAGTGTAATGAACCTCCGTGTACCTATCATTCCGCTTCTACAGTTACCGATGTTATGCCATCCTCCAACCGCTGCTCAATTATCGTTATTATTTTACGGTTCTTTTCTAAGTAAGATAAAATTTACACAACCCAAATCTTTGTTGTACAGATTGGACAAGTGGAAACATCCATTGAACTCATGCTTCTCTTATAATCTAGAACATTTTTATCTCCCAATTTCTTTGTGTCCTTGCCTAATCTCTCCCCTCCCTGAAGACGACCACTGTTATGATTTTTTAAATCTTAGATTAGTCTGGCTGTTCTAGAAGTTCATATAAATGGGATCGTACAGTCTGTACTCATTTGTGGCTGGCTTTTTCACTCAGGGTAACATCTGTGTGATTCCTCCGAGTTGTTTCATTCATCAGTAGTTTAACATTTTTTAATATTGCTGAGTAGTGTTCCATTGTATGAATAAACCACAACTTGTTTATCCATTCTCCTATTAACAGACACTTATTTGCACTGTTTCTATTTGGGGCTGTTATGAATAAGACTACCGTGAACATTTTTGTACAGCCTTTTTATGGAGCTATGTTTTCATTTCTATTTGGTACATCCTAGCTGTAAAATTTCTGGGTCACTATGTTAGTTTTTGTCTGGATGGCTTCAGTATTCTCCTAGCTGCCATGCCTGCCACCTGGTGTCAGCCCCCAAATCTGGGCCCCAGCCCATATTCCTTTTCCCAAAGCAGAATGCTATCCCTGTAAAAAGTCTACTCGGGAAGCTCCAGCGGCCCTCCATTGTCCAGCCTGCCCGGCCCGGCATTCAAGAGCCCCAACAACTTGACCTCAACTTTCTTCCCCCATGTTTATTTCCTGAGTCTCCTTTGATGCTCTCTGGGAGTTATTGACTTAGTCTCTTTGCTCGTAGGCTCTTGTAGGACTGTTGCTTAGAGTTTTCCCCCTTACTGGACTTTGTAGCCTGTGGCTGTGCCTGGCTCACAGTGGGACTCAAAAATGCTCACCGAATGTAGTCAATGTTGCAGCACGTGGACCTCATACTTCATGCCTCTGCTCGTACCTGCAGATCCAAGAATGTGCCTATGATGTCACTGATGCTCTCATTCCAGCTTCGCAGAAGGTAGGAGATATGCCAGGTGAGGTTCTCTGGATGCTAAGATTTTGTGATTCTGGGAATTTTACCAAATCCACTGGGTCTAGAAATCCTGCATGGCTCATGCCACTGATCTACCAGTGACAGGGGCCGAGAGGTATAATGGAAAAAGCACAGCAACAAGAGCCAGCCGTCCCAAGTTCTAGTCTTACTTCCACCACTCACTGTGTATTCTTGAGGAGGTCATCATCTGAGCCTCCATTGCCCTTTTCGGGACCCTGGGATGGGCCGTGAGGAGTGACTTTGATGATCACTAAAGTCAAGCTTAAAACCACCCAGTGAGATTGAATTTCAGAAAATAGTCACTGCGGTCTGCTGTCTCTTTTTGTTGGCAGGCCTTTTTGCCCTTTTGTATGCTCCTCCAGTGCATTCAGTGCTCACTGAGTACAACCCAACATTATTCCTTGCCCCAAACCATCAGTGCCAGCAGCCAGAGCACAGATGGAACACCCAGTTCCTGCCAGCAGGACCTCCCCCGACAGTGGTAAGATTTAGTCTCCAGCAACATATTTGCCTAAAGCAGAGCCATCTGCCTGAGAATGCACCATCGGTACAGGGCAGTCCACAAGTTGGAGAATACCCCCCGAGACCTGACAGGGACAAAACTGGCAAGAGCAGCCTGCAATTTTGCACCAAGGAAATAAAATCTCTATCCCCATCTCAGAGAGATGAATCACTTTCTAGCTCTATGACTTAACTTTTCTTTGCCTCTATTTGCTCATCTACGTGGGAATGATAAAATGTCTATCGCAAAGGTTTTTCAAAAAAAAAAAATCAAAGATGTAGAACACTTAGAATTATATCTGACACACAGGAAAAGCTCAATAAATGTTAGATAATCTCATTATCATCTTTAATACCATTGGTAACATTTTAGAGGACACAGACAGCCTTGAGGGATGTGGACGAGAAAGCTCATTTCTTTGAGTCTCCTGTCTCTTAGGTCCCACCCATGAGTGTCCTCCGTGGGTAACAGCAGAAGTGGGCGATGGACTCCTCATGCCATCTTGGGAAGAAGGGAAGTGAATTGGCAGACCCTTGGGAGGGCAGAAGCCTAACATCATGTATGTGCCCTTCACGATAAGTGAAGAAAGGAGTGAAGAGAAGAACAGAGTGGCCACAAACAAAGCTGGAATTGTTTGAGAAACGGACCCTTTTGAGGAGCCTTCAAAGCCACCCTTTCACAAAGCCTGGCAGGAATACCGCCTAGAGCCTGGGTGACAGCCAAGCATGGCCTTAATTTATTATTGCTAAACTGTTTGTTGTCTTTATTTGCCAAGACTTACTAATTGAACTTTTGTTAGTCTGGCTGCCCTTCCAGAGAACTGGAGCTATTGTCATCTGCTCCTTGAGTCCTTCCATGGAATGTGCCAAAAACTCAACCCAAACCTCCCCTGTATGGGCTGCCTTTTTCCTTCAGGCATGTTGTTTTGATTTTCAGTCCCAACTCACAGTAGGTGTTTGGACTGAACAAGAATGAAGTTCACTGACCCAAGGGGAAGATTCCTGTTGGGAGGCCAGATACATCCCCAGAAAGGCCTGTGTAGAGGCTCCCTTCCTTGATTTTCCCATCATGCCTCAGTGAGAGGCCCCCCTCCTTCTCAGCCACTGCCACACTGGGAAGGGAAGCTCTGGACGAATGGTTCTCAAAATGTGGTCCCAGGAGCAGCATCAGTCTACCCTGGGGGCTTGTTAGAAATGCACGTTCTTGGGCCCTACTCCCAAGCTACCAAATGAGCAACCTGTGCTTTAACAAGCCTTCCAAGTGATTCTGATGCACACCAAAGTTTGAAACCAGAGCCGCAGGCTAAGATTTCTCAACCTCAGCACTGTTGACAATTTGGGCCAGAGGAGTCTTTGCAGTGGGGGCTGTCTAGTGTATTGTAGGATGTTTAGCAGCATCCCTGGCCTCTACCTATTAGATGCCAGTAGCTTCTCATCTCATCCAATGTGACAACCAAAAATGTCTCTAGCCATCGCCAAATGTCCCAGGGTGAGAAAAGAAAAATCACCCCTGATTGAGATGATACCGCAAACTGCTTCTTGCTTCTTTGGGCTGGGGCAATCTCTATCCCGTATTGACAGCTGGCACACTGCCTGGGAGCCTCCTGAGCACACAACAATGATGCACAGAAAGACACAACCACCGAACAGCAGAGCTTGGTTTTCAATCTTGAGCCATCTCTCCTTTAAATCCACTCCCAGGCAAGAGCACATGACCTTGACTTTAAGAGCCAGTTCTCTTGCTCAGCTTGCTTGGTACATTTAAGGCAAAACAAAACAAAGAACCTTCAGAGTCTGAGCTCTTCCCATCCTCTTATTTGTTTGTCATCCCAGGGTAGAAGAAACAGAGGGCCTCGGTTCCGAGGTTCAGTGACACACCCACCCTGCAGAGGGACACCAGTGCTGCATCTGCTCATCTTCCCTCCCACCTTCGAAAGGGAAGATTTCCTTGTGCGTTTCCAGTGAGCATTTCCCACTGCTCATCTACTGAGTTTCCATCATTGCGTTCTTGGTGTTGTTGCATTTGTGACTTACATTTGAAGGATGTCCAAACCAGGAAACTTGCTATTAAGCTTTATTTCCACCCGGGTCATTTCAGGACCTTGACAATGTTTCCACTTGAGGAGGGTGGACTTGGCAAAGATCGGCTTGAACTGACCCAGCCAAACCTAACGGCAATCGCTCGCAGAAATGCCAGCTAAAGGTCACAATTCATTTGCTCTTTTGGTTGGACTCTATTAAGCGCCTGCTCCGTACCAGTACCGTGCTAGATCCTCAGGACGTGGAGAGAGAAACAGCACCTCTGCCTGGGGGGAGCTCATCGTCAGTCAAAGGTAGAAGCCATTTCAAACAGAACGCAGAGTCCTCGAGAGGAGAGCATCCCGGGAGCATCCATCACTGCTGAATCCTCAGTGTCTGGCACATAATAGGGGCTTAAATATTTGTTGAATGAATCTTAGAGGGGGACCATTGTACACAGACTGGGAAGATTGGAAAAAGAGTCTAGCCAAAGAAAGTACTACTTAGGTTTTCAAAAGAAAAGCAAGAGGGAGCCATGCAGAGGAGTGGGACAGGTATTTCAGATAGAGAACGTGGCAGGTGCAAGGACAGCAGGTGGGACTTTAAGAAGGTCTGAATGAATTGTCTGAAGAAGTGATTTTCTGGTTGTCTATTGCTGTATAACCAACTACTCCAAAACTTAGTGGCTTACCCCAATCACTTTGTGTAAACTGTAATTTTGTGAGTAAGGAATGTGGAAGAGCTTGCCGGCTGGTTCATCTCTCACTCACTTGGCATCAGCTTGGGTAATTGGGGCTGATGGCCCCCTTCCATGATGACTTTTTCATCAACATCTCTGGTGTCTTGCATTCCTTGGCTTCTCTCCCTCTCCACATGGTCTCATTATTCAGAGCCATTCCATGTGGTCTGGGCTTCCCAAGACGCGGCAGACTTAGGGTAGTTGGGCCTCTTACATGGCAGCCAGCTTCCTCAGAGCAAGTATTCCAAGAGACCCAAGTGGAAGCTGCAAAGGTTCTTACGATCCAGCTTTGGAAGTTCCAGAACATGCTTTTGCTGTACTCTAATGATCAAGTAAGTCTTTGGCCAGCCCAGATCCAAGGCAAGGGGAGAAATAGCCCCTTCCCTTAACGGGGGGAATGGTTTGCATACAGAAGGAGGGAAGAAATTTGATAGGAGCCATCTTGGAGAAAAGCTCCTTCAGTGGGTTCCAGGGGTTGAAGAAGTTGGGACTACAGAATTGAGACTGAAGGACTTGGAGCAAGCTGAAGAGTGAGCAATCGACCCTGAATTCTGTGAGAAGCCATGGAAGGTTTAAGCAGTGGCATGGAGTTAAGGTAGTGGTGTGATTGGGTTCGTTTTAGAATTATCCACCTCAGACAGCTACGGAGAGCAGGGTGAAGCGGGACGCAGCTGGAGGCGGGAGGCAAGCTATGAGATCTCTGTAGTCTCAAACAGCAACAGTGATTTTGGGGTGAAGCCTGGGAGATGAGCAGGGTGCCATACAGCAAGAACATGAGGAAAACTCATGTTCTCTGAGGGCTTCTGACACCTTTCTCCACACAACCACAAACTACTCCCTCCACAGTGAGAGAAGAAAGGCTTCGTTTCCCATTCCAGGAACCTAAAGGGGAGTCAATGGCAGCTGGCAACTGAGCTTGCCCTCAGAGGCTTAATGGTCACACGGTTTCAGGTTTGTGAGGAGCTGCCCCTGAGGAAAACAAACAGGACTGGTGTGAAGCCCATTAGAGCAGGCCTGCAGAACAAAGGCCCCATTTGGCAGCTGTTGCTCAGAGCTGAGAGAAAGAAACAAAAGAGTTTGTTGAGCAAACAGGAAAGGAGCCTAATTGATGCAATTAAGGTGAAATTAAATAAAGGAAGGTTTTAGCCCGAAGTTCATGGAAAATTTTTCACAGGGTTGTCACTGGAATAGTCATATGGGGCTTTTAAATAAAGAGAAGTACAGGGTGTGAGAAATTGGCCCACGTGACCCTGAGGAGCGGACCAAGTCAAGGGCGGCCACGTGGAGGCCACGCGTGCAATGGTTCTGCCTTGGCTCCCAGATTTTGGGGTGAGCGCAGCAGGTGGGGGTCTGGGTAGGACCCGGGACGGATGGGGCAAGGAGCCGCAAGGGCAGCAATGCAACAAGCCCAGGATCTCGTGGTTGCCCCATCTCTCTGTTTTGGTGATGACAGCACTATCTGCGATAACCTTGTCCATTGCACGCTTCTTGTTTACCATCTGTCGTCCCCACGTGAACACACATGAACACACATGCACACACTCTGTGGAATTCTCCGTCTCCTTGGAACTCAGCTTTGGAGATGTCTCTCTGAAACCCAGAAGCAAATGCCCATCCCTGCCGCAGTCTCTGGAGCACTGCCCTGACGCCTCTGAACTGCCCCACGGGAAAATGATGCCTGAAATCAATGAACAAGTACGTCAATTTAACAAACAATTCCATAGTACTTACCAATGCCGGTACAGTTCCAAGCGTTTTGCAAACATGAGCCTAATCTTCATAATGACCCTATGAGGTGAGATATTCTTCTCTTCATTCTATAGATGAGGAGCACAGAGAAGTCAAAGAGCTTGTCTGAGCCAGCATGTGGGGGCCAGGATAGAACCCAGCACGTGGACTCCAGCAGCCACACTCCTTACCCCTACACTAGGCCCGGTTGACTTGTAATAAAGGGACAGCCAAGGGTGCTGGATGAGCAAGTCCACTGGGTGCAGCAGGTGCGATCTGAGTCCCTGGGGTGCTTCCTGCACTGCCCCACTCACACCAGCACTGGTTGTTAAAAACAAGGCTCATCCTCCTGCCTTGGCCATGGATAAGAGGAGACCCATGTAGAAAGACCGAGAGCATGTACTGATCAGCTGATGCATGGACACTGACTAGAAAGGGGGCCTTTCAGAGGGAAGGCTGCATGCATTGTAAGAAAGTCCCAGCCTTTTAAGAGTAAATGCCTACAAGTTGAAAAGTCTGATAAGAGGAAAATTAGGGGCTTAAAAAAACAGGTAAAGCGTATATGGGTAAAAAGACACAAACTCAGAGTTAAAAACAACTTTAGAAATAATTATTGTTTAATTTCCTCATTCACAAATGATGAAAGTGAGGCCTAGATCAAGAGTTGTTACAGTTTATTAAAAGTGTTCTTGGGGCTGGCCCTGTTGCCCAGTGGTTAAGTTCAACATGCTCTGCTTCAGTGGCCCAGGTTCAGTTCCCGGGGACAGACCTACACCTTTGTTGGTGGCCATGCTGTGGTGGCAACTCACGTACAAAATAGAGGAAGACTGGCACAGATATTAGCTCAGGGTGAATCTTCCTCAGCAGAAAAAACCCCCAAAACTTGCTCATTCAAAATGCCCAAGGTACTTGTTAAACATGCAAATACTGGATATTACTCTTAAACCCCTACCAGAGATAACAAATCAGTAAACAGCTGATTCACGAATTCTGGGGTGAAGCTCAGGAATCTGTCTTTTATTGACAGATTTACAGACAGGAGTCAGTCTCTAGTGACTCTGATGCAGGTGGCCCAGGGATCACACGGAAATCCACCTAGAAATGCCGCCACCTAGAGAGGAAGGCCTTTGTTCAAGCTGCCATCTTCTCAGCAGCAGGGCCCTCCAACCTTGTGCCAGAGTCTGTTTGTATTCTAAGTTTTCCTCTAAATACTTTTTACAGATCCAAAGCCACTTCAGTGACTTAGGATCATCATGTATATTATGTATAACCTCATTAGCAAAGCATCGTTTAATTCTTTTTTCCATGTTCACTGTTTAAAGTAAGCTCAGAACACAAGCTGTTGACCTTCAAGGAAACGTTACGATTGGCAGCAAAGATAAGACAGAAATCATGAACACACGTCAAAGACTTGTGCTTTGACCTGCCTGTTTGCTCACAGAATTAATCTGATAGGGAAAGCATCTATTTTCAGAAGTAGGGCAAAGGGAAGATAATAGCCCCAAACTCAAGTATTATAATTTGTTCCATTTAGAACTTTTTTGAATCATTTTTATTTTTAACAACTTTACTGAGGTTTAATTTACACACTATAAAATTCATTTGTTGTAAGCAGCTGTTCCAACGAGTTTTAGTAAATGTATACAATTGTGTGCCAAATCCAGTTTAAAATCAGCCAAAAGTTCTCTTCACTCACTTGCATTCAATCCTTGCTCCCATCCTCGCTGCGAACAGCCACTGATTTTTCTGTCCCTCTCAGTTTTCTTTTTCTAGAAACATCCTATTAATGGAATCATACAATACGTAGTCTTTTGTATCTGGCTTCTTTCACTTAGTATAATATTTTGAGGTACATCCGTGTCATTGCATCTCTCATATCTTTCTATTGCCGAGTAGTATTCCTCTGTGTGGATACTTTACATTTTGTTTTCTCAATCACCAGTGGATGGGCATTGAAATGTTTTCAGTTTTTGGCTGTTACAAAAAGTGCTACTTGATCTCACTTATGTGAAATCTAAAAAAGTCAAATACATAGAAGCAGAGAGTGGAATGGTGGTTGCCAGGGGGTGGGGAGGTGGGGAATGGGGAGATGTTGGTCAAAGCCTTCAAAGTTGCAGTTCTGTAGAAGGAATAAGTCTAGGGGTCTAAGGTGCAGCATGCTGACCATAGTTAAGACTACTGTATTGAATACTGGAAATGTGATGAGAGTAGATTTCAGGTGCTCTCATCACACACAAAAAAATGATTAGCTATTTGAGGAGACGATGTGTTAATTAGCTTGACTATAGTAAACATTCCACTATGTATATGTACATCAAATCATCATATTGTATACCTTAAATATATACAATTTTTATTAAGAAAAGAAAAATACTGCTATAAACATCCATGTACAAGTCTTTTTGCAGATTTTTTTTTTCATTTTTCTTGGGTTGATTCCTGGGAGTGGGCACGTGGTGAGTGTATGTTTAATTTGTTTAAGAAATTGCTAAACTGTTTCCCACAGTGACTGAACAATTTTGCATTGTCACCGGTCATGCAGGAGAGTTTCAGTTGCTCCATTTCCTCATCAGCACTTGGTACTGTTAGTCTTTTAAAATTTTTATCATTCTAGTCAGCGTACAGCGACATCTCCTTGTGACGTTGTTTTTGCCTAATGACATTACGATGTTCAGCATCTTTTCTTGTGCTTATTGTAGTCCACATATCTTCTTTGGTAAGTGTCTATTTCAAATCCATTGGCCATTTTGGGGGGGGGGCTGTTTGTCCTTTTATTATTGAGTGTCAAAGTTCTTTATATATCCTGGATACATCTCCGTCATAAGACACATCATTTGCAAAATTTTCTGCCAGTCTGTGACTTGTATTCTCATTTTCTTAATGATGCTTTTTGAAACGCAAAAGTTTTTAATTTCGATGAAGTTCCAGTTCTTAACTGTTTTTCTCTTATAGATTATGGTTTTGATGTCATATTCGTAGATTGGCCCAACCCAAGGTCTCAAAGATCTTTTCCTATGTTTTCTTCTAGAAATTTTATACTTTTAGCTCTGAAGTTTAGACCTATGATCCATTTTTAATTAATATTTTATGTGTAGAGTGAGGCAGAGTCTAAGTTCATTTTTTGCATATGGATGTCCAAGTATTCCAGTTCCATTTTTTGAAAAGACTGTCTTTCCCTTCATTGAATTAGCTTGGTATCTTTTTTTGGAAATCAATGGAACATAAATATGTGGGTTTCTTTCTGGCCTCTCTTCTGCCCCATTGCTCTAGGTGTCTACCCTTAAACCACACTGTCTGGATTGCTGTAGGCTTATGGCAAGTCTTGAAGTCAAGTGGTACAAAGCCCCCAACTTAGTCCTCCTTTTTCAAAATTCTTTGGCTATTCTATATTCTTTGCATTTTCATATTAATTTTAGACCAGCTCAATTTATACAAACATGCCTGCGATTGTTTTGTAGGATTTTGTGTTGAACTCGTAAATTAATTTTATGAGAATTACTGTTTTAACAATACTGAGTTCTCCAGTCTATGAAAAGGTTATGGTTTTCCATTTATTTAGATCTCTAATTTCTCTCAGCAATATTTTGTTGGTTTGAGTACCTTTCGCTGTTTATGTTCAATTATTCCTAAGTATTTTTATTCTTTTTGATGCTACTATGAATTAAATTATTTTCTTAATCTTATTTTGGGATTGTTTATTGCTAGCATTTAGATTTAGTATTTCTTCTTGAGTCAGTTTTGGTCATTTATGTCTTTCTAGGAATTTGTCCATATCTTTTTTTTTTTTTTCCTTTTTCTCCCCAAAGCCCCCCAGTACATAGTTGTATATTCTTCGTTGTGGGTCCTTCTAGTTGTGGCATGTGGGACGCTGCCTCAGCGTGGTTTGATGAGCAGTGCCATGTCCGCGCCCAGGATTTGAACCAACGAAACACTGGGCCGCCTGCAGCAGACCGCACGAACTTAACCACTCGGCCATGGGGCCAGCCCCTGTCCATATCTTTTAAGTTGTTCAATTTATTGGCATAAAGTGCTTTATAATATTTCTTATAATATTTTAACTTCTGTAGGTTTTGTAGTGATTTTATTCCCGATCTTCATACTTTATGTCTTCCCCCACCCTTTATTCTTTGGTGGGGAAGATTTGCTCTGAGCTAACATCTGTTGCCATTTTCCTCTTTTTTTTTTTTGAGGAAGATTAGCCCTGAGCTAACATCTGCCACCAATCCTCCTCTTTTAGCTGAGAAAGCCTGGCCCTGAGCTAACATCCATGCCCATCTTCCTCTATTTTATATGTGGGATGCCTGCCACAGCATGGCTTGACAAACGGTGCCATGTCCACACCCGGGATCTGAACCGGTGAACTCCAGGCCGCCGAAGTAGAATGTGTGAACATAACTGCTGCACCACCGGGCTGGCCCTTCTTTTTTTTTTTTTTTTTTTTGAGGAAGATTAGCTCTGAGCTAACATCCACCACCAATCCTCTTTTTGCTGAGGAAGATTGGCCCTGAGCTAACATCTGTGCCTATCATCTTCTATTTTATATGTGGGACACCTGCCACTGCATGGCTTGATAAGCAACACACAGACCCACACCCAGGATCCAAACTGGCAAATCCTGGGGTGCTGAAGTGGAGCATGCGAATTTAACTGCTACTCCACCAGGCCGGCCCCAATCTTCTTTTTTTGCCTGAAGAAGATTGGCCCTGAGTTAACATCTGTGCTAGTCTTCCTCTACTTTGTATGTGGGTCACCACCACAGCGTGGCTTGACAAGTGGTGTAGGTCTGCTCCCAAGATCCAAACCCGCAAACCCAGGCTGCCAAAGCGGAATGCGCTGGACGTCACCACTGCACCGTGGGGCCAGCCCCTCCTTTTTTTTCTTGGTAAACCTAGCATGAGGTTTATTAATTTTGTTGATCTTTACAAAAAATCAACTCTTGGTGTGATTGATTTTTTCTGTGGCTTCTATTTCATTGATTTCCACTCTGATCTTTGTTTTTTTTTCTTCCTTTATTTACTGTGAGTTTTATTTACTCTCCTTCCTTTGTTTCTTTGGGTAGAAGCTTAGATTATTGACTTTTAATCTTTTTTTAAATATAAACAATTGATGCTACAAACCTTCCTCTCAGTGCTGCTTAGCTACATACCATAAATTTTGCTATGTTGTGTTTTCACTTTTTTTCAGTTCAAGGTATTTTCTAATTTCCATTGTCATTTCTTCTAATACCATGGGATATTTATAAATGTGTTAATTTTCAACTATTTAGAAGTTTCCAATATTGTTTTCTGTTGTTGATTTTTAATTTAGTTTCATTATGGTCAGAAAACACACATGTGATGATTTCAATTCTTTTACATTTATTGAGACTTTTTTGTGGTCTAGAATATGGTCCATCATGGAGAACGTTCCATGGGTGCTTAAAAAGAATGTGTACTCTGATGCTATTGGATGGAGTGTTCTATAAATATGTGTATGTTGGGGTGGAGGGTAAGGGAATAAAATGGTGACAAGATATAATTCTTGCCCTTTAAAAGTTTAAATCTTGCAGAACCATGGTTCTCAACTCTGGGCAATTTTGTCCCCCAGGGGACATTTGGCAATGTCTGAGGACAACTCTGATTGTTACAAGTAGGGGCATGTGCTACTGGCATCTTGTGGGTAAGTCCAGGAATCCTGCTGAACTTCCTACAATGCACAGGACAGCCCCCACAACAAAGAATTAGCTGGTCCACAATATCAGTAGTGCCAAGGTTTCGAACCTCTCTTGTAGAGTTCATAAAGGGTACTTAGTTGCAATTCAAACTTTCAGACAGTAATTTTTGTGGGAATTACTGGACTGTGGCCGAAATTAATCCACTCTTTAGCAGTGACCACGTCTCTCACATGTTTCTTTGTGTGTCTTTCCCACTAGACTGTGAACCTCATGAGTGTTGGGAACTACCCGAATCTTTATGGTGGTTAAAAACAGAGGATCTGGAGTCAGATAGACTTGGATTTCAATCCTACTCATACACTCATTGGATGAGTGACTTTGGGCTAGTCATTTGACCTCGCCACACTTCAATTTTCTCAGTTGTATAACGTGAATGATGTACCTAATTAATCATGGAAGGCACTTGACACGATCCTGGCACATACAGTCATTATTTTATTATTGTTATGATCTCCAGAACCTAGCCCAGTGCCCTGCAAATATGTGCAAATAAATGAATGAGTAATTGAGTCATCTGCTCTCATGTTCCTTACCTCCACATTGGGGTAATCCTCACTGGATTAAGGCCCAGTCCACTGGATTAAAGTCCTCACTGGACTCTCCTTTCTTATCCCTGGACCAATGCTTAGTTTCCACAGGGGACGTCATCTATGCCCACAGAGGATGGACAGGAGCCCAAACAGGACAAACAAGTGCAGGACAAAGAGAGGCTGACCTCAGTTCCACTCTTAAGACTCCTACCAGCCTGATATGAAATGGTCATGCTGGGAGGCAGTGAGCTTCACACCCCAAGGAGCTCCGTGATGCTGTTCAGTTGACACCACTCTGGGCCATCTTCTCCAGTTGTGCTTCAGAGAAGCAATTCTTTTTTGTTAATGGCTGTTGCCTGCCACAACGCTCTCCACCCCATTCCTGAGTCTCGGGCATTTCCTCCACACTAGGAACCTCTCCCAGATAGTCCCACTGCCTGTTAGGCAACCCTTTTTGATCCATGTTAAAACGTCTTTGGACCACTCCCTAAGTACCTCACCTCCTGCCCCGTCTACTTATGAGCAACCTGGCCAAGATCACATGCGTGAAGCAGTTGGCTAGCTATTAAAGTGGTGGGTGAGGGTGAAGCTTGGACAGTCTGATTTCTCACCATGTTTGCTTTTGAGGGAGGAGTTCATGGTTAAGAAAGGATACCTCAAGCCTCTAAAGAGCCCCTTGGTATATATATATATAATATATACATATAAAGCAGGATCCACATGGTGGTTGAGAATTGCTAACCAACCAGGAAAACACTGAGTGAAGACAAAGTTCAGAATGGGGAGGATCAAGTCCGTTTAACACAGAGCGTGTGACTCCATTTTACTATCTAGTCCTAGTGTGCCTTGAGGTTAGGAAACATCTCAGGGCACAAACAAAATCCGGAGTCATCCTCCTTATCAAAATGTATTTATGCGTCCTTGATTGATGCTCTGAACCCCATAACCAAAAAGAGCCTTTATTGTCTTTATGGAGTTTCTCTATATATTTATCTAGAATCTTGCCTTCCCTGATGACAGTAGGCAGCAGAAATCAAGGCTAAGTAAGAACAAAGCGGTCTGGACCTAGAAGAAATAAAGATACGAGCAGCAGAGAGCATTAGGGACAGAGTGTTGGCCTTATTTTTTAAAAATCATGAAAAAGACTTCCCACTTTCTGTTGTTTTAACATTAAGGACTTAGAACAAATATTTCTACTCTGTTGAACTCCAACCACAGTAATAAAAATAGTAAAAACTAACTTTTTTGAGTGGTGAATGTATGTTGGATACTTTTCTAAATTCTTTACAAGTATAAATTAATTTTGCTCACTCATTTAACAAAGATTTCTTGACCATGTACTGGGGGCCAGGCATGTTCTAAGTTCTGGGCATAGGGCAATGGACAAAGCCCTGGAAGGTGCCTGCCTTTGTGGACTTCACACTCCCTCGGGAAGTCAATAAGCAAATAAATAAGCAGGTTATGTAGTACGCTGGAAGGCTGGAATCAGTGCTGTTGAGAACAATGCAGCTGGGCACACCGAGAAAGGGAGCTGAGTGTCAGGTCTGCTATTTTCAATGAAGCATTCAGTGACTGCCTCACTGTGAAGCTGTCATTTGACCAAAGACTTGAAGGAAATCTCGTAACTAACAAGAGCAAACTCAAATAGTGTTGCTGTTGGGTGTTTTCGTTTGTTGGTTGTTTTTTTCTGAACCTTGGACCAACACCCTAAGCCCCCGGGAAATCTGTATGAACCTCTACATTTTGTAAATTGATCGAGCCTGGGCCAGGTACCAAGCAAGCCAAGCATGAAGTCACCCACATAGCCCCTGGCCCCGTTTAGTGGTGGATCTAAGAGCTGTTGATTTTCCACGTTACTTGGAGGAACTAGAGGTGAGCCTCTGAGGGGCATTGGCATCACGGGCATCTGGAGGGGTTTCTAGACTCTTCTTCCCCAGAAGGATCACAAGACATTTCTCCGCATCTTGTAGTTGCCCTATTCCCCAGGATTGGAGTTTCTTACTGATAGAAGTGATCTGGATACTAATACTCAGAGCCTCCTTGTGTGAGAAAAGAATCAAAGGACCAGGCCTTCCAAGAACTCTGGGGAGTCCCAGCCCCCGAACCTGTGAACTGCTCATGACTTTGCTTCTGCCAGTTTGCCTGGCTTCAACCTAGGCTGCTGTTTTCCACGTTCTTTCAGACCCCTTCCCCGACTCTCTCAGCTACCTCCCTTCCAACACCACCTCACTGCCCTGCCCCGAGCCAAACCAGCTTTGAAAGATGTGATATATCAGTCATGCATTCCTTAGCTTGATTTTCGACCTAAGTATCCTCTCTCCCTTAAAGCTAATTGTGTTGTAAGGCTTATTTCCAACTCCGTGGGTGCAATTTTAAGCATCAAGCAGCCAAGAAGCAAGGTGAGAAAAGGATTTTGGACAGAGGACCCCAGGGAAGATTTAGAAATCTTTCCATGTGGCGGATCACACAGACATCTTGCCTTCTCTGATTTTCATGCTGTGAGTGTTTCCCCGTCGTGACACAGAGGAAGACCTCAAGTACCCTGATCCTTTGCATGCGAGTTAGACAGAAGAGAAGCACTGGGAGTGTCCTGGTTTGTATAGGGACTGAATGGTGCTTTGTGAATTCATTTTTAGGTGTCTCCCACAGTTCTGTGAGTCAGGGTCAAGTTCAGTTCTTCTGTCTTTCCACCAATAAGGACTCTTTAAATAAATTTCCTCCATTCTCCATTATTTAAAAGACTTTCCCTCTTAAGTATTTATTCAGTAATAATTACATTGCAAGTTCCTGGCACGGAGTAAATAAGAAATGGCTCCGTGTAATGGACATCTCTTCCTTTTGTCTTTCCAGCACCTTTCTTTCTAGGAATTGTCCCATCTTATAATGACAGGTCGTCAAAAATATGGTTCACTTCTCCCACTCCAGGGTGGCCATGTGACCCAGGCTGGCCAGCTGAGTACCTGATCCCTTTGGCCCAATAACTGGTTTGGAGAAGGTCATTTAATTGAAGACAGGCTAACGAGGCATCCCCAGAAAGCTGTTGGAATATTAGGATATGGGTACTCTCTCTTATGGGGTTACTAGTTGTAGGGATTATGCAAGTCAACAGCTGCCAGTGGTCATCTTTGCTACCATGTGGAGAGAGTCTACTTAATAAAACCAACAGCCAACAGGGACAGATGAAGAGAGGGGAACGGTGATCAATCCCAGTTTCCCCAGGACTGAGGGGTTTCCCAAGATGGAGGACTTTCAGTGTCCCAGACTAACCAGAATGGTTGGTCACCTAGGATGGAGTCTAATGATATCATTTGAACACCCGGATTTTGTCGGGTCTGAAGACAGTCAATCTTTGTCCTGCTTAGTCATGGACATTGATAAATTAACTTCTTTGCTTGTTGAGTGAGGTTTCTATCACTTGCAGTTTCCTGATTCCCAAATAAAAGTAACATTTCCATTAATCTGTGTTGTCTTATTACAATATCCATTAGATAGTTACAAAAGCTCAATGACCACCACTACCATATTTTTAAATGTATGGAACCCTAAGAATTCAGAGTACCCAAGCTGGGAACAAATGAAATGATTTCATCTTCTCCTCTAAGAGATGCTGAATCTGAGTTTTATTCTACCGCTGATTCTTATAGTTTAAGCTCCGCATCCACTTCCCTGCAGAAGAAAGGAAAGAAGGGAGGAGGGAAGAACTGAGTAATGTTTCCACAAACATGCCTCGGAATAGAAGATCAAAAAAGCATTTTAGAAGACAGAATTTGAAAATAGAAATGAACTGGTGATATCTCAACCTTTCCTCCAGAATAGGCATTTATGGACTATTCATCAAATATTTAGCAAATGTCACTACGTGCAAGGGGCTGTGCCTAGTTCTAAGAAGTCCAGCTCAAAACAAAGTTAGTCAGGGAGGGATGTGAGAAGTGTAGACTCCACGCCTGGGCATTACCATCGTTTTCTTGCTCGTCTGTCTTTCTCCTTACTTCTGAGCACTCCCACTTATCTAGCTGTTTCCCTGGATAGGGCAAATATTTCAACACATGCGAGCCATGAAACCATCATCCACAAAGTGAAAAATTACAGAAGAAAGAACTTCTGCAAGGAATTAGAAAAAGCAGAGTAGTGCGTGAGAAATTAGAGAGGCATGGGGAACCCATTCGTTTGTTGGAAATGGATCAACTGACATTCTCGAGGTCTCAAAAGTCTTCCTCCGCACTAACGTCTGTCTGCCCATTTTGTGGATCCCACATCAGTGCAAAGCAGCATGTTCGGCACTGAGGGGTAGTCCTAAATGAGGAGAAGATGCTTGCATATCACCTGAGTAGCCTGTGTCGACTTCTGACTCTTCTTTGTGTCACCTCCTTACTTTTCTACCTGTGTTCCCTGCATTTCTCGAATAATTACATTCAGATTCTTGGCTCAGTGTCCGCTTCTGGGAGAACCCAAACAAAGAGACCTGGTAAGTGATGGAGCTGGATTTGAACCCAGATGTCAAACCCAGTTCGTCCACTTAGCAGGCTGTGCAACCTTGGGCAGACCACTTAACCTCTCTAAGCCACAGTTTCCTCTTCTATAAAATAGGGATACGAACAGTAACTCCCTCATAAGGTTGTTGTGAATATTAAATAAGAAAGTATACATGGCACAGTGCCAACTAGTCATGTGGTGAGCGTGTTATTATTGTTATCATCAATATTATTTTTACTTTGAATAAATGGCAATAAGCAGATAATTGGGACAGGGTTATGGGTTCTGACCTGTATGAGACTGCCTTCTGTTCAAATTTTCTATGCTAAATGGCCAGCAAAGTCTTTGAGGACCAACGTTCCTTTCCTTATTTATTGGAAAAAAGTATATGGTGTGAGTGTGTGTGTGTGTATGTGTGTATGTGGGGGAGGGGTGTTGATAAAATGGTAACTAACATTTCTTTTACTAGAGGAACTCGTCCAAAATCTTTCCGGAGGAAAGAGACTTTCATTTTAATCATTATCTGAGTCTTGGTGGGTTTAACACGGTAGCTACCCTGAGATTCATTTGATAGGAGAGTGAAAAGCAGGTGGGACCCTTCCAGATCCAAACGACAGCCACCAGAGCTCCAGAGGCTTAGTGAAGGAAAAGCAAGACTTCTTTCCTTCCTTTGAAGCCCAAGAGTTGCCAGCACACTCTCCTAGGCACTGGAAAATCATGCCATTGATTTGAAGCCAACAGAAGTTTTCAGGTGCCTCCAAGGATCTCCCATCCTTCACTCCGACCTGGGCTCACTGGGACAAGTTTCCAGGCCCCGAATCTGCAAAGTAAACTCTCCAGCCACGGGACTCTAACGCCATGGGACTAGACCACGTGGGACACCAAACCTCGTGAGCCCCTTATACCTATTTACCTGGCATATACTTCAGCAGGGTGCGACGTGGATTAGACATTGTGCCTTGGAGGTGCACAATACATCTCAGAGGAGGAGATTCTCTAAGTGGGAGCGTGACTCTTATCTCTCATCTGCGATTTCCCTTTCGAGATGTTGCTCACAGGTCTCCCTGAAGCGTACCATAACCTTCACTTTCCACCTTCCTCAGCATGTCACTGAACACTAGAATCTAGAGTAGACGCAGTTGTCTCATCTCTCCTATTGGATGCCATAAGGTTTATGACCTAGGTTATGTTTTAATGTAATCAAAGATTTTGTCCCCTTGATTACTTCTGCTAAATATATGTGGTTGAACTCCTGTTTTTCAAGCTTCGATGATTCAAGGATGATGAATTTACTTATTTTCTTACTCATTCATGTATTCAATAAGTATTCGTTGGGCAGAGGCAGTTTACAGGCATGGCTTGACCCTCTGGGACCAGCCATGGAGGGGGTTACTCAGGTAGAAGCTAGGAAGGACCCTGACCTCCTTCATAAATCCAGAAGGGCCGCTGGCTTCCTTCGTCGTGCTTCCTCTGTCTACCCGGCCTTCAGGGCCACTCTGGTACTCACCTCAGAGGAGGGTCATCTAGCTCTCCTAGTCTCTTTTCAATCTATTTCTATAAATAAATGGAAAGCTTTCTCCTCCCATATAGTTCTTTGAACTATTTTCTCCCCCCAACTCCACAAAAGTCTGTGTCTTGGTACAGAAAGAAATGGTTTGCAGCAAGTCAGCTCTTCCCCTGAGAACCAGTAAAAAAGCCGGATAAAACACAAAGCAATATCTGCTTAAGTTCATCAGAGAGCTGTTGGGGCAACAAGGTTCAAGGCTAAGACTGAAGAAAGTGGGGGGAAGAGGAGAGGTATGCCGACTATCTGCAACTGCTTTTTCTAAGGAATTGGCACAGCACATCTCTCCACATCACGTTGTAGTCAGGCTGTCCAAGCCACTATGTTTAAGGTGTGTTTCTTACAGGCATCATATATTTAGGTTATATAATAAGGATGATATACTATCACCAAAGGGAGTTTATTCCAAGACTATATGTGTACTTTAACAGTTGAATATCAATCCATGTAACTTACCACACTAAAAGAAAAAAGGAGGGAAAAATCACATGATCATCTTAAAGACACAGAAAAGGCTTTGATAAAATATAAAACCAATTCAAGATAAAAAATCCACAAACTAGGAAAAGAGGAAAACTTTCTTAATTTGTAAAGGACATCTAAAAAGCCAACAGCAAACAACATAATCAATAGTAAAATATCAAAAGCTTTCTCCATGAGATTAGGAATGAGACAAAGATACCCACCACAAAAATTCTATTCAACACTGTGGATGAGGTGCTAGCTTGCGCTGTTGAATTTCTACATGCTGGCTACCAACAAATAGAAAATGAAGCTCTAAAAAATTACCACGTACTGAGGCCAGCCCCGTGGCCAAGTGGTTGGGTTCCCGCGTTCCACTTCGGTGGCCCGGGGTTTCACCGGTTCCGATCCTGGGTGCAGACACGGCACCGCTCATCGGGCCATGCTGGGGTGGTGTCCCACATACCACAACTGGAAGGACCCACAGCTAAAAATACACAACTATGCACCGGGGTGGGGGGAGGGGGCCTTTGGGGAGAAAAAGGAAAAATAAAATCTTAAAAAAAAATTACCACTTACCATGGGCATAAAAAAATCAAGGACCTACAAATAAATCTAACGACCAATGTTTAGACTTCTACACCGTAACTTATAAAACATTATTAAGAGAAATCAAAGAAGACCTAAATAAATGACGGAATATAACTTATTCATGAACTGAAAGACTCAATATTGTAGAGATGTCAGTTCTCCTCAAATTGATCTATAGATTGAATATAATTCAAACTCCAAATTGATTCTGAAATTTATATGGAAATATAATGGACCAAGAATAGACGATATTAAAGAAGAATAACAAAGTTGGAAGACTGACCCTCCAAATATCCAGACCTGTTATGAAGAGGGATTGCTGTTGGAGAAGGATAGCAGAGACATCAAGGCGAGAGAGCAGAGAATCTAGAAATAGACCCACATACAATCGCCCCAAAATCACAAAGGTGATATCACCAGGCAGAGAGAGAAAAGATGGTCTTTTCAAAACATCATGCTGGGTCAATGATATAGCCAGATATATGGATAAAAATAAATCTTGACCCCTTTTTCCTCCAACCATACACAAAAATCAGTTCCAGATAAAGTTTGAGATGGAAATGTGAAAAGGTAAAACGATTAAGCTTTTGGAAGAAAACAGAGGATAAGATCTTTACGACTTTGGGGTAAGCAAAGGTTTCTCAGGTATGATACAAAACCGCTAATCATAAAAGATAAGATTCATAAATTAGAATACCTAAAAATTAATAACTTGTTTAACAGAAGACACCACGAAGAGAGTGTAAAGACAAGCCACAGAGTGTGAGAAGGGATGTGATACGCACGCATACACAAATACATATGTTCATGTATGTAACAAGACCTCATGTCCAGGAAGCATCCAGGTCCTCATATTCAGGTCTAAATAAGCCCTTGCATATAGAAAATATGACAGATTTCTACAAATTAATCTTTAAAAGACAAACTTTTAAAAATCAAATAGGCAAATGAGTTTAATAGGCTATTCTTAAAAGATGATATCAAGATGGCTAATAAACATATGAAAATACGTTCAATTTCATTAATCATCAAGGACAGGTAATTAAAATCACAATGTGACACGACTACATACCCACCACCAGGGATGGCTTCATGAGCACGTGGCTACAGAGGACTCACTCTTAAAAGGACCCTGCTCTTGGTTTAATGCTTTGCTATCACTGTTTTGAAATTCTTAATAATTTTAAATAAGGAGCTCCACATTTTAATTTTGCACTGATTTGCACAAATTATATAGCCAGTCTTGCCCTCTAGAAAGGCCACAATGAAAAGACAGACAACAGAAAATGTTGATGAGGACGGAGCGCAACTAGAATGTTCGTACACCACTAGTGTGTGTGTCAAGTGTTTCAACTCCTTCGGAAAACTGTTGAGCAATGTGTATAAAAGTGAACAGAAGTGTAACGTATAACCCAGCATTCCATTCCTAGACGTGTATCCCAAAAAATGTGCATTTGTGCTCACCAAAAGATACATCCGAGAATAGTCTTAGTGGCACTGCTCATTATAGCGCGAAACCGAAAACAACCCACACGTCAATCAACAGGAAAATGGATAAATACATGTTGGTATATGCATATAGAATACCACACATCATTGAGACAACCCAACAATGTCAATGTATCTCACAATAAAGATTTGAACGAAAGAAGCCAAGCATACCAAAAAAGTACATGGGATATGATTCCACTTATAAACAAGTTCAAAAACACACAAAAATAAATCGATTGTTTTTAAAAGTCAAAATCTTCTCATGAGAGCGGTAGAAATTGGAGGGGAACTGAGGGAGGAGTTCTGGATGCTGCCAATGCTATTTCTCGACTTGGGTACTGATTACACAGGACTGTTCATCTCGTGGCACTCCAGTATCTGTACGGTTGGCGTGTGCACTCTTTGGTGTGTATGGATGTTGTAACTCAACAAACAGTTTTTATGAAAAGCCAAGCACTTGCCAATCAAATCTTTTGTTTTCATAACCATTTTCCCTGAAACAAGCCTAGTTTGGAAGGCAAAAGCTGACTGTCAGGCTCCACCTGTCCCAGCTCTTTGATCTTGGATAAGTTATTTAAACCTTCTGTGCCTCAGTTTCCTCATCAGTAAAAGGGAGATGATAACAGTGCTGTTCTCATAAGATAGCTGGGGACATTGAAAGAGATAATAGATATAAAGCGATAAGGACAATGCCAAGCACTTAGGAAAGACCCAATAAATGTAAGTAAGTTGTTGCTGGTTTTGCCCAATCCTCTTCAGCTAATGGATGACTCTTGCTTGAGGAAGTAGAAATAAGAAATAACATATTTTAAAATATCATCTTGCTGCATCCTTAGAATCTGAGACTTGAGTTTTACAAAGTCCTCTTACCCACTGTGCTCTGGATATAGTAATATTCAAATGGAGAAGAAAATAGGTGACAGGATGCTCGTGCCCGAGGCAGCGTCCTCCAGTCAGCCAGGTCCTAACCGACTGAATCCCAAATTAGAATCAAGCGCACTTCCCGATGGGCTCCTCTTCAGAGAGACGGCACTAAGTAGGTGATTCAGAGAGAAGAAGCTAGTCCTTGGTGTCAATGCACCAGTGATGTGTATTTTCGTGGGAGTATTTCCGCCCCTGGGACCTAACCCTCTCTCTGCTCTGTCTTTCGGGAATTCTAATCCTTAAAAGCTAGCTCTGTTCTGCTTTCTTGGTTATTTGCCAAGCTAATCTCCTGACATTGAAGAGTATTATGAAAGTTAAGCTGCATGAAAAGGAATAATAATTTTGTTCTATCTGTAAGGCTTAGGGTCAGTACTGCCTTTATAAATTTGTGTGTTTTTTTTGGCAGCTGCCAAATAGTTTTTCTAGCCACCATGAATTTACCCCCACGTTACCACATCACTGAGCTATTTATTCAGTTTAGTTAAGTTGGCTGAGGAACTGTGCCAAAAATAGCTATTAGGAAGCTTAATCTTATTTACCCCAAAGCAACTAAAAGGTTCTCAAAGTGGTTTTCTCTGAATTTATTTTAGACAAAAAAAAAATCTCATTTTTCCTTCGCTTGTTGAAGCAAAATAAGGAAACAAAGTTCCAAAGAGGTTAAGTCACCAGTTCTAACTGATGGTGGTGACAGAACTAGAATCCACTATAGCTTTCTCCATTTCTCAGATTTTAAGATCTGAATTTAACTAAAAAAAATAATGAGGGAAATGAAGAGTTGAGAGTCGATGGTCTATCTCGGTTGCAGATCGTAAAGGACTAAAGATTACTTTGTGACTCTGCAACATGTCGTCTACAGAAGAGGGAACTTGGGGTCCCTTTGGATTATCATAGACGCAGCCTGGATGGGGGAGGGAGGCCATTCCTGCCAGACACAGGAAAACCTATCCCCAAGGTGCTTCAAACACCAACACCAGGTGCTTTCATTTTCATCCACTTCAAAAGTGGAAGCAGGTTAGTAAAGACCGTCGAGCTTCAGGGTCAGACTGGAGTTGTGTGAGGTTCCCTGTACCTGCCGACAAGAAGCTGCTCCTGATTTCAGTAACTTGATGGGCACGCCCGAGGGGCTCCGGGCTGCTGAAGTCAAGAGCTCCAAGGGCTGTGGAGCTGTACCTGCCAGCGTGGGGCATTGATGTGATGTCAGTTACGGTGACTCAGTTTCTCTACGTGGCGGTACCTTCTTTTCTTCCCTTCTGAGAGGGGACTTTCTTTTCCTGTGGTCTTATGCATCCTCAATTCTTTCTGTATTAGAAATGTCCAAAGGGTTCTCTTGGTATTTGTTTCCACTCTAATCAACAAATATTTCTTTTCGAGTCTGAGAGTGAAAGCTTTCCCTAAAACTGAGGGGAAATGAGGAATCTTTGGAACCACCACTACTCCCTGTTCAGAGACGGTTAGAGTGAGGAACATTGACCCCATTTTGTCTACCAGACGTCATTCTGTGCATGGGGAGGATTCCTAACCTAAATTCACAAGGAGCCAGTATGTGCTCCAGAGCATGGGCTCTCAAGCAGGCAGACCTGGACTTACTCTAAAATGTGTAACTTTCAGCAAGCAACTGAACATCTTTTGGCCTCACTTTCCTCATCTGTAAAATGGATATAATAATAATAGCTTCCTAGGGGTATTGTGAGGAATAAAGGAGATCACGGATATAAGGCAGTGAGTGAATGCTGCCACTTTGAGGCATCAGTTTAATGTAGCTATTCCGGTGTAATTGCCAATTCTGCCTGAGGTGGTTGGGTGGGAAAGGAATAGAAACGTCTCCATCGTACAGGGGAGGAGTAGAGGGGAGCAGACTGTGTCAGGGGAAAGTGATTTCTACCAAGCAGCCCATGTAGCCCCAGATCAGGAAAGAGAGCTCACACCTCCAGAGGCCTCATCATTTTTTCTTTGACATGGAGGCAAAGGCTGGCTGGGTCTTCATCCTCCTGCTAGTGACAGCTCCAACCCAAGTCCCCGAGGACCCAACTCGACCTCTTTCCAGCTCTGAAACCAGATCGTGTCCCCCGTTTCCATCTTCTAAATACCCGGTGAGCCAATTTCTGCTGTTATTTTTCCTGAGAATTGGCAAGATCTGATTGTAAACAGTCCTACTGTGGATTCAGGGGCCTGGGCTCCCTTCTGAAAGGCGGCAGAGCAGACTGTTTCGAAACACATACAAGCAGTGTGCTGCGTGTCCTGCTTTTCCCAGGACGTCTAATGTATGGATGTAGTCCCAGACTAAGTATCATTAGCATTCTTTTTCACTCTCAAAACTGTACCAGCTGTGGCTTTAAAATACATGGTTACCCTAACTCTAGAGTCAGAATGACTAGACTCAAATCTTAGATCCACCACGTGCTATTTTCATGGCAAGTCACGCCACCGTGCATCAGTGTCCTCTGCTGCAAAGTGGAGATGACGCTAACAATGGGACCTACCTTGGGACTGCTGTGCGATTTAAATGTGTTAATACCTATAAAATGCTCAGTATAGCGCCTGTCACATAGTACGCACCGTGTCAGGGTGAGCCCGCTGTTTATCTCTGACCAGCAAACCAGTGGACACCCCAGCTCTGTCTAAACATTTGTGAAATGAGAATTGCGACAGCTGTCCTCCTTGTATTGTGGAGTTCTTTGAGGAGTCAGAGGAAATACTGTAGCTAAAACCTACAAAGCAGTTTATGACTTAAGGCCTTATCGCTGTCCTGGGAATAAGAAGAACACGAGAGACGACGGGGTGGGAGGAAGATCGCTGGCCCCGTCGTCAGGAGCTGGGCACTCCTTTTCTGTTTCTTTTCCAAATTACTCTTTAAAATTGTTAATTGATTGGACATTTAAAAATTCTATTTCTCTTCATATCCCACTCCCTTTCTTCTCTCATCCCATAGACAACCAATGTCTTAATCTTTTTATACGTATGTTCTATTGTGAAATAAATATTGTAGTTTTATATTTTATGTTCATTGGTTATAAATCTGATTCTACTTCTTTTTTTTTTTTTTAAAGATTGGCACCTGAGCTAACAACTTGCCAATCTTTTTTTTTTTCCTCCCCAAATCCACCCCAGCAGATAGTAGTATACTTTTAGCTGTGGGTCCTTCTAGTTGTGGTATGTGGGACGCCGCCTCAATGTGGCCTGATGAGCGGTGCCATGTCCACGCCCAGAATCCGAACTGGTGAAACCCTGGGCCACCAAAGCAGAGTGCACGAACTTAACCACTCGGCCACGGGGCAGCCCCTGATTCTACTTCTTAATATTTTCACTAAACACTGTATTTTTAAGGCTCACCCATATTTTCAGGTGAACATGTAATCTTTTGCATAGTATGACTGCTTAATATCCCACAGGGTGGGCCAGGTTTTATCAGTGATGGACGCTGAAGCTGCCCCCAACTCTCTGCCACCATGAATAGCCCTGCAGTGAATGATTAGTTCATACATCCCTGTTTGAGTCAGTTTTGCTGCTATAAGAAGAAAACAAAACAAAATACCTCAGTGGCTACAACTACAAAGCTTCCTTTCTCGTTCAAGCCACAAATCACAGCTGGTGGGGACAGGCGCCTTCCTGCCCCGGGCGTCTTTGTTGCAGGACCCAGGCTGAAGGAACAACGGCTCTTCTTTGGGACAAGCCCTCCTTCTGGCAGAGGAAAAAGAGCATGCAACCTGGAGGAAACATGCAGGAACACTTGAAGCTGCTGCTCCAACGGCACACATCACTTCCCCTCCTCTTTCATTGGCCAAAGAAAGTCACGTGGCCAAGCCTGACAAGGGCCAGAGAAGTCCGGTATCCTACAGGTGTGCCCCGAAAATCATATGCCAATGGCGGGAGGTGTATAGTCCTTTTACTGGGAAAGGGGAGCAAATAATTGTGAACAGTAATACGATCTACCCCTTTTAGAGCTCAGTAAGAATTTCTCTGGGATTTCTGCCCAGGAGTGGGATTGCTGGGCCATAGGGCATGCCTATTCTTAATTTCCTTAAATAAGCCACATAGACTCTCATCAGTGTAGATCAGTGCATGTGGGTTCCTTTATCCCTAGACCCAACCAATGCTTGCATTATATAGCTTTCTAATTTTCCATTCTAATAGCTTTAAAGGAATATCCTATTGCTTTAACTTTTTTTGTCTTTCCCGTCATCTGTCTAGTAGCTTTGTTCATAATGTCCACTGTCGAAAAGAAATCCTTGTTTTGGTTCGTGAAATCCTCTCCTACCCCTAGGGCACTGTGGAAATTAATAAAAGAAACCTTAACTAAATTAGAGTCCGGAAGGCCGTTATGGGGAGCTCTCACACCCCATCACATCCTCAATTACACTAACAGTTAGGTTGCTTGCATCTTGGGCAGGAACTAAAACTACTTTACTACTAAAGGAAGAATTCTCTCCCCACCCAGCAGCAGCCCAGCCAATGAGAAACACAGCAGCCCAGCCAATGAGGAATGCCACAGCCCAGCCAATGAGAAACGCCACAGCCCAGCCAATGAGGAACGCCGCAGCCCAGCCAATGAGAAATGTCACACCTCAGCCAATGAGGAATGCCACAGCCCAGCCAATGAGAAACGTGGCAGCCCAGCCAAGGAGGAATGCCGCAGCCCAGCCAATGAGGAATGTCACACCTCAGCCAATGAGAAATGCCGCAGCCCAGCCAATGAGGAATGCCGCAGCCCAGCCAATGAGGAATGTCACACCTCAGCCAATGAGAAATGCCGCAGCCCAGCCAATGAGGAATGCCACAGCCCAGCCAATGAAAAATGCCACAGCCCAGCCAATGAGGAACGCCACAGCCCAGCCAATGAGGAACGCCACAGCCCAGCCAATGAGGAACGCCGCAGCCCAGCCAATGAGGAACGCCGCAGCCCAGCCAATGAGGAACGCCGCAGCCCAGCCAATGAGGAATGCTGCAGCCCAGCCAATGAGGAATGCCACAGCCCAGCCAATGAGGAACGCCGCAGCCCAGCCAATGAGGAACGCCGCAGCCCAGCCAATGAGAAACGTGGCAGCCCAGCCAATGAGGAATGCCACAGCCCAGCCAATGAGGAACGCCACAGCCCAGCCAATGAGGAATGCCACAGCTCAGCCAATGAGAAACGTGGCAGCCCAGCCAATGAGAAATGCCGCAGCCCGGCCAATGAGAAATGCCATAGCTCAGCCAATGAGGAATGCCACAGCCCAGCCAATGAGAAATGCCGCAGCCCAGCCAATGAGAAATGCTGCAGCCCAGCCAATGAGAAGCCGTTGCCGCCCTGAACTGCTGCTCTCCCCAATGGCCTTTCCTTTAGAACAGCCCCCCCTGCTCCCCGTTTTTCTCTATAGAAGCAGCTCTCCTCCTGCTTTTCTGGATTTGCCTCTGGTTTGCCCGTAGCATGCATGTCCTGAATTGCAGTTCTTTCGGCTGTTCCCAAATAAACTCATTTTGAGATAAAATAGGTAAATTTGCCTTTGAAGTTGACAGTCACAAAGATGTTTCACTTTTATTTTCCAATATTTGATAGTTTATCTTTCACACTGAGATCTTTAATTCATCTGGAACCTCCTTAGGTAGGGATCCTCTTTTGTTTTTCTCCAAATAGTGAAGCAGTTTCCTCTACTCCATCTACTAGACAATCTGGTCTTTCCCCCACAGAACTGCCATATATTAGGTTCATATATACGTAGGTCTGACTCTCCCCTCCCCCCATGTCTCATGGATCAGTTCGTCTATCCTTTTTTATTACTATCACCTTGTAGTACATCTCAATGACTGATAAGGCGTATCTTCCCTCTTCTTTTCTGAAGTCAGCTTAGCTGTTCATGGATCTCTCTTCCTCTGAAAACATTTTAGAATCCATTTTTCAAGTTCCCAAAAAAGTTCAACTGGTATCTGACTGCATTCAATTTGAGGATTGATCTGGCAATAATTGTTACCTTTATAATGTGAAATTGCTCATTCAAGAGCATAGAAATCTCCAATTTCTGCTTACTCAGATCACTTTTTATGGTTTTCATTAGAATTTTAAAATTTTCTCCATAGAAGTCAAGTGCATTCTAGGCTAAATAATTTCTAGATACCCTGTAATCTTTGTTGCGTTGGGTTATGTACCTTAATTGGATGAGATCTTGGTCCTACATTTTGCTCTGTTGCTGATTATGCTGTGTGATGTTAGGCAAGTTACTCACTGCTTCTTGGTGTCAATTTCCTCATTCATTAAAAGATCCAATTGAAGTTGATGGTCCCTATGGTCCCACAGGTAAAGATAACAATGACAAACCCAGATTAAAATCTCAAAATGTGCCAGTCCTTGCAAAGCCATGCAACTAGATGTACAGAGCTTAGCATGCCTGGTACATAGTGGGCGCTCAGTGTATGTTAGCAACCGCTATTATGCCTATCTAAAATTGAGGAAGTGGACACTAAGAGAAGCGAAGTAACTTTCTCAGGTTCTCCAAGCTAGTAAGTGGCTAGTTTTGGATGTAAGAAGTACTTAAGCCTGCAAGTGAATCTCCTTGGAAGCAATGATATATTCTACCTCAGTCAGCCCTACAGCCTCTGAGGATTTGAGTTACCAGCTCAGAAATGCTTGTCAGTGGGCTGGTTATTATCTTGACTGTGGGAGCTTGTGCCAGTGTCCTGAATACTAGAGGCCATAAATAATGTCCAGGGCTTCATTGTACGCACAGCTGCTAGAGTTACCATCAGCTTTGGCTGCACGCGTTTGCTCTCGTAGAACATCATTTTTCCTAGAAGCCCAAAGTGTTCCTGGATGCCACTGGCTGATAGTGGAGTCAGATAACAGCCTGGGAAGGCAGCCGAAGTTCTCAGGACAGGAAGTGGGTGCCATCCTGCCAGCTGGGTGAGAATCAGTGCTTCTCTGAGACTGCCCCCGGAGATTAAGGTGGGGACCATGGAATTCTCCGGGGAACAAGTGATGCTTCTCTCCCTCGCAGCCAAGGCAGGTGGTCCTGAAGCCCGTGACGGCCTAGTCTGTAGCGAAGTGTCAGAAGAGAATGTGGAGAGATCCTCCTGATGGGTCTTCCTGCTCCTGAGTTGCAGCCCGTCTGTCAAGACCCTTCCAACTGCAAGTGATAGGAACCAAAGTGAAACTAGCTGAATAAAACGAGCTTAAATTGGCTGAAATAAAAATGGAAAATGTTATCAGCTTAAGTAGCTCCTGGATGACTTTAGGTCAGTTGGACCCAGGATGTTAGAGTTGTTTCACCAGTCTCCCTCCCATACCCCCATCCTTCAGGAAAGCCCTCTCCGAAGGAGGAGGACACGGCTCCTGGCAGCTCCAGGGTTACGTCTTCCTGAGGATGGAGTCTCTCACTCAGCATCCACATCACTCCCTGTAAACGACTCTGGTTCTGCTTGGGTCAGGAGTCCACATGCAGAAAACGGAAGGTTGGGCCATGTCACTCGCAGACCTGTAGAGTGAGAAAAGAGCATTTCCCAAGGAAAGTCATGCCAGGCCAAAGGAAAAAAGAAAAGTGGCGGCTTTCCGTTCCCTTTCTTACACTATTCTCCACAGAGCCGGTGGGCTTGTGGCGGTCTAGCTGACTCCATGCCTGTTCTGCATCATTTGCTGCCACTCCCGCCCGCCTGCCGTCCATCCTGTGCTCTAGACACTGGATCGTGTGCTATTCAAATTATAGAACACCTTTTGTTTTCACATCTCTGGACCTCTGTGCTTGCTGTTCCTCTTCCTGAATGCCTTCCTTTCACAATGTGGTCAGCTCCTTCCTAGAACTTTCTCTGGCCCTCCCAGGCAAATTAAGTAGCTTCCTATTGCAATGTGTTCCTATTTGTCATTCTGTATAGTGGCCAACATTTTGGAGAAGTTCATATCTGTCTCTAGGTTAGACCTGAGGTCACCGGGAGCAGGAATTATTCTTGTCCTACTGATCTTGTTTGAGTAAATGTGGCTCGAGCATAGAAATGCTGTTTGCTCACCCAGTGTCCACTCCGTCCTTCCTTGCTATTGAGCCCTGCCTTGGAGCACTTTGTACCCAACTAAGTGCTGACTTTCTCAGCTTTCCCGGCAGCCAGCGATGGACATATGACACACCCAACAGCTCTGCTGAGGAACATCCTCTGGAGTGGGGAGCAGTCTCTGAAATAGCTTCTGCTTCCTTGTTAAAAGTGATTAGATGAGGTTGGCACCACCTTTTCCTCCTTCTTTCCTGTTTTGTCCACTTGGTATGTGGGACTGTAGCAGCCATCTTGCAAACAAGAGGAAAAGGTCAAGAGAATCCCGTGGGCAGTCTTGACACGGTTGAAGTTCCAAACCAACGCCTGTGACCACCCTCCTCTGGATGTTGGGTCAAGACAGTCTTTCCCCATCTCCGTGGTGTCCCCCTGTGTGGAAGACTTCCGATTGTGTCATACTCTCAGTTTTGTGAAAATCATTGTGGAATAAAGAGTTAGGTGGCAGTGCCCAATCTGATTCCAAAGTTTGAGAAGTTGTGTGGTGCCTAAAGGCACTACATCTCGTTAGTGAGTAACTGTAGTTATTTAAGAATTAGTTTTTTTGCTTTCAATGTATTTGTATTATTTTTTTCTAACAGCTGCTAAGTTGTTAGTACATAAATGTTCGTCAGGTCTAGGGACCTAATGACTTAAAATATGACAGTGAGGTATTTCCTTTGGCTTAGGACACTGTGTGACAAGTGCTGAGACACTTAAGGGTGCCTTTGCAGGGAAAGTTTGGGAACTTCTGACTTAGGAAATAAATGAATAAACATAAAAGGAGATTTATTACATGTGCAGAGTGGGATGAGGAGATCATGTGAAGAATAGTAGAGGAATTCTCTTTTATTCTTCTTCTTAAAAGGAGAGTCCTCCTCTTGATGAGGGAATCCTGGATGATTCTTGCCTTCTTAAATGCCAGGTCATAATTGTCATATTCCTTGCCGCTGTGTCTAAGTGGCCACAAGCTTATGCGCAGTTTCTGTGTTGAAAAGTCTTCAGGCTTCTTCAGCGCCTCCCTTTCCCCCTCTCTCAGGTCTCTGAGAGGCGCACCTCCCCCGTGAAGCCTCCTGTGACTTAGAGGGAGTCACGTGATGTTTTGACCTTCGTCCCTATCTTCTCAAACTCAGGAGCACGAGCTCCCTGCCTGGGCAAGGGGTCAGGCTGGCGAGCTCAGGCTGTGTTGGTGACCTCGGCTTCTGCGGGGCTGTGTGTTTTCATCTCTCCAGCCTAGATGTCTTTGCTCCAGATGGGAAACTCTTGGGTGAGTGCTTGAACCAACAGAAAGCCAAGCTCATTTTTAAAAATTCAACTATTTATTAAGGGCCTACTAAGTGTCGGAGATATCCTTTCTGATGACTAATTTGCCAAGGATAGCCCTTCCTTCATCCTGGCAGCCGGGGCTGTGTGGTAAGCTGTGCATGCTATGCCCTGCGCGGCTCCAGGGTGTGACTCACCCACACAGTGGAGGCGATGGTGTCCTGAGGGTCGTGCATCATGGCAGCCCTGCTGGCACTCCTGCTACTCAGTTTCCAGGGAACATGAGGTCGTTAACGACCATTGAACACAGCCCCTTAAAGTTTAGGCTTTGGTTCCGAGTTCCAGCTCAGCCCTTTGCCTGCAGTGCTGCTCCAGGCTGCCAGCTTCTTTCTCCTCACCTGGAAGAATTCTGGAGCCTCAGAGGTTGTCGTGAGGATTACATAAAGCAGCATGTGTGTGACAAGCTCTCAGCCCCATAGCTGGCAGGCAGGTAGGACATGACAAATGTTAGCAATTATTACCCTCATTATTGACGTCTGTTTGACAAAATCAATATGTTTGGCGTCTTTTGTGGGCAGGAGAAACTCGAGGTGGCAGCATGATCTTCTCCTTTGTTAGGGAGAGCCTGTCTGCCTACTGCTGCATCTTCAGCCTAGTCCAGGACCTAGCACATAGTAGGTGGTCAATAAATGTTTGTGAAGTGAATTTATTAAATCTTACACTTTCATAATTCTTTATATGTTTCAGAACATGATCACACCCTAACTTTAATTCAGTTCTAGTGATAATTGTGACAGACTATAAAATGCATTATTTCACGTGAAACTTAGCACAGCCTTGAGCTCCATGTTACGGGTAAGGAGACCGCAGCTTCGACACGCTTCACTTCCTGCAGGTCACCCAGCTAGCAAGCGCCTGCGCAGGAGCAGTGTTCACTGTTCAGTAATACTCATTCAACTCCAACTGTGTGGCAGCCAGAGCAAAGGACAGCAATCACAGATTCAGAGGCAGGCGACAAAGACAGCTCCTCAGGGAGCACGTGAACAGTGCATTTTGCTTGACCAAGTTGTTCTGCTGTAGCTTTATGCTGGGACATTTTCTGGTCAATCCTGAAAATGAAAAAAAAAAGGAAGCTCATGTTCTTTGCACAACGTCTGGAGGGTCCATGTGGAAAACCAGCTTTAGGGTTGTACCGTGGGGGGAAACGCAGACAAGTGAAGCATTTCGCCAAGACCGCTCTGTGTGCTGGGACGTGGGCCAGGAGACCTGACCCCAAGTCACAGATGTGGAGGGTGAAGAAGAACACAGGGGCTGCAGTCCGGCTGGCTGAGTGTGAGTGATGGCTCCAGCACCTACGCGCTTGAGCGAGTCACTTCCCCAGTCTGGGCTTTAGCGTCCTCTTATGCAAAGTGGGATAATCTGCGTAAGTAATTCACCACATGGATGAATCTCACAAGCATTATGCTGAGTGAGAGAAACCAGGACAGAAGGCTGCGTGCTACATGATTCCATTTATATGACCCTCCAGAAAAGGGCCTAAAACAGGTCAGTGGATGCTTGGGGTGGGGCGACAAGATTGACTATAGAGGGGCATAAGCACACTTTTTGGAATAAGGGAAATATTTGATATTTTGGTCACGGACTGGTTATATATATGTATATATTTGTGAAAACACCGTATTTTGCACCTAAAAACTGTGAATTCTACTGCATTTAAATTATATCTCAATAAAACTGACTTAAGAATGAGTAGTTCATGGGTTTTTATCATCATGTTAAATCATACCTATAAAGGACTTGGAGGGGGCACCCAGGGAAGAATCAGGCCCAGTGTGCATTTCTTCTTCCCACCAGGTCAGCTGGTTCAAGGATCACAGCTCTGAAAGCCAACAAGAACTCCACAGAATGCTGGATGAAAAAGTTGAAAATTTTTTCATGTATTTCCAAGTGTTGCTATTTATCCCTTAATGGAAGACGAAAGGATATCTTAAATTCACTGGAATAATTGTGTGATCGTCTACTGTACCATTAAAAGATCAGCATGTATCACCAAAGAAAAAATAGAGATGGGTAATGAATTAAAATGGCGGCTTCCTCTATAGTTTTCTGGCTGTACATAAATAAATATTTATTTAAGAGGGTGAAAAAAAATACTTGGGCAGGTCAAATATGCAGGCTACCCCCGCTTTTCCCCAGAATCAGCCTAAAGTTGCTTGATTTCTGAAATTTCTGAAATTGCTTTTGTCTCCAAACTCTGGTGTTAGCCACTCCAGCCACTCCGGGCACATAAAGCTGACCCATGCCCCATAGTGGGAAGGGCCTGGACCGTGTTCTCCTACTCAGGGACCATTGTCCTGCAGCCTCACGAGGCTGAACTCTTGGGACCTGAGGTTGAATTCTACCTCTGCCACCAACCACTGGGTGACCTGGGGCAAGACTCCTATGTCTCTGAGCTTTAGTTTCCTCATCTGTAAATTCAAGGAGCAAGACCAGATGATCCGCTAAACCCTTCACACTCCAATTTCTAGAATTCTACAAGCCCTGGAGTGAGGAGGCAGACATGCTCCAGTCAACTTTCAATGTCTACCCGCTATAAAAATTCTCTGGGCCACAATTTCTTCTTTGTAAAACGGGATAATAATTGCCATCTCCACAGGCTGTTTGTGAAGAATGAATGAAATTATGTATGTGAAAGCTCCTAATATATTTTCTGGCCCAATGATTTGATCTTCTTTCCTCTCTTCTTCTATTTCTTTTTCCTTTTCTCCCAGCCTTCCTCCCTATTAGTATAATACACTTCCATTTAATTTTAAAAACTCACATTCTTTTTCTGTTTATTCAGAAAGCACATCTGGTCTTAAACTTATCTATTCACAGTGTCATATGCCAAGTACTGTTGCCTGGCGAAGGTGCTGGTTATTCATTAGAAGAGAGTTTAAATAAATTTGCAATTATAACAAAGGTAAAATAGCTTAGAATGCTAAAACTGACTTTTGCTTTTTTAGATATCTCAATATATTTTCTGAAGCTTTCTTTGCCCCTATTATTCACTTCATTCATTCATTTATTTATTCAACAATCAATTTTTGATCCCCTCTCTGTGCCAGGCACCAGGCTAGGTATTAGGGATACAGACATGAATCAGACATTGTCAATAAACTCAAAAAGCATCCAGGGGAATGGAAGGAGGCACAGGGGCTCTGAGAGAAGTCTGTGCAGGATACCTTAGAGGTCCAAAGAAGGGCATGGTGGGTTCTTTCATGGGGGAGTCAAGAAAGGCTGCACAGAGGAGTCAAGGCTGAACTTGAGTCATGAAAGATGAGTAGGTGTTCACCCAATAAAGGTAGTGAAGGAGGGAACTGCATACAGAAGGAGCAGCGTGCACAAAGGCCTGGAGATGTGCAGTGACCCTGCGTACTCTGGAACCTCTACCTGGGTCAGGGTGGTAGGAGTGGAGAGTACAGTGTGGTGGACCCAGTGAGGGAAGGAGCTAGAAGTCCTAGACAAATGTTTAAGCAAATGTTGATGTGTTTAGGAAGGGAGGACACCAGATGCTGCACAACTGTTGGTGACAACAGAAGGGGAACTCGCTGTGTCCCAACTCAAGTGCCAACCATCCACATTGGCAGGTCACAGCTGCGCTGTAAGGCTTGGGTCTGGCCATGGTTCCCCAGGGCTTTCCAGGGGCTCAGCCACAACTGGACTGATTTCTTTCTAAATCAGGTCGTAGTCATTAGAGACAGCACAAGGTGGGAGCCATTTGTTTGAATTCTGACACCCTGGTTGAGTTTTTCTTGGAAATGGGGTTGGAATTTTACTGTCTGCAAGTTCATTGCAAGTGAGGAGTTACAGATTAAGAAGTAAATCTGTTCTTTTATAAGATGATGGCCCTCAACTTTTGAGTAAGATGAAATGAGTTGTCAATAAGGGAACCAAGCGTTAGCCAACACCTAAAATGCGCCAGGTGCTTCTTAACTTTCTCAACACCCCGCGTGGTATTCAGATGCATACCCTCTGACTCCAGAGTCCTGCTTCTTGCTCTACCTCCTGGCGTCCAGCGAATCCTCTCACAGAGCCTAGGGCAGGTTTTAGCTTTTTGCTTTTAAGTAGTCAAAATGGAAGGAAAGTGATGAGAAGAAAGTGGTGTTCTCCTTCTCTCTTCACAGCTCATTGAGGCCACTGACAGACAAACACCCAGAGTTCCAGGTTTATATTTAGGTGAGGAAAAAGGTCTGGGCCTCAAAGCCAATGAAAGAGCATTGCTAGACTATCCCACACCTACGAAACTGAGAGAAGCACTCAGACATTTTGACTCCTAGTCTTAAATGGAAAGAAGGAGAGAAAAGAATATACTTACCAACCCAGCGACGCTCTGGAACAAAGGTAAACGAGAGAGAAAGTAGTGAGAAGAGCAAAGAAATTTGGGCTCTTTCAGAACCTATTAGCTCTCTCCTACAAAGAGGTTCTTCTCCAGTAAATGGCATCGTGCTCCTTCATTTGCGTTCCTTCATTCATTCCTTACCACATTCCTTCCTTCCTCCCTTCCTTTCATTCCTCTTTTCCACTCTCCTTCTTTTTCTTTCTTGCTATTGCTCCTGTTCCTTCAATCTCTTTCTTAAAGTTCAAATGGAAATACCAGCCGTAATCCCTGAGAAGCAGCTCTGTTTTCCCTGCCACTGCATTGCACAACTTGTGGTGTGGCCCTGTGCCACCAGGAGCTATGTAGCGAGGTTTTACGTGGCCGAGGAACATCTCGTACAATGCCACTTTTTATCAAAACCAGATAGCATAACAATGCATACAGAGCCCCGTTCACATCAGCCTCATAGGGTTTCACTATGATAAAAATAATGCAGTTGAAATGTAGAATCCGTCTCCACATGAGGATGGCCTCTCCCTGCCCAGGCCCCTCCTGAAGCCCCGACTCAACCTCCACTTGCTCGCCTCCCCACCCTCTTGTCATCAGGTGCTTCCTTTGGCCTCCGACTCTTCAGGTTTCACCAGTTGGGTGACCCAATAGGATGGGGTTGCACCACACTCGGGTGGGGCTCGAGGGGAGGGAGGGAAAAGGCTTGAGTTGCAAGCCCCACTGAGGCTGCGTTTGACTCCGCTACTCCTAACGTGGTCCCCATAATCCTGGCGAGCCAGCAGCGTCTTAGAGATGAGTCTTCTCGTTGTGGGGACCAGAACAAGAGAAAGGGAGAGGAACGCCTACAGTCGTGAGCCAGTTTCAGCTCCTGGTTCAAGAGCTGCCTGGCCCTGCCCGTCAGCTTAGAGGTCTCTTTAGCCAGAGACCTCCAAGGAGAGGAGCAGAGTCAGGAAAGACTGACTGCCCAGAGTCAATGACATAGGCCAGGTCGTCCTGGTATTACATGGGCATGGAATTAGGTTAGGGACACATCCATAAAGGATGGCCTTTCCCCCGCTGACTCCCTCCCAAATGATTCCCAACAGTAGGGCTAAAAGGGACTCAGTTCCTCCTTTGCCTTGACGTAATCCTGGCCTTAATCCCCAGAAGAGTCATAGGGTTCCCAACAGGAAGGCTTCACGCTCTCTCCCTGAGCGTGGGAGCGAGGTCTTCAATGCTGGTAGGAGGGAGGACTGGAAATGGAGATGACTTGCTAAAGGCCAATGAGGAGGATAATTCCCCAACCAGAAAGTCCCTGTGCTCCCTCCTACAATATGGGCTCGAGACTGAGCCTTCCTACCTATGCAGTTTGTGAACACCATTCATTCATTCATTCATTGAAGAAACAGTGGCTGGATTTCTACTCTATGTCAGCACTGTTCTAGGCTCTGAGGTAACGAAATTTACACAAGACAAAGTCCCTGCTTTCATGGCAGAGGAAGACACTTTCAATAAATAAAATAAAATAAAATATATAAATAAATTCAGCTAGTGATAAGCTCTATGAAGGTTTTTTTCCCAAAACCTAGATACGGGGAAGCAATGAGCATGCCAAGTAGATGGCTGCTTTAAATTAGGGTGGAGAAGATGGCTCCTCTGAAGAGGTAACAGTGAGTTGAGTCCCATGTGAGGAGAAGGCAGGGGAAGAGCATTCCAGACATAGGGAATGGCGAGTGCAAATGCTCAGAGGTTGGCGCAAGCTGGGCATGTTGGAGAAATACAAGAAGTTTCATTGAGACAGAGTGAGTGACAGGGGTGTGGAGGGCGTGCCAGGAGGTCGTGGAGGCAGGGCCCACCCCCAGCCGCCCAGCCACAGGCCCATCCACGGTACCCTGCCGTTCCTCCGGGGCTGGGTCCATCCAGTTGAAGTATCTTGGGGTATGCATTGGATGGTCTCTGCTTTCTGCTGTGCAGAGGGGCCTTTTGGCTCCACGTAGTCTCCCCAGGAGAAACTCAGCCCCCGGCTCCCCACCCAGCACCAAGCATAGAGATTAGTGAGCAGTCTCTCTGGGTGTCAGCCCTTGAGTGTGAGACTTAAACTCTTAATTCCAAACCATTACGACATGGGTATCCGATTGCCCCTGATGACTTCAAATTGTTTGCTTGTGTGTGCCAGACGTTTTGTCAATGAAGGATTTCTGTCCCAGCTTTGGTTTTAAGTGAGTCTCATGTTTGCTGAAACTCCGGTTTAACTGAAAACAAACCAGATGGGTGCGAGAATGAAAGGGCATAGAATACCTCGTCGAAAGTCTCTGTGAAAGAGTATACGGGTCCATCTAAAAGGAAGGAATAATAAAGTGCGTACATTAGAGGGACAAGAATGAGAAGCTGTTGAGAGCGGGAGCTCTGGTCTCAGCTGTCTCGGTTCAAATCCTGGCTCTGTTGTGTGCCAACCGGGTGACCCCAGGCATGTTACTTAGACCTTTGTGCCTCAGTTTCCTCATTGGTGAAGTGTGAAGATTTTAGCGGTTGTGATGATTAAAGAAGCCAACACGTGAAGCGCTTTGAGCGGTGCCTGGCGAGCTGGCAAGATGCAGTGGCTGCCGGATTTCATCGCTCACGCAGGAGCGCTCGTGTGCTCCTGGGTTTGCCCGCACAGTGGCTCAGAGCAGCTGCGTAGAGCAGTGGACACTGAGGCTGAGTGTGAGCTCTCAGCTCAGTCTCTTTCTGGAATCATACCCCACTCCTAATCCCACGTCATTAGTCTCACAGACACAGCCCCTGGGTCCCAGAAGGGAATAAATAAAAAGGTGTGGACTGTGCATTATGAATCCATTCTTCCTTCTGGATGAAAAGCTCAAGCCCGTAGCGTGAGAGAGGGGTCCTTCTCCTGCATGAAGGACACAGCACTGCGCCTCGTAAGGGAGTCCCTGGGCTGGGCACACGGGCCTGCTGGACTGTCAAGAGAAGTCCAGGCCCTAGAAAGTTGTGTCTGGGTCTGTGGTTTCAAAATTCAAAAGCATGTTTTTAAAGCAATTGCTTCTTTAATTCAAATGAAACCTCACCAGGAGACCCAGTGAAACCAATGAGAGTGTTGAAGAGCAGCACCTTCTCAGTTACCCCTTTTCTCTCCGAAAAAACTGTCCCCGAGGAGACTGTAGGAAACAGGACTTGAAACAGCAACACAGGCTTAGCTACCAAACGCCCCCAGGAGAAGTGCGCCCCAGTTCCCTCCCTTGTCAGCCCCTGGCACTTTTACCAACTTAATTTTTTAAAACAATATATGTGCATAGTTTTTAAAAGTCAGTGTTACAGTGAAAAGCAGCGGTCCGTGCTGCACCCCTCCCTGCCCTCAGATCGCTCTCGAAGAGGCAGTAACTTCCAACATTTTTAGCTATTTCTTTGGAATTGACCTCTCTATGTTGAAATGACATTCTTACACTGCTAATTCTTGATTTTTCAGTCTTAGACATTATCTTTTGACTTTCTATGATGGAAGATAAGGATCCAGCTCTTTAGGCCACTTTCCTTGGCTCCCCTTATGCCCCTCCCCCTCCACAACATACACACTTCTCATCCCTTATTCACGCACATAGAATTACATCGAATTTTTGTTAACCCAATGGTAACTATTTACCTGATAGCGTCTATGAAATGTGTTCACAGATGAGCCACCTAACATTCCATGGTTATATTTCCTTTCTTATATAATTTTTCCTATAATTAAAAATTGTCTCATTTTTCTTTGTGGTTTTTTTGTACCTAACATTAATTCAGCCCCCTAATTCTCATGCACAGCTATCAAATTTCTCCCAGTGAAATCAAACTCATCACGTAATCAAAGGGCTCCATTTTCTTTTAGGGGGACACCCCTCCTAGAGACCCTTGGTCCTCCTCCTACAGTCTGGGCTGGTTGCTTTGTAAGTCTCCTGTGCTCCCAGTATTGTGGGCTGTCTTTCCCCATCATCCTAAGAATCCGCTGAGCCTCTCTCCTGAGCTGGATCCCTGGATGCCACATTCTACAGCTTGGTTTTCCCCCTGTTTTTCAGTAAAATACATCCTCCTGTAACTCCCCAAGAAAAATTGCTTGGGAAGTGACTTTCTTGAGACCATGCATACATGAAAATATTTTTATTATATGCTCACATAATTTATGATTGGCAGGTCAATCTTTTTCTTTACATAAACTTAATGGTACTTGTTAAGCCCATGCATTTTGCTCTTTGTCTGTTCAAGAGTTGAAGAATCAGTGTGTATTTAACTCTACACATGAGGCATAATCCTCCATCTCTCTGGTGAAAGGATTTCTGGAGACATAAATATCTGACTCTGGGTGCATTACATGTCATCTATAGCAAGATAAGGCAGGAGATAATTAACACCATCCATCTGCCATCCATATTTTCACTTAGCAAATACTTGTAGCAAAATGCCTATCTCTGTGCCATGTCCTGTGCTCAGCGCTGGGACTTGTTTTGATTTGGGATGATTAATTTCCATGTATTTATTTTGACAGGTTCACATGGAGCCCTCGGGCCACATGGCAACACTAAGACTTTCTTTCAAGCTACTCTCCTCAACTAGGTGAGCTTACCTTACTTTAGTCAGCAGAGCCAAACTCAATAGACAAGCCTGCCAAGAAAAGGACATGACGATGAACACCCCAGTCTCGCAGGTGTCACTGGGCAAACAGTATAGAAGACCTATTGTCTCGAGCTAAGGGGCTCTGAGGGGTCAGGAAAAGCTTACTTCACCTGCTCAGACAGAGAACGTACCAGAAACGCTGTGCTATGCTCCATGTGAAGTCAATGGAGCTCCCATCAAATGGACTACTTCTCCCTAAGGAGCCCAACTGGGGGGACTCTCAGAGCAGGAAAACAGTACAGAAGATAGCAACAACAGCAACAACAACAATAATAATAATTGTTGTTATTGTTGCCATTGAAGCCAAAAGGGAAATACCCCTTCAATATGGCTCTTCGGAACACCAGCGCTGTGGGAGGCACTCAGTAACATTAAGACATCACACTCACTTTTCCTTCGGTTCCCAGAGATGTTTTGGATTATTGGTAAGCGAAATTATAAGAAAGGGATCCAACCAACAGTCAAGGCTACTGTCCTTAAAAAGGCATTTCCTTTCTTACCCTGCAACACTGCTGCTAGAGTTTATCCCAAGGAAATAATGAAAGATAGGAAATATTGCTGCTAGAAATTATGAAATAATGAAAGATGTGAGAAAAGATATAATCTTAAAGGTATTTACTGAAATACTGCTATAAAATTAAGAACTGGAAATAGCCTAAATTTCTCCCTGATTAAAAATTTGAGCAGTCCCCTCATTCAATGAAATACCACCAGTCATTGAAAATTATGTAGAAGAAATGTATTCATTGCGGCGGAAAGATGTTTACAATAGATACTATTTTTCTACATGTATAGGTACACATATGCATGAGAGTGTATATGTATACATATTTAGAAAAAGATTGATGGGGAAAATACCAAGGAGCTAAGAGTGGTTCCTTCTGGGTTGGTGGAATAATGGTTGGTTGGCTTTTTTCTTTCTTTCTTTTTCTTTCTTTGCTTATCTGTATTTTCCACAATAATCCTACTTTGCTTTTGAAAAAACACCAATAAAAGCGATTGCAAATATCTAGGATAAAGAAGTAGATAAGGTCTTCAGCAAGCAAAGGCAAATCCTGAAACAGGCTTCCCCAAGAGGCTCGGTTTCCCGCGAGTCCCCTCTTTGCACCCCTCCTTCCAGAAGCTTACGGTTTCTGGCTTTCTGTAGCACGGCCTTGAGCAGACGTGGCTGCAGGCGGCCAGGAGACTAAGTGTTGGCTGGGCCACAAGGGTCCCAGCTGCCCACACAAGGTTGGTGAGTCAGGGCTTGCTTTGTGCTGTTGCAAGAAGTATCCAAGCACGGAGCCAAGAGGTCACAGAGAGGTCAGCCCATCAGAAGCTCTTACAAAGATGCTGATCTGATAGAGGAAGACTTTCCTTAGGGCAGATTCTGGAAACCACCCCACCGTCCTGAACTGCATTTCACCTGCCTTCCAGTTAGCTTACAGCTTAGGTGCTGCCATGCTCATGTCTGAGCAATGTGGCACTATTTGCCCAAAACTGCCTGCCTGCTCATGCTCAGAACGAGATATTGACCATCATTGTCATCTATTCATCACCTACTATGCACCAGACACCATGCTAGACTTTTCTATGTACCTTGTTTCCCAATCCTTGCAGTTCTGCAGGGCAGACATTATTTTCTCTGTTTTCAAAGGAGGAAATTGAGCTCAGTGATTTCCCAGCATTTCACACAAAGGAGCAGAGCTGGGATTTGAACCAGATCCTGTCACTTCACATACACAAAGCTGCTTTTCTCTGCGTTCCTGTCACTAGCCCACATTCTAGCGTCAACCAGAAACTGCCTTGTAATGGACCCTATTGTTTTTAGCTGTGTCGGGAGCGCCCTTCCTTTGGGTCTCACTGAGTGCCCAGCGATGTGCTGGACCACCGTAGACAAGTGAAATGGAATTTCAGGGTGAGCAAGACCATTTTTAGGGAGAACTGTAAATTTTCTCTCATCTTCCCTCTGCCCCTTCCTCTCATATCAGCCTTGGAGTAGAAGTGAGTTCCTAGATGCCTGTGGTAATATTAAACACGCTCCCAAGGCTGGAGGCCATTCTCAGGCAGTGGTGGCAGAAGGCACCAGGGTCTCCTCTGGTTGTTTCCTTATGCGCCCATCCCACCTTGTCACTCATCTTTCCCCACCTCAGTCCTCAAGCCCAGTCAGCCAGGGCTCCCCTTTTTCCTGAACATTTCCACCTCCACGGCTGTGTCCCCAGCGTGTCCATTGCCTAGAGTCCCGGACACTGGGGACGCACTGAACAAATGATTGTGACTAAGTTAATGAATGGTGAATGGAGGGATGAATGCCTTCCACTTCACCTAGTGAAGTCTGCCCTTCCCCCGAGGGGGAGCTCCAGCCCCATGAGCTCTGTGAAGCCTTTTCGCCATTGCCCCAGCTCACGGAGTGAGCTCTTCCCTCGGCACATGTGGAGCGCATGCAGTCGTGGCGCTGGTTTCTCACTCAGCATGTGCTGTCCTGTATGCGTAAGGTGCTTAGCATGTCCTACTCTATGAAAGTAGGGAATGTGTTACATTACTCCATGTCTCTGGAGCCAGAGAGACCTGGGTTCAAGTCCCAATTCCATCACTTGCCAGCTGAGTGACTTTGAAAAGGAGCTTAACCTCCCTGAGGCTCATTTTCTTAATCTGTTCAAAAGGGACAATGAGAACTAAGTGTCCTTTCTCACAAACGTCAATGAGTCAAATTACAAAATAGTATGTAGATCATGATCCCATTTTCGTCAAAAGACGCATTTCTTTTTGTAGACACATATTTATAGGTGTGTTTGTGTGTGAATGCGTGTGTCAAGTCTGGAAGGACACACGCTAAACTATTAACACTTGCAGCTAATCCCACTGCTATTCTGTGTAGCAGTTATTTGCGTGTATGTCTTATTTCCCTCCCCAAAGATTGTAAGACTCTGAATGGCAGAAACTGAATTTATCAGTTAGGGTGGGCTAAATTATGCAGTGGCAACCACTTCAAACCTCAGATGCCGAAATAGCAAGGTTATTTCTCCCTTCTGCTACATATCCATTGTGGGTCTGGCAGGATGTCACATCAAAATCACTAAGGGATGCAAGCTGCCAGACCACCACCATCTCGAACATTACCAGGCAGCATGCTGAAGGGAAAAGAGAGAGGGGCAATTTGCTCATAGCTCATGGCCAAAGCAAGTCGCATGGGCACACAGAACTTCAAGTGGGCAGAGAGGTGCAATCTTCTCCCGTGCCTGGAAGGAGCAAGAGTCCGGGTACATGTGGAGTCCTGCCCCACTGACTAGCTTCACGTCTCTGTACCCGAGATGACTTTCTCTTCTACTTTTAAAGACATAGCAATCAGATTGAGACACCCCCAGGTAAGTCAGGACAATGTCCCCATCTCAAGGTCCTTAATCTCAGCCACATCTTCGAAGTCCCCTTTCTCATGTAGGGTAACATATTTGCAGGTTCCAGGGACTGGGGCATGGATATCTTTGGGGGACCATTATTCTGCCGCCCACAGGGAGTTTTAAAAACTATATAAACACACATATAAATTGTATCTATATGTATAAATTGTATATATATACTTGTATATATATTTAATTTTATATACATATTCACTGTGATTGAGCCAAGGAGGAAAACACTAATCTAAATAGGAAGACAGGGGAAAATATGATGTGGGCCTGAAGGAGTTTACTCAAACTCAAACAGACGGTGTGTGTGTTGTGGGGGGTGGGATTCCAAGCTGAGGGTTGAGCCCATATGAAAAGGACAGTGAGTCTGTGCCTGGGGTGTTCATGGAACTGAGAGTGAGCTGGTGTGCCTGTGGCAAGGAGGGGGCGATTTGCCGGAACCAATCCTAGCACTGCTCCTCAGGCCATGCTGTGGTGGCCCACATAGAAGAACTAGAAGGACTCACAACTAGGATATACAGCTATGTGCCGGGGCTCTGGGGAGGCAAAAATATGAGGAAGACTGGCAACAGATGTTAGCTCAAGGCCCATCTTCCCCAGCCAAAAAAAAAAAAAAAAAAGTGGGCCTTAAAAAAAAAATGCTCCGCCTGCATACTTCCACTTAAGTTAAAAAAAAAATAATGTGTGGGGGCTGTGACATCAGACAGACCTGCGTTTGAATCTCAGCTCCGCCACTCAGCTGCATGATGGGGAGAAGTTACCTAGCTTCTGTCAATCTCAGCTGCCTCCATGGTGAAAAGAAGCTGCTGATAGTAGCATCTATTTCATGGGGTTGTTGGGAGGCTTAATTAAGACAACATTTCAAGTGCTTAAAATTTGATGAAGGGTGCTGTTACTAGTATTACTAGCCGTGTCCCTCCTGGGCAGTGGTCAGGTCACTGGCACTGAGGGGACAGAATCTGGGAGACGAGACAGGTGGGCTGTGGAGAATCCCACCCAGCCTCCTCTCCTGCCCCATGGATCGCAGGGCTGGGTCGCCGGCACACCAGACGCCCTTGCTGTCCCTTGAGGGGAGAGCCTGGGTTAGTCCAGAACGCTCTCCTCCGTCCGCCCGGGACTTGCCCTGGCGCTGTGGTTAACTGTGAGGGACACAGGACCAGTCCTCCAACAGAACCACGTCGCCGGGTCCTGAGGGGGCTTGGGCACCTCTGAGCCGCAGAGGCTCTTCTTGCACTTGCTTCTGTGACCCAGGCAGGGAGCTCAGATGCCCGCATCTTCCTTTCTCAGCCTATGAATCCCAAATGCAGACATGGATGACACCACAACTGAACTGGGGTCAGGCGTTCAGAACCATCATCAGAGAAGCGGGGGAAGGACAGAAATGTGATACAAGTACATATGTGCACATGAATAAGGCAAATGTCTTCGGCAGAATTCCTGATTTTGATGCACTTTGTAATTCTAAGCTAAAAAGCAAAGAAGGAAAGCACATGTATCAAAACACGAGTAAGTGCTCAGTTCTGAACCTTCTCTGCGGCCCTAGAGCCCACACGAGCCCTGCCGAGAGGACAGAGCAGGCTCCAGGCCAGACGCCCAGATGGGCAGGCAGGCAACGCGGCGCTCCTCACCCACCTCCACCCCTCCACCCCCACCTCCACCCCTCCACCCCCACCTCCACCCCTCCACCCCCACCCCTCCACCCCCCCACCTCCACCCCTCCACCTCCACCCCCCACCCCTCTACCCCCCCACCTCCACCCCTCCACCTCCACCCCCACCCCTCTACCCCCCCACCTCCACCCCTCCACCTCCACCCCCCACCCCTCTACCCCCCCACCTCCACCCCTCCACCTCCACCCCCCCACCTCCACCCCCCCACCTCCACCCCTCCACCCCCCCACCTCCACCCCCCCACCTCCACCCCTCCACCCCCACCTCCACCCCTCCACCCCCACCTCCACCCCTCCACCCCCACCCCTCCACCCCCCCACCTCCACCCCTCCACCTCCACCCCCCACCCCTCTACCCCCCCACCTCCACCCCTCCACCTCCACCCCCACCCCTCTACCCCCCCACCTCCACCCCTCCACCTCCACCCCCCACCCCTCTACCCCCCACCTCCACCCCTCCACCTCCACCCCCCCACCTCCACCCCCCCACCTCCACCCCTCCACCCCCCCACCTCCACCCCCTCACCTTGACCCCACCACCTCCACCCCTCCACCCCCAATCCCCACCAGCCCACCTCCACCCCTTCTCCTCCACCCCTCCACCCCCCCACCTCCACCCCTTCACCCCTCCAACCCCCACCTCCACCCCTCCAACCCTCCCCCCAACCTCCACCCCTCCACCTCCACCCCGCCACTCCCCTCCCCACTCCCCAACCCTCTGCCCACCCACCCCACCCCCACCCCCCCAAACCTCCACCCCTGCCACGCCCACCCCACCCCCAGCCCAACTAGGACTCTTTCTCATACTACCACAGTAATAAGTAATAATTATAGGAAATACGGATTACTAAACAAGAAAAAATAAGATTCATGTACAGACTCACCTCCTAGACAAAACCGCAGTAAATACCTTGTAATGTCCTTTCCATTTTATTTCCACACAAATCTTTTCAGTCTAACCAAAATGGAATGACTTTGCACCCGCTATCTTGAGAAAAAGAATATTTAAGCACTTTCATGTCACCTCCCTGAACCCTAGTTTCTGGCTCTGTATTTCATAAGGTATTTGTAAATTAGTAATATAAATATTCAATACATGTTAACAACTACCATTATCATAAGCAAGAATCATAATTATTATTTTCTTGCTTAATCACCACAGAAACTCTGCCAAATTATTGCCGATGAAAACACTGAGGCTCAGAGAAGTCGGTCATCTAATCAACCTCATAACTTGAAAGGGGTGAATTCAGGATTTGAACGCAAGTTTATTTGATTCAGATCTCAATCTCAGTGCTGCCCCAGAAGATGCACAAGGGGAGAAAGCAGACCTTCCATAGGGGATTTTTAGTATAGGACAAGACAGTTGGCTCCAGAATCTTTTCAGGGCATCAGCTCAACTGATTGGTAGCCAGTTGTTTCCACCCACACCATCTGCTCCAAACCTCCCCTTGGGTGGGGAGCTGCGAGAAGACTACAACTGTCCCGGACGGTTTTGCTGGGCCCTGGCACCCCAGCCCTGCCCGGCTCTCTTGATTCCAATCACAGTCGATCCTCTTTAATAATAGCTCGAGCACAAATAGGAAGTCTTTCAGTAACCAACTAGTTACTCCTAAAATCCTTGTAAATGCTTAGGGATCAGCCCCTGCGTCCCCGTGCCTCCCTAGCCGCTCGTTAGAACAGACAAAGTGTAATTGAGAACAGACTTAAAGTTCAACTGTCACTGTCATCCATCTGCACTTCATTAGACTTCATTTACTTGGCTCCCACGGAGCTCCTGGTTAGAAGGACCTGGGCAAGATTCATCCCTCTGGTGGTCGCCTTTGCTGCTCTGCCTCACACGCAGGCACACTCTTGCACACGCACACACACATGCACTCACACACACGTGCACACAGTGAGCCACTGTGAGGCATGTGTTTGATTATCCTGAAATCTGGCATCACCGTCTGAGTAGCCTAGATCACGTGGGTTCAGAGGTTGGCTTGCTGCGCAGTTTAGCTGGCTGAGGGACGTGGATTCAGGTGGAATTAACTAAGGGAGAACTGGCCTCCGGCTCGCACTTAATGTGTCACACCTGCATTCAATTTGCTGCTCCTTTCCAGTCCCTTCAGGGTGAAATGACCAAGCCCTAAGAAGACAAGGGGCTGGGGGCAGCACCAGCAATGTCCTCAGTCTTCAGTGGCCTGTAGGGTTGTGTGAGGAGCGTCTGCCCGATGAGCCCCATTGCTAGAGTAGCTTGTCTACTGATGGTGACAAGTGCCTGGAATTCTACCCATGGATTAAAGCTTTGGAGCTGCAGAAGACCCTCTGTTAAAACGCATCTGCCTGTGGAGGGGAATAAAGGAAAGCCTATTAATCAGTACTACATTAATGTAAATTACTGCATTGGATTATCACCTTATTTAACATGGCCCTCAGGGCATCAGGACACATCAGTTTGAATGCAAGCCCTTACCAAGATGAGTGGTCTGGGGAGCAAGGCAGTATGAGAGCACTGGACCTGAGAAGGGAGGTGTGAGAACACGGCTGACTTCATAATCTTGATTTCCACTGGCTGGTGGAGTGACTGAGCTGCGGACACTGCTGGGTGACTTTAGGCAGATCCCTGGCCTGTCTTGGTGACTCAGCCACACCCTGAAGGTAATCGAGGTGACCTACAGCTCGGGGCAGCTGGGTGCAGAATTAATGACCGTGAAGAAGCCTGAACACACCAAGCCTGTTGACATGCAAGGCGTGATTAAGTCATTAGGTAGACTGGTTAATTATCATTTCAAAACTTGCTGGTGGAGGGGTCAACCACCTGCTGCTCTAGATGGGGAAGACCTTGAGAGAACCATGAAAAAGAATGGAGAAATGGTATCTCAGTGTAGTTTTGGTTGCATTTCCCTGACAATTACTGAGGTTGAACATCTTTTCATGTGCCTGTTGGCCATCTGTAGATCTTCTTTGGAAAAATGTCTGTTCATATTCTCTTCCCATCTTTTGATCACGTTGTTCATTTTTTTGTTGTCAAGGTGTATGAGTTCTTTATATATTTTGGAAATTAACCCCTTGTCAGATATAAGATTTGCAAATATTTTCTCCCAGTTGATGGGTTGTCGTTTCATTTTGTTGATGGTTTCCTTTGCCTTGCAGAGCTTTTGAGTCTGATTTTAGTCCCATTTGTTTATTTTGTTTGTTTGTTTCCCTTGCCTAAATAGACATGGTATTCAAAAAGATACCTCACACCTGTCAGAAAGGCTATAATTAATAGGACAAGAAATAACAAGTGTTGGAGAGGATGTAGAGAGAAGGGAACTCTCATACACTGCTGGTGGGAGTGCAAACTGGTGCAGCCACTATGGAAAACAGTATGGAGTATCCTCAAAAAATTAAAAATAGAAATACCATATGATCCAGCTATTCCGCTACTGGGTATTTATCCAAGGAACATGAAATCAATAATTCAAAAAGATATATGCACTCTTATGTTCATTGCAGCACTATTCACAATAGCTAAGAAATGGAAGCAACCCAAGTGCGCATCAATTGATGATTGGATAAAGAAGATCTGAGATATATATATATATATATATATATATATACATATACACAATGGAATACTACTCAGCCATAAAAAGACAAAACTGTGCCATTTGCAAAAATATGGAGGGAGCTTGAAGGTATTATGCTGAGTGAAATAAGTCAGACAGAGAAAGACAAATACTGTATGATCTTACTCATGTGTGGGAGATAAACAAACAAACACATAGGTAAGGCTAACAGATTAGTGGTTACCAGAGGGGAAGGGAGTAGGGGGTGGGCAAAAGGGATAAAGAGGTACACATGTATGGTGATAGATGAAAACTGGACTGTTGGTGGTAAACATGATGTAGTCTATACAGAAACTGAAATATAGTAATGTACAGCTGAAATTTACACAATGTTGTAAGCCAATATGACCCCAATAAAATAATTTTAAAAAAATAAAAAAGATGGGGGAGGTGAAAGGGTTGCAGGAGAGTCCTCACCACTTGCTCTCAGCCTTTGCTGGAAAACTGGGTCTGTCTGCGTCCAGAGTGACCAACCTGTAGGACAAAGACGGCATGTATTAGGATGCATGAGGCACAGCACCTGTAATGAGTTTTCTGGGCTTGCCTGGGCTGTTGGTCTTTTCACCATGACCCTACCTGGCAATTAGCTCTTCCAGGAATTGGAAATACCAAGCATTAACAAGAGGAACTGGTCTGTGGCAACTCCACACCTACCATCCCTTCTTGGGTGGCCCAGGTGGTAGGGTGACCAAGTGCTCTAGAGACCAGGCAGGGAGAAGGAGCCCAAGAAAGGTGTAGCTAAACTCAGCCACTAGATCGATGTGTGACCTTGTCCAGGTAGTTTTAACCTCCTGAGCCTCATCTTCATCTACTAAACTGGAAGTCACAAATCCCATCTCAGTTTTCTCCTGCCGGGATTGAGGCAAAGATTGAATGAGACAATAAATACGAAAGTTCTTTGTGCAGCATAAAACGCTAGTCAGGTGTGATCTCTATTTATTATTACTATGATGATGATGTGAGCTTCAGTGTCAAAGTCTGAAACTGTACCTATTTCTCCCAGAAGGTTTTTCAAACTTTGTGGGGATAGAGGAGAAGTCATTAAGTTAGACACAATGAATAAATGAGGAAGAAAATGCCTCTGGGGTGTCATGGAAGAAGCCATATTTGACCCAATGAATCTCATCCAACAGACTGCCACAGCACCTAAAATTCTGAGCACTTGTCAGTACTTTCATCAGAGGATTTTTCCCTCCCAAAGGGTCATTGAACATGCTACCGAGCTGGTGGAGGAGTGGGAGCATCCGTGATTATCTGCTGACGGACCAATACGCACTGGTCCATCAGATCAGCCTGTCCTCCAGTATCACTGGAGACGGGGACTGGGGGTGGTAACTTTTGATGAATAGGAGGGAGAGCTCAAGGAAGCAGGAGCCCTGGAACCAGCAATAGAATGGTTGGTGCCAAAAAGGTGCAGAGAGGGGAATTCTGCAAAGAGAAGGGTGAAAAATAGAAAGAGTATTGATATATTGTTACTATTGATATCGTGACTTTTGTATAACCCTTCGCACACTGGAGTTTTGTACATATTTTCTCTGCTAATCCTCACAGCAGCCTGGTGCATTATTTCCTTTTCACATGGAATAAACTGAGAAGAGGAGCTTAAACGACTTGCCCAAAGTTAGAGATCCAGTATGTGGTGGAGGCAGGCCTCGGGTGCAGATCCTGGGTCTCTAAGCCCTGTGCCTTTCCTCCCACACCTTCACCCCTGCACTTCGCGTTTCACCTGGATGAAACTCTCTTTTCCAATTTGAATTGGCCCAGGTCTAAAGATTTCATCTTTCCTTCTCTTAGAGAGTGACTGAGACGTTGGACATGCTCCCATCCTCTCGCTTCCCTTCTTGCTGGGTCACTGTCCAGTCTGTCCAATGGGGCGGTAATAATAGTTGACATCCATAGGACGTTACTATGTGCTGGGTGTTTTGCATATCTCTAATTCTCACAACAATCTTTAAGACAGGTCTCATATCAGGCTACAGAGGCAAAGACCAAGACACAGAGAGTATAAAGAGCTTACCCAAGGTCAGGTAGGTAGTAAACGGGTAAGCCAGGATTCAAATCCACGTCTGCGTGTCTTTAAAGCCCATGCAAGAGGCATTGTCATCAATATACAAAAGCTACCAAGTGGTATCTTTTTCCATTTTTTTTACCCTAGCTATTCTCAAATTCCCATTCATATGAAAGTTGAACCCTTAGAAGCCACCTTAACTCATAAATAATTTTATCCATGTTATAATGGGGCCTATGAGCAAGAGTTTCTCTACTTCTATTCTCTAGCAGTAGAATTTGTTTCCTATAGTGAAGGACGTTTTCAACTTTGCTGGGTGAAGTGGAACCAATTTACACAGCTACCTGTGGCATATGAGAGATCTATTGCTTGCGTTACTTCCTAGCTAAAACTGGCATTGTGAAAGTTTAAAATTTTTTCCAATAGAGTAGTGTGAAATGGTATCTCATTATAGTTTTAATTTGCATTCCCTTGAAGACTAGTAAGGTTGAACATCTTTCCATACGTTTTTGGCCATTTGTGTTATCTCTGTAGTGAAACACCTATTCGTAGCTGATGAGTGCTTTTCTGTTGGGTTATTTATCTTTTTTCTTGATTTGTAGAAGTTCTTCATATGTTAGACACTCCAATACTAACTCTTTGTGGCTTGTATGAATAGCATATATTTTTGTCCTGCTTTGTGGTTTCTCTTTCACCGTACAGTGCCCTTTGGTGAACATATTTTGTTTTTAATACGTTGAATTAATCAATTTTAAAGAGCTCTGCCTTTTGTGTCTTGTTTAAGGAATTCTCTGCTACTCTGAAATTATGCAATATTTTTCTGTATTACCTTTTAAAAGTTTTAAATACAGCAATGTTTTTGAACATTCTCATTAATTTTCATAATTTGTTAATAAATGCTTTGGGGTTTTCTGGTAGACAATCATATCATCAACTAATAATAACATTTATGTTTCTCTTTCAACATATATATATATTTTTTCCATTTTTCTTGACCTACTGTGCTTGCAAGGACAAGCTGTTCAATAGAGGTGGTGACAGTGAGGGCTCCTATCGTGTCCTGATTTTACCATTGAATAGGATGTTGGCTATAAGTTTTAGTCCAATAAACTTTTTTTCAGAATAAAGAATTTCCCTTGTAGACTAAATTTAATAAGATATTTTTACATGAATATATGTTGAATCTTATCAATGCTTATTCTATTATTATTTATCTATTAAGGATATCATAAGTTCTTTTTTTTTTCTGCTTTATCTCCCCAACGCTCCTCCTCCCCGCCTTCCCCCCGTACATAGTTGTGTGTCTTAGTTGCAGGTCCTTCTAGTCGTGGATAAGTCCTTTTTTAATCTGTTAATGTAGTGAGTGACATTAATAGTTTTTCTAATGTTTGACCAACTTTGCATTCCTGGTATGAAGTCGTTGTTTTTACACACGTGGCTTACTAGCTCATTGCATCTGCGCTGAGTGAAATCAGTCATATTTCTCTGTCTTGTGGTGCACTACCTGATTTTAGTATTAATGGTTATGCCAACGTCATAAAATCCATGAGTATTACCTCCTCGTTTGTTCTCTAAAAGTTGTGTGAGGATTAGAATGATGAATTCCTCGAATATGTTTGATGGAATTTCCCATAAAACCATCTGTTCTAGATGTTTTGTTTCAAGAGAAAATTTTAATTGCTGATTTATTTTCTTTAATGGTCACAGAGAAATTCGATCTTTCATTTCTTCATAAATTGATTTTGTTGATTTGTATTTATAATTTTGGTCCATTTTGGCTAAGTTTTCAACTTTTTTTGTCTTATCATCATGTTAGCTTTTGCCGCATCTCAAGTTTGGTCCTGTTTTGTCATTTCTAACATGTTTTTAGAACTTCTTTTATTTTCTTTATCCGTCTTGTCTTTTCTTCTTCTTAGGTGCTGTGCTGTTTACTACAATGATTTTAGCTACTGATTTTCTTTATATTTATCCTGCTTGTGATTTGTTGGATTTCTGAATCTAATTGGTATATTTTTTAAAATCTGGATAATTCTTAGTTCTCAATATCTTCTCAATATTGCTTTCTCCAAATCTTTTTTTTCTCTCCTACTGCAACTCCAATTAGCTGTATGTTAGCTTTTCCCAGTGTCTCACCAGCCCAACTTCCCCTTTCATGCTTCTGTGTCTCTTAATAGTTCTTTCATATTTTCATATCTTGAACTCCGTATGCTACCTATTTAATTTCTTCAGATCTACCTTCAAGTCAAATAATTAACTCTTCAGCCAGAGGATTTTGGTTTCTGTAAGAATTTTGACTCCTATTGCTGTTTTTTTCATTTCTAGAAATTCTATTTGGTTATTGTTCAAATCTGCCTAGTCATCATATTCCTTCATTGTATTTTCAATATTTGACTTTTATTCATCTGTGAATCAAGTATCTTCATTCTTTGTGTGTCTGTTTCTCATTTGTCATGGCTATTTTCTCATGTACATTGGATTTTTATTTACGCATTCATAAAACATTACCTGGGTATTCTTAGTGGTTGGGTTTACATGGCAATCCACCAAAGAGGATTAGTGCTTGCTCCTGCCAGTTTTGAGAGAACTAACTCAGGAATTACTTTTGACATTTGGTTTGAGGTGTTTTGTGCCACATAGGGAGGAGGAATTTGAATCCACCTTCATCTGAGGCTTCCTTGTAGATGGGAACTCTTGGTGGAAGCGATTGTTCCCTCGCTCAGAGCTCAAGCGGAGACGCACCTCCTTGCTCATCAACTCCATTACTGGATGAGTCTTGTTTTCCTAGGCATTGTTTCAGTGAGGATGTAGCCCTTTCAGGGTCCTCATTTTATTTGGGAATCTCTGTTCTGACTCCCACCTTTGGCATTCTCAAGTCCAGTCCTTGTCTGCGTTTGTTACAAGTGCAGCTGTCGAAAACAAACAAAACAAAACAATCTAGGTTGTAGGTCATTGGAGAAGCTGCCAGATTCGGTGCTGACTTCTCTCAGTGGGTTTGTATTCCAACGCAGGATTTAGCATCTGAGGCGTTTTCTTTTGCAACATCAGCTAGGTTGCTTAAGGATTTTACTTTATATTTTATCCAGCAATTTTAGTTTTTTCCCCCTCTTTCTTCTTTCTCTCTCTTTGGAAGGATTTTACACTATTCAGTCCTCTATATTGCTGGAAATAGAAATCCTCATAATGTTCTTTTGCCCCCTGTCCCACCTGGAAAGCTCTCGCTCATCCTTAAATTCCTCACTGAGATGTCATCTCTTCTGAGGAACACTCACTGTCCCATTCTCACCACAAAGCTGAATAAATTAGCCCATCATCTGTGTTCCCATGTACTTCAGACACACCGCTAACAAAGATCTCCCACATTCTTTATTATAGTTATTTGCTTATCTGTTTCCTCCTGCTGTTCTGCAAGATCCTGGCAAGTGTTTTAATTATCATTTTATGTTCAGTATTTAACACAGTGTCTGACACAAAATAAACACTTAAATGCATATTTATTTGAGTTTGAATAAAGAAATGAATAAAACACCATTGTTTACCAAATGCAGTCCAAACTCATTAGCATGTCATTCAGGTACCTCCACAATCTAACAGCAACCTCCCCTTCCAGCCTTATTACTCAATTAATGAATTGTTAATTAATGTATCAGTTATCTCTTAGCTCATTCACTCATAAGTTTATGCATTATCCAAGTGTTTTTTGAGCTCCTATTGTGTACAAGACTCCATGCCAAGTAGTGGGAATATCTCCATGAACAAGGCAAATGTCACCTATGTCTTCATGGAGTATGTTAGCAAAGGGGAGCAAATGTTAACAAGTAATTACATAATTATTTAATTACATTGTGATAAGTGCTATGAAGGAGAGAGAGAAGCCCTATGAGATGCCCAGCAAAATGACGCAGTGCACTATTGGGAAGCGCATCCCGGGCAAATGGAACAGTTTGTAGGAAAGCCCCGAGGCGAGCAAGAGCATGGCGTGTTCACCCACTCCTTCCTCTCACTGGCTCTGTGCAAGAAGAGCGATGGACCCGTCACTGGCCCTGAACAGGTCCACAGTGATGCCTGGGCTCAGCTCGTTGCCTCTGTCTCACCTGTCCTCATCAATTGCCTTTCCTCACCACTTCTGTCTGTCAAATGTCAACAGCCTTCTTTCCCAAAGGTTTTGTCCATGAAGTCTTCCTTGGTCTGTAATTTATTTAACTGCCCTTTATTCCCACTTGTTATCTCCATTATGGTGTTTACCTCACAATTCAACTCCATGAGGACAGGGCGTATGTTCTATTTAACTTGATAAGTTTCTGCCACATGGAATCTCAGTTTGGCCACAGTTTACTTCTGTGGCGAAGTTACAACCAGATTGTGCCAGACCAGAAACTTCAATGATGTCAGAAAAGAACTTCAAAGTGGTTTACCAAGAGAAGGGTTTTTGAAAAATCAACCATGCCAAACCACAAACTCACCGGATTTTGAACAGGTAACCAAGACCCAGGACCTTTTCAAGCTTCCTTAACCCACCGATATGGCATGAAATAGGAAAGCCCACACTGCATGACTTGATGTGGCCGTGTTGGAGGACACCAGCTATCCAGCTCTGCAGGCAGGGAGTTGGTGTCATCTGGTTAGCTTCTCCCTGCTCCTTCCATAAGGGATGGATTCCAAGGACCGTCTGCCTGAAGTCACGCTGGGCTGGAGGGCAAGGTGGCTGAGGTTGGAGGACACTCAGGTGAGCTCAAAGCAAGTTAAAATGAAGGCCTGCATACCATATTTTTAAATATTTAGAATGTGTAAATTAGGTTCGTACACAGTTAAACAAAATATATTCTATCCTCCTACCTTCACAAATACACCTTGAAAACAACATAAAGGCCAGGTTTCAATTTAGAGTTCTCTAGCACCTTGCAACATGGTGCTCAGGAAGAACCAGCCCCTGCCATTCTCCAGGAGCCCTCCTCCTCCTCTTCTTACCCCTGACTCCATCCTGCTCCAAGAGTGTCTTGCATGCATAGGCATCCTAGCCCACACATCCAAGCTCCGTCATACCTCTCACAAATTGGTGCCCATTGGTTACCTCTCCCAGAGGCACAGTCCACCCTCAGGAGAATAGACCCCGGGAAGAAGCCTATGCAGGCCCCAGAACATTTGAGCAGGGAATTATTTGGTCTAGAGGCATGACTTTGAAGGAAGGATACGGGCTCCAGGTGAACCCCTCCCTTTGACCCCATGGGCCCTTCACCTTATAGGAAGGGCCATAGCTAGAGAAAGCTCAGTGTGGAGTCTTCTAAAGGGCGGGACCTGGCTCAGGACCCCTCTTACTTGCATCTAAGGGAGGCACCACAGAAAAGGACTGTGGTCTGGGTACTAAATGTTGGTAATGAAGAGAAAGGCAGCTTCCAACACTTCAAGGTAGTAAAGCCATGTCCGATATATCTTAAAATGTCTTCTATATTTACACTCCTGCCTCAGATTATCTCATCCAGTTTTATGAATTTCAATGTCATCTCTCTGCTATCAACTCCCAAATTTTTATGGGTGGCTCACACTTCTCCCTGACCCCAGACTTGCATATCCATCTGCCTACTTAACATCTCCATTTGAAAGTCTGATGGGCATCTCACTCATCATGTCCAAACCTGAGCTCCTTGCTTCTCCCCTGTAAAACTGCCCTCACATCTTATCTATCTCAGATATCAACAACTCCATTCTTCCATTTTCTCAAGTCAAAATCCTTACCATCCCTGACTCCTTTTTTTCCTCGTATTCCACAACAAATTAAGATATTTTATCTTCAGAATATATCCAGAATCTGGTTATATATCTGATCGTTTATCACCTTCACTGCTACTCCTTGTGGTTCACGACGCTATCGTCCCTTTCCCAGATGACTGCAGTCCCCTCCAGCTGGCCTTCTTGTCCCTGCCCTTGGACTGTGCCTTTCACCCACTCCGCCACCACCCGTGTTTTCTCAACAAAGCTGCCAAATTCAACTTTTTTAAAACATTAGATTAGGTTTCTCCTCTGCTCAAAATAGCAGTTTTGTGTTTCATTTGAGGTGAAAGCCAGACATTAGCAATGGCAGACATGCCTCGTGTGACCAGCCCCGCTACCTGCCTGCCTTCATCCCTACTCACCCTGTCCTCTCCTGCTCTGCTCCAGCCACACTGGGCTCCTTTTATCTGAGTGCATTAAGCAGGCTCCTGCCTCAGAGCCTGTGCTATTTGCTCCTAGTATATAAGATACAATTGATTTTTATGTATCAATGTAGTATCGTGTGACTGCTAAATTCACATTCAGTGTGATGGTCATTTTATACGCTTTTTAGGATTTCCTCTGTAAGAACATCTTTCATCTGAAATGCAGTTTTCATTACTTCTGTCCACTCTGTATGCCTTTTGTCTCTTTTTTTTTTTTGAGGAAGATTAGCCCTGAGCTAACATCTGCCGCCAATCCTCCTCTTTTTGCTGAGGAAGACTGGCCCTGAGCTAACATCCATGCCCATCTTCCTCTACTTTATATGTGGGACACCTACCACAGCATGGCTTGTCAAGCTGTGCCATGTCTGCACCTGGGATCCAAAGTGGCGAATCCTGGGCCACTGAAGCAGAACGTGCGAATTTAACCACTGCGCCACCGGGCCAGTCCCTGGACTGTCAAACTTCTCCAAGTTGCAAAGGTGGGACTGTGGGGAACCAGAATTTGCCACCCCAAAATATGTCTCTTTGACTTGCTCAGGGCCGGCCCCTGTTTCTTTTTATTGGATGTTATATATCATTAGATAAGTTCTAGGTAGCAGAATTCATTCTCTCAGTTCAAAGTGTGATCTTGAAAAATGGTGGCTCTTCACGGGCTAACTTGCCTTGCTGATATCCTGAGATCATGCAGAGGCTGGCAGGGTCTTCTTCTCTCATTGATGTCCCAAGTAACTCTCTGTAGGCTGCCTTACCACTGCCCCATTTTGCTTCTCTCTGGGTTGGGGGATCATAGTGAAAAATCTCAGGAATGTGTCTGCTCTCATTCTTTCTCCAGCATTGCTTATTCAGGGCAGGGGTAAGATAAGGATAATGCCGAGCAGTCACAGGATTTTCTTTCTTTCCTTGTCCCTACCTTTAAAATTTTCTGATATGGTATTACACTCTTTTATCGCATAACTGCTATTTTTTTTTTCTTCTTTTAAAACCCTTTAATTCATTTTGCTAGGTATTTGAGGGAAGATATTCTGTGATATGGCTTTACCTTTCTGTCTTTACCAAGAAGTCCATGCTTAGTCTATGGAAGTTCTAAACTCAAATACCAGAGTCTAACAGGTAACATAATTGAAAGGGAAGGGATGCATGGGGACTGTGCGAAATGGAGATGACAGGGTTTGTCCAGAGGACACAGTTCCTACTCTGTTGTTCCCATGTGGGAATGGGACCAGTTCTCATGATTTTTTAAGAGAAGCTGGAAATCATATTTTTAAAATGTAAAACTCTCTGTTTTTAAATGTTGGCAGCTAGTTCAAACAAAAAAATATGTATCCTGAAGGCAAACATAAATATTTGCAGACTGGATGTAGTTGTCAGGCTACCAATTTCCTTTGGAGAATCATTTCATGGAGGTCTCAGTCAGTCCTTTGGCGCTATTATAAGACAGAATGGAATTTTTGCTTAGATGACTCATTCTGCGGTGGTTCAACAAACGAATGAACAAGACAATCGGAGATTAATGATCTAGAGTCAGGAAGTGCGAAAGGAGACAGGATTTGTACTTTAAAACAGCATATTCCCATAATTCTCCAGGACCACCTCCCTTGGATGGCTCTAAAGGAGGGCCTTAAAGTCCACTCTGTCCCTCTTTGTCTTTTGCACAGCCACACTATCCACAAAATTTAGCTTCATGGGAATTGTGGCCAGAAGAAAGCGCGCGTCATCTTCTCCAAGCCTGAATCCAAGGAAATCCATTGAGTCTTAGTGAGACTAGCATGTGCTCTGTGAGGTGATCTAGAGAAAACATAAGGCAGTGGATAGGTGCCTGTACACCTGGCTCTCCTACTTACCCATATATCCACCTCCTGTATACACTCATCCTCCTATCCACTCATCTATTTCATTCATCAATCTATTCACTCATCCTAGCCCCAGTTAAGATAGGGCATTGGAAAGCGGCTCCCAACCCTGATTACGCATCTGAATCACCTGGGCAACTTTTCCAAAATAAAATGCACAAAACTTCTACTTCTAACCATGGATAATTTACTCTCTCACTGTAAATAACTAGAAAACTGTATAAAATATATAAATTGATTGGTTTCAGATCTTTGGCAATAGGCAATGCAGCATTGTGATAACTGAAGAAGGAAAACAAAAAAGAGACTCCTATGAATTTCCTGGCTTTCTTCCTTGAAATACACTCTAAACCACAAAACAGGGAGGAAGATACCAATTAGAGTTCAGTGGCCTCAATGTGTCCTTGACGTTGGAGTTCAACAAAGCTGAGGTAGCTGGAGGCCATGAGGTAGAGTGCTGAGAAGAAGAGACCTTCCAGGAAAGGAGCTCCAAAAATAGGATTAGGTGTCCACCTGAATTTTTCTTAAACACTAGGATTCACATGCGTAGGGTTAAACTCCATGAGATGGAGCAGAGTGACTAATAAACCATGAGGAGAGGAGTTTCTAGGGCTTGAAGAGGTATAAGAAGTGTTTCAGCTTTAACAAGGATAGAGTCTTCGTCAATGACTGCAAACATTTAATAAAAATCCCAAAAGAGCTACAACCTCTTAGTGAAATCAAGTTATCCTTAAGGCAAAGGTTATTCGAGACCCACCCTAATAAGCTTAAAAACAAGGCACAGAAGGATCACGCTCAACCAGAAGGAGCATAACTCTCCATCAGAACAAAGCTTATTCTTTGCAGAAAATCAAAATCTAGATATTCAATGACATATAAATCATAACGTCTGTTATCAAATAAAAACATCTTAGACATTACAAGAAGCAGGAAAATGTGACCCATTACCAGGAGAAAACTCAGTCAATAGAAACAGACCTAGAAATGATAGAAATAATGTAATTAGTAGAAAAGAAAATTAAAACTGCTATTATAACTGTGTTGAAATATTAAAAGGAAAACATAAAATAATGAAGAGAGATATGGAAAATAGTTTTAAAAATGAGAAATTTAGAGATGAGAAACACAATATCTGAAATGAAAAATTCACCAGATAGAATTAACAGTAGATTAGACACTTTAGAAGAAGAGATTAGTAAACTTGAAGATGTAGCAATAGAAACTATCCAAAATGAATCTCACAGAGAGAAAAAAACTGAAAAGAAATAAACAGAGTCCCAGTAATACGTAGGACGATATCAAGTGGTCTAGTATTTAAGTAACTGGAATCTCATAAAAAGAGTAAAGAGGGGCCAGCCCAGTGGTGTAATGGTTAAGTTCGCACATTCCACTTCTCAGTGGCCTGGGGTTTGCCAGTTCAGATCCCAGGTGCAGACATGGCACCACTTGGCAAAAGCCATGCTGTGGTAGGCATCCCAAGTATAAAGTAGAGGAAGATGGGCACGGATGTTAGCTCAGGGCAAGTCTTCCTCAGCAAAAAGAGGAGGATTGGCAGTAGTTAGCTCAGGGCTAATCTTCCTCAAAAAAAAAAAAAAAACCAGTAAAGAACAGGGTAAAAATTTTTCAAGAAATAATGGTCAAAATGTTCACAAATGTGATAAACTCACAGATCCAAGAACCTCGACGAAACCTAGAAAGACAAACAAGGGAAAGAACATCCAGGCACATGGTAATCAAATTGCTGGAAACTAGAGATGATTTGAAAAATCTTAAAGTTATCCAAAGAAATAGATACATTATATACAAAGGAACTAAGGTAAGAATGACAGTAGTCTTCTCATCAGAATCTAGACAAGTCAGTAGACAAAGTAACAGTACCTTTAAACCCTGGAAAAAGTATTAACCTAAAATTCTATGCCTAGCAAAAATATCTTTCACATATCAGTGTGAAATAAATATTTTTCAGGCAAACAAAGCTGGGAAAATTCACTGCCATCACTTCTACACCATAGGAATTGATACAGGAGGTTCATCAAGTAGAAGGACATTGATACTAGAAGAAAACTTGGATCTACATTAAGGAATGAAGAGAGCTAGAAATGGTAAACATATGGGCAAATAAAAGACATTTTTTTCTCATGTTTTCATTTTGTTAAGGGACAGCTTTCTATTTAAAGCAAAGGCAATAACAAAGTATCGTGGAATTTATAACATATGTAAAAGCAAACTCTATGACAATAGCACAAAGAACTGTAGTGAAAAAAATGAAGAATATTGTAAATTTTAGCACAACCACAGAAAAATATAAATAAAAATAAAAACAAAGAGGTAACACAGTACTCAAGAGAAAATTAAGTCCTAAAAAATATTCAGTTAACCCAAAATAAGGCAAGACAAGGGAAAAGAAAAAAAGAAATCAAGAATATGTGATATAAATATAAAACAAATCACAAGTCAACCTAGTCAAATTGGTAGTTGCATTAAATATAAGTGGTCTAAACACTTGATTTAAAAGTCATAGGTTTTCAGAATGGATAAGAAGGTAAGCCACAAGCATATTATGTCTTTAAAAAACCTAGTCTAAATTAAAAAACACTGGTGAATTAAACAGACAGAAAAAGAAATATCATGAAACACTAATCAAAAGAGCTCCAAAATGGCTATGTTCTTATCAAATACAGTAAACTTTACAATAAGGAATATTACAAGGCACAATGAGAGACGTTTCATAGAAGGGATCAATTCATCAGGATATAATAGTCCTAAATTTGGTATGCACCTAATAAGAGAGTTTCAAACACAGGATGCAAAATCTGTGTTTGAAATTAAAAAAATAGACAAATCCACGATGATAGCTGGAAGCGCCAGCATTACTCTCACAATAATTGAGAGCAGAATTACATAAATCTGTACGGATTTAGAAGACCTGAGTACTGCTATCAAACAAACATTACCTACTTGGCATTTATGGAACGCTGCACACGACAGCAGCAGAGTACAATTTCTTTTCCACCGCTCATGAAACATTCACCAAGACAGACTATATTCCAGGACAGAAACTTGTCTCAATAATTCAAAAGCATTGAAAACATACAAGGTTGTTCTTGGAGCAAAACAGAGTTAAATTAGAGATCATAACAAAAACATCTGGATAATGCTGAGTTTGGAAATTAAACAACATTTTGAAATTAAAAAATATATTTCTAAATTATCCATGGGTCAAGTAAGAAGTCATAAAGGAAATTAGAAAATATTTAACTGAATAAAAATGACAGAACAACACATTAAGACTTGTAGGATATAAAGAAGTGCTTAGAAGGAAATTTATGTTATTAAATGCTTATGTAGAAAGAAGAAAGTCCCATAACCATTTATCTAAGCTTTAACCTTAAGAAACTACAGAATATGAATAAATTAAAGCCAAAATAACGAGAAGTAAGGAAACAATAAAGATAAGGGAAATCAATGAAATAGAAAATTGACAAGCAATAGAGAAATCACTAAACCAAAATCTGAGTCTTTGAAAAACTTAATAAAGTTGATAAATCTGGACTGATCAAGAAAAAGAGAGAAAAGGTACAGATTATTAAGATCAAGAAAGCAAGATGAGACATCACTGCAAATCCGACACACGTTAAAATTATAACAAGTACATATAATAACCAATTTATACTAATAAATTTAAAAACTTAGATAAAAATTACAAATTACCAAAAAATACCTCAAGAAGAAATTTTAAAATCTTCATCGTCCTCTATTAAGGAAATTTAATTCATAATTTAAAATGTTCACACAAAGAAAATCCAGGCCCAGCTGGTTCCATTAGTGTATTTTAACATTTAAGAAAGAAATTGTACCAATACCAAACACTCTTTCAGAAAACAGATGAGGAGAGGATATTTCTCAATTCATTTTATGAGGCGAGCATTAGTCGGGTTCCAAAACCAGACATTGCAAAAAAGGAAAAAAAGAAAAAGCAATAGATAAATATTCCTCATGAACATAGATGCAAAAATCTTCAATGAAGTTCTAGCAGATTACATTCAGCAGTATATAAAAACGATAGTGTATTGTGACTATAAGTGATTTATTCTAGAAAAAAAAAGGTGTTGCAGAAAATGCATCTATTGACATAGAAATACAATTGCAATAAAATTGGGTGAAAATGTCAGTCCTCCAAAAGAGTATCTCTTTAAAGGGAAAATGTTTATACATGTACAAATAGAAAAGGATCTCAGTGGTGTCCTTAGGTTTGATGGAACCCTCTGATCTAAACCCAGAACAATGGCTTTTCCATGTAAAAATAAACAATTGGGGAGATACAGTGGAGCTCAAAAACAAGATGCACTAGAAACACAGCAAATGTAAAGTTATGAGTGTGGTTGACCCAAAGGGGCACTGGGCTCTGGGGCCTCAAGCACACAGTGGAAAGAGTCTGCTCACGTGAGGTAAAGATGTAAAAAAGTTCCATGTCAGTTAGCACTGCCGGCATCACTGTGCGACAAAGGACTTCTCTCTCAGTCTCTTCTCATCATAAAAGGAGGCTAAAGAAAGCTATTGCTAAACCATTTGAGGCAATGGTTTAAGCAAGCCGTGGGGCCAGGGACAAAACAGACGTAAACTTGTAACCTGGAGGTGAACCAAGCCGCCCCGGGTTTATCTTGGGTTGGGTTCCCCAAAAGAAAAGTCCGAGCTGGGGTGACTGACTGACTGAGAGAGTTCTTTCAGGAGAAACCTGTAATGACATGAGGAAAGCAGGAGAGTGCAGAAGAAGCAGCTAGGCACCGACATCAGTTCAGAAAAGCCTAGTCTCAGCCCGATCCCACTAGGAGCTCTGCAGTGTAAATCGTGTCACGAAGGTTGTTCTGCCCCGGTTGTTCCTATACTCCTGCTTCAATCAGTCAGTGTCCACATGCCAACGCCTAAAGTGAAGCTGTGAATCCTTCAGGGATGAAGCTCCTGTCAGTCAAGGCAATCAGCTGTGAAGGATGCAACTGTGATCTGTTAGCATCAACACCCAGAACAGCTGGGTGGAGCACGTCCTGCATCTGCCGTCGCAGGTGATTTAACCGTGGGATCCTGAACTGTGGTGAGGCAGGAGCTCCAAAAGGCTGTCACAGAACTCGATTTTGAGTGGAAAGGCTCAAGAGACCCAGGAGGAAGCGAGAACAAAACCACAAAACAGCGTGGACACAGAGGTTGGAGTGATGGGGAGCGAGAAGGAAAATAAGACACTCAAAGTGAAACTTCATACCAAAATTCCACCAACAAAAAGAAATCAAATGCTAAGAAAGACAGCAAATAAAGTCAACAACCAAGACACGGATTCACTCCAAACGAAAGTAATGTTACATAGTAATCTGAAAAAGATGTTCAAAACAGCCTTCTTAACATCCTCAAGTAATTAAGTAAAATAATTTACAAGGAAGAGTAAAAATTCCACCAGAGAAACAAAACAAGAAAAGCAGGAGGATGAAAAAGAAGTAGTTAGAAATATTGGATATAAAAAATACAGTCATAAAGGAAAGAAATACAAAAGATAGCGTCAACTCTAGATTAAACACAGTCAAAGAGAGTACTAGTTAATTAGAACATCGTGCTGGGGACTCACCCAAAACAGCACGGAGAGACAAAGATTTGGAAAAATTAAGGGAGCAGCTAAGAGACATAAAGGATAGATTGTCAAGGCTCCAAAAATCATCTAACACTAATTCCAGAAGGAGAGTAAACAGGTAATGATGGAGAAGCAGTAGTTGAAAAATAATGGCTTTTTTCCATAGTGAAAGGAGAACCTGAATCCTCAAATTCAAAATGCAGTCTGAATATTAAGCAGGATAAATAAAGATCAATCTATACTTTGGCAAAACATGGTAAAATTGCGTAACATTAAAGGTAACTAAAAATATTAAAAGCTACTGAAAAAAAACAGGCTACAGCAATAACCTCCTTAGCAATATTGGTTTCCAGGAGCAATACATAAATTTCTTCAAACTAATGAGGAAAAACATCTGTCAGTTTAAATTCTATTACTAAAAAATAGTCTTAATTTTTCAAAAAAGGCAAGCCATGTCCTAAGTATCGATACTTGCAATATACGTAGCCAAAAATGGTTCATATCTGGAGTATATTAAAAATGCTTACAAAGCAATAAGAAAAATAATCATGCAATGAAAAATGGGCCCAAGTTTTCATTATATTAATAGGTAATTTACAGAAAAGAAAAACTGAAAAGACAATAAATACATGAAAATGTGCTCAATCTCATTAATTTTTGTGGAATGCAGATTATGACAATAATGAGATATGTCTCACATCCCTCACACCCATCAAAACTCAAAAGTAGGGCAGTGGCCTGTGTTCATGTGGACACGGGACAATGGTGACACTCACGCCGCTGCTTTGGAAACATTTCTGCCTTATCTAGGAACACAGAAGACACTCAGACTCCGCAACATTCCTTTCTGGAGAAACTCTAACACGTGCACAAGGAAACGTTTAATGCAGCTGTTTCATGGGAGAAAAAATTTGGAAATGGTTTAAATATCTATCAGTAGAAGAACGGATAAATTATGATGGACGTATGTGACAGAATACTGTTCAGCACATAAAATGAAGCTGAAAAAGCAGCATATATCAATATCGATAAAACATAAATTACAGAATGATACAGACAGCGTAAAAACATCTACATGAAGCCTTTAAATGTGCAAAATTTTGCCACTTACATCTTTGGGACAGATACATAGGCAGCAAAAGTATAAACCTAAGCATGGGAATTCGGGAGGGTAGTCAACTCTCAGGAAAGAAGGAAAAGAAGGGAGCGTAGTCTCCAACTGCGTCTGGCATTGCAATCCTTTATTTTTCAAAAAGAAAAAAACTCTACACATCTCTTTATGTTTGAAATATTTCACGATTATTTTAAAAATCCAGAAGGAAAGTAAAATCAAGATTTTAACAGGGATCGTCTTTGGGTGCGTGAATTTATTTTGTTGTTGTTTTAGGATTTCTTGTCCTTTTTTATTGTTGTTGTTCAGAAAGGGCAATTCATTTTTTTTTTTCTGAAATAGTTAGGCTTTTGCCCCATCTGAATATTTTGTGTACACAGGATACAGCACATATGCCTTTGGTAATAACAGAGCCACTTAACACAATTGGAGAAATTTCTCCATCAATCATCTAGAACGTTTGATGGAAAAGTGATTTTTCTGGGCTTCGCAGATTATAATCTCATAAAGACCTTGGCAGGAGTGGAATGACCTCGCCCACGGTGGTTTCCAGGGTTTGGATGGGAACCAGTTTCTGGCTATGTCACCACCTCAGGAGAAGTGAGAGGTGTTTCTCCAGGGGCATCTGCCCGAGAGGCTCTGCCCAGCCATGCGATCATTTCTGAAACTAATGAGATCAGCGGCCTTTTACGAAACCATGAGTCATCCCATCAGTGAGGATTTCCAGGAGTCGGAGGAGTGCCTTGAAGTGCCGGCTTCACCAGATGTGCTGGCATCGCCAACCCTTCCCCTAACACAGAGCAGCGCATCTGCCCATCACCAACGGTCACAAGGTCACCAACAGCCAAAAACTCCTGGCTTCCGGTGAGGACCTGTAAAATTAATGTAATCCCAGTTAAAACTCCAGTTGAATTGTTTTTCAGGAACTTCGTCATCTAACATTTATATTGGCTCACAACTAATCAAGACATCATTAATTTTAAGACATATTAGAAGACCAATAATAAAAATAGTGTGGTATTGTTTCAGAAACAGACAAATTAGCCAATGGAAGAGAAGAAATTAGTGGCCGATAAAGACAGATAGATGGATCGATAGATAGATAGACAGATAAATAGATGAGAGAGAGAAAGAGAGGAGAAGTTGGCAGGGTGGGCAGTAATAAAACTTCCAGAGCACAAATGCGATGACAAAAAAACAATGGATAGATTTGACTATAACAAAATGAAGGATTTTTGTTCATTGAAGGACACCATGAACAAAGGCAATAGATGAATGACAGAATAGAAGAATTTGGCAATCTCTAAAATCAATATCTAAAATTTTCAAGGAAATTCAATCAAAGAAAATAGTCCTAATAGAAAAATGGCAGAGGGTATAAAAAGGCATTTTACAGAGAGGAAACACAAAAGATTACTTATGAAAAACACTCAAAATTATTAGTAACCAGAGAAAATTCATTTAGAACAAGATATCACTTTATACCTGCTGTCCCGGCAAGATTCCCAAAGCTGGACAATGGAAGTCTTGGTGAGGGCAAGGAGCCACAAGAATCTGGGCGCACTTCCACTCTTAGGTGTATGTCTCGAGTGAATTCTTTACTCGGTCCCACAGAGACAGGCACAGTGCTGTTCCCTGCAGAGCTAATGTAGTGGTGGGTGAGCACTGGAGACAACCAGCCTATTCATCGGTGGAAGAGGAGAGAGGCAAATTGGGGTGGACACGCACCTTAGGGCATTATGTAGCAACGAGGAGCAATGGAGTAGGTGTAAATATAGCAATACAGAGAGGCTTTTTGAAAATGTTATACCTACTGTAACAAATAAAAAGTAGAATGAGATATACAATCAAATAAAATTTACATAAAATTGAAATAATGCACATAAAACCATATCTTTGGAGACAAATATAAAAGACCCAAATGCGAACCATAACAATAAACACATTAAATGGAATAGAGTGGCTGCCCATGAGTATGAAAATGAAAGACAGTAAATAAATAAGTAAAATAAGTAAGAAATGCTTGGAGGACCGATAATAATTATGTTCCATACACTGGAGAGTGTGCTCAGCTCTGCCACCGAGAAGCGCCTTGTCTTCTGAGTGCCCACGCTCTCGTAGGGAAAAAGATTCTACAAAGTTGAAGACATTTTATATATCGTAAGGAATTCACACGCTGTCTGGCAAAGAGGAGATGTGCTTAATACAGATGTCCCTATTAAGCTAGGAGACTGAGAGGAAAGCCATCACGACTCATCCTATGTGGATGTGTTATGACATCATATAGAATGACCAACATCTATTTTTTTTTTTTGCAGACTAAACACCCTAGATTTCTTCTTCTAGGAGTATATTAATGGCAAGATTTACTCAAGGAAAATCTAAGCACAGTTATCTGAGGCAACCCATCACAGGTGTGTGTGTAGGGACTGACGGAACGTGCCAAGGGCCCCGCGTTCATTGCGATTCTCACCAGCACTTTAGACTTCGCGTCGATAGTGAGGGATAGCAATGTGAATGCATCTGTTGTATGTAATACCAATACGCCATTTATTATGTGTATTAGCCTCTGTTGCTAGATTTTATGATGACCCTGTAGAAGAACAAAGTACAAAGAAAAAATGAACACTTCCCCTGGGCACTTTTTGCCCTCCTATCCCCAGAATTTCTCCCCCGTCAGCTTTTAATACTCGCTTCAACCTGATTTATATGGTAAAATGCCCGAGGACGGGGCAACAATCAAGTCTATGATTTTTCTCACTTGATAGAATATTATAAGTTCATGAAAACTGTGTTAACGGAGAAGAGGAAGGCTGAGCACTGAGTGAGGGCTGCGGCGCGCTGGCTGGGGCCACAGCGGCACGGGCAGGGCTCGGTTGCTCCCTGCCGAGTCGTTTCGGCTGGTGTCCCTGGTGACTTGTCTCATCTGCATTGCAGTGTTTAATTTAACAGATTCCACATCTCTGCTCACGCTTTGGCAATTCAGAATGCTTGCTGCTGACAATAGCAAGTCACGCATGGGAAAAAATACAGAACAAAATACTTTTTCCAAATTGATTGGGTGAGGGCATAGAGATTTGCAGAGCTACAATGAGTAATCCCGGCATAATACTGCTAAAATTTCATCTATGCTAATGGATTGTACAATATTCCATTATTTTATGCACCATTAAGTAAGAAAAACACTGTCTGTTAAACTATGATATAATGGCACCCTTCAAAAGAACTAATACATGTGCATCAGCCTGGCAAGCTGGGGTTTATAGCCCAACTCTTCCACTTCTGGCTGTGTGTGTGGCTTGGAACAGATGAACCAGCCTCTCTCAGCCTCAGTGTCAGCATTTGTAATAAGAAAACAGTAACAGTACCTGCGAAATAGAGTTTGTGCGGAGATTAAATGAGATAGTGAATGCAAAGTGTTTAGCGTGGTATCTGGCAGATCCTGGTCATCAGTACTTCAAATGAATTAACAATTTCAGAATCAATGAAAAGTTTGTAATAATACGGAATGTGCTCACGGTATAATGATAATGAAAAAGCAAGATACAAAATTAATATAATTTAATCTTAACCATGTTAAAAAAGGTAATGTGTAGAAAAAATGTTGCAAAGAAATATACCAAATGGTTAACATATATAATACATATTTGGGAGGTGAAACTATGGATTATTATTTTCTCTTTTCATATTTTTCTAGCTTCCTACTTTTTCTATAATATTAATTTTAATGGGAAAAGAGTGTTTGATTATTTTTGCAATTTACTCCTAGATGCTTCTTTCACTCTTGGGTACCGCCAGTGAGTGAGTAAACAAGTGCACCTCTTGTAGGGCCAACAAACGTGCCTACAAAGCATCCATCCTACCCCTTCTCATTGCAGCCCCAGAAGAACGTTGCTAGCCCACCACGGCCTCCTGTGCATCTCCACCTCAATCCTACCTGAGACTCACAATCCTCCTCCACACAACAGTCCAGCTCTTCCCTTCTAGTCAGCTGAAATAGCACAATGGTTGAAGCCTACAATCTCATGCATTATTTCTTCCCAGAATGTCTACATGTTAACTATTAACATTTTTGATGAGTTTAGGCTAAAGAAAAAAAACTCAAGATAGAACTTTAGGTGGCCAATATTTCTAAAAGGAGATTTGGAAAGAGGGTGCTTTCAAACGCAACAACCTTATTTTCCTTTACGAAAAGACTGTAGGATTAACGGCAGAGTTACATGTCTTAAACCCATGGCAGAACTGCAGATTTTCCTAAGCAGTCATAGTATCAAATATTCTACCACCTGTGCTCGTCAATGTGTTCCAACCTTGGTTGTGCCTCTAAGGGCCCAGGAACTCATCCCTTTTTATATTCCAGGCACTTAGCTCTCAACAGATCCTAAATCAATGGATTGTACAAGGATCAATTTCTCTGGAAAAAGAAGACCTCCTTCTTTTCCAGCAAAGCCAAGAATTCCTCTTGCTCGCAGACTCTGCCCCTTGCCTCCTCAAATCTGCTCCCCCAGGATAGCACATCGAGGGGAACTGACCGGTGAACTCGTCCTCCCAGGCAGGTCCTGAGAACCAGCTTCCCAGCAGACAGAATGGGTGGTCAGGGCCATAGCACGTCCATGCTTTGTAAAGCCGCTGGATGACTGCTGGATGAGTCACGTGGCTGTGTTGCTGTGTTTGTTCACAGGGACCAAAGCTACATTTGTGTCCAAGCTTGCAGATTCAGAGAAGAAACAATCTCAGGAAAAATCCAGAGGCTCGTATTACTCCAAATTACCCACAAAAGGTAGAATGCTAGGCTGCCTGCAGGTGGAGTTGTGATAGCCTTTGAAACACCACTGAAAGGCTACAGGCACCTGTCCCCAGTGGAGTGGGGAGTTTGAAAAGAGATGTTTCCCTATGCAAGGGCTGAAGTAAAGAGGAGATTTGTCCTTCCATATACCCAGAGTGGGGCATGGGAAGCGGTTCTGGGACAGCCTTTGGAATTGGTTGGTGTGGCAGAAAGAACATATGACTTGGTTTCAGGAAACCTGCTTTCAAGTTCTGCTTCTGTCACCTAATGGTAGTACGATCTTGGGTGAGTCTCTTAACTTCCCTGAGTCTCAGTCTTGTCATCTGTAAAATGGGGCAATAATTACAGGGCGTCAAGGTAAACAATTGAAACAGCTTATATGGAGCTGGCATGTAGGAGGTGCTCAATGAACATTTCATTCCTTACCCAGTTTTTTAGATACAGAAACTTTTCATACGGAAAAATTTCAGCTTTTAGATATGGAAATTTGGCTAGAAAAGATTCTATGATTTCAGTTTTTTAGATATGGAAACGTAGGCTTGGAGATGTTCTCTGGTTTACCAGAGGTCTCCCACGTCGATGGTGAACGACAGATATCCATTCTCTGTCTTGCAAGTGGGAGAGCTGGGACTCAAATCTAGTCAGTTTTCTGATTTAAAATCTAATGCATTTTCTGAAAATTCTTTTCGCCTTCTTGCCTATCAAATGCCAGCTGGTGGGGGCCTAGCTGGAACTGTGGTTGAAGACAGGAGAGCAAGTTCTTTGGGCCAAGAGAGGAGAAAACCCAACAGGACCCGCTCACTGAGGAAAGCCCTTAGCTCTGTGGGAATGCCGTCCTTTCCAGCCAGAGCGCCAGGAGGAGGCCGCCTGTGGGAGGGTCCAGTCCAGGGTCATCGCATGTCACCCGGCACCACTGACCCAACACCACGCCACTGTGCCAGCACTAACCATGTAACGATGACCCCCACTTACTGACTGCTTATCGCCAAGCCAGTCACAGGCCTCACATTCCCACCTCACAAGGTTGTTGGGAAGATGCAATAAGACAACATGTCTAAAACGCTCAGTAGAGCTCGTGGCTTGTAGTCAGTGCTCGGCAAATGGTAGTTGCTGGTGCTTTGCATCCATGGGCTCATTTCGTCTTTGCAACAACTTTATGAAACGGTTGTTACTATTGTCTCTGGCTTACCAGTGAGGATACAGAGGCTTAGGGCGATAAAGAAACTTGGCCACAGTCAAAAAGCTGGCAATCAGTGGAAATGAGGATAAATGAGATATGTCTGAGTCAAAGCCTGTGCTTTCAATAATACCGGTCCACAGGCCTGCCAGTGGAAACAGTGACCTGCGGAATAGTCTCAGTTTAACGTTGCCAGAGTTTTCCCTCTCCTATGGGGCCTGGGCCCTGAAACTGAGCACAGCAGGAGAGAATAGGACGCTGTGTCGTGCCAAAGGAGGTCTGGCTCCATCCTCACTCTTCACTGCCAGGAGCCTCTGAGACGGAAGATTGGCAGCTCAGAAGGGAGAGCTGGAGTGGGTTTTTATAGCAGAGTCCTTAGAGGTTACCTAATCATCAAGGTCAGTGGATTCATTGGTTAGTTCCAGTTTGATCTGGTTGATTTTGCTTTGGAACGCTTTGCTCAAATGGAATTTTATAGGAAAGCCCAAAGTGTAAAGTCAACGGAAGTAGAACCGCTCTGTTGAAAATGCGTGGAAGGTGCAGAGCCTCGCCTCCCCCTGGAGCGCTGACATACGCCCCTCTTAATTCACGAAGAGTAGTCAGAGAGCTGGGGTAAAAGGACGTGTCATCGGCATGTGGAAAGAGACAGTGTGGGTAGTGGGAAGTGCATGGGGCTTTGAAGTCAGACAGTCCTGGATTCATATCTCATCTCTGCCCTTTATGACGTGTGTGACTTGGGCAAGAAAAATAGCTTTTCTGAGCATGTTTCCTCCTATGTAAAATGGAGTTCTGACTCCAACCTGAGAAGGCAGTTGAGAGAAAAATGCAGTAATAGATGAAAATGGGCTCCACCAGTAAACGGCTAGCAGAAAGGAAACAACTGTTAGCTGTTAGATCACCAATCTGGGTTTTTCTTTTGGCTTGCTTTATTTTTGTGGTTTGTTTTGTTTTGTTTTGTTGTTGTGGAAGGAGGGAAAAATTTTTTAAGGCTTAAAATGAGTAAAGAAAATGTATCTTAAAACAAGCATATATAATCACAAAGGCTGAACAATGCACATCCTTGCCTTCATTCAGCATTCACCACGTGCCCAGAGCTGTGTGGCACTGAGATGGAACAGTCAACATGACTAGCGCCTGCCCTGGAGGAGCCTGCAGCCCAGTGTATGTACAATCACACACACAGGAGAAATTTCCAAACCCTTCCCAGGGTGGCAGACTACGACAGTGTAGCGGCACGGAGCTCCGGGCCCAGGGAAGCCCTGTCCTGGTTCTGGTTACAGCAGGAAAAACACCAGAGTCTTCTCAGATGGGACAGGTTTGGTCTAAGGTCCCACTGGCTCATATCTGTATCTTTCCTGGATCTTGTTTGACTCTGGGATTCATTGTCAACTTCTTCCTTCGTTTTCCCAGGTCCTGGCATAACAGGGTGACTTGAAAAGACTTTCCTCTTTCCCACGAGTGCCCTTTCCACCCTTCAAAGTATTCTCTGGAAAGGAATATAAAGATCAGAGCAACAGTTTTAAAATGATACTTTCCTTGGGGACTCAGACATAAGCTTTCTTAGCTAATGTGCTGAAATTTGTAAGGAAAACAGGCCAAGAGGGAAACAAGTGTTCCCATAGCTTCTGGATGTAATAACAAGGCCAAGATTATTATCTCTTAAAGAAAATAGGCCCAGTCATTGCTGGTGGAGAAGGACGAACTCAAGCGGTAAAGCCCACAGTCTAACCATCTTGCCCCATCAGGCTGAACGCAGGATATAAACAGGAAGAAGACCTGGGGACACAACATGATCCGGAAGGCAGAAGGTAACTCATTGGTAGGGAAGAGGCAAGTGTGGGGTCTTGGGAAGTTACTTAATGTCTTGAAGTTAGGATGAGAAACCAAATACAGACGCACTAAGTTACTCCATAAATATTTGTCAAGCACCTCAATGGGTGCACTTGTACCTAATGCTGCATAACAAATTACTCTGAAACTTAGCATCTTGAAATAGCAAACATTTATTTTCTCGCACAGTTTCTGAGGATCAGGAGTCTAGGAGCTGCTTAGTCGAGTGTGTCTGGCTCAGAGTCTCTCGTGAAGTTTCAGTCAAGCTGTCAGCCAGGGCTCCAGTCACCTGAAAGTCTGAGTGGGGTGCAAGGAGTCACTTCCAAGCTCATTGGTGTGGCCATTGTCTGGAGGCCTCAGTTCCTCAGCACGTGGGCCTCTCCATGAAGCTACTTATGACACAGCAGCTGGCTTCCCTCAGAGCAAGTAATCTGAGAGAGAAAGAAACAGAATGCCCAAGAGGGAAGCCTCAATATCTTCTGTAATCTAATGTTAGAAGTGACATACCATTGCTCTGCCACAGTCTATTGTCCCATGGACCAAACCTGGTACCTGAGAGAGCAGACTACAAGGATGGTAGTGCCAGGCAGTGGGGCTCTCTGGAGGCCATCTGGAGGCTGGGTGATGCCATCCTCAGTCCTTTGCCCTGAAGTGACGACCCAGACCAATACCCTCCCAACTCAGACACTGTGGGATTCCTAGACTTTATTTATCTGAACAAAGTAACTTTTCTATCATTCTGCAACCAACAAAACCAGAAGGGCAAAGACTTCAGATGAAATCCAGCGACAGTGCAATTACCCCTTCCACGTATTGAGAGCTCCCCTGTCAGGCAGTGTGCAGACTTTCCACAGATTGTCACTGGCCTCCGAGCTGCTCAAGAGCAGTGAGCTTTGTGTTTCTAGAGGCAGAGGGAAGGATGCATGATCTTTTCAGGTCCTTTCCAGACCAAGATAGCTTTTTTTCTTCCTGGAAAACTCTTTTTAGTATTCATTTTCCTGTAGGTCTGCTAGCGACTAATTCTGTCTGTTTTCGTCTGCTTGAAAAGTCTTTATTTGGCCTTAACATTTGAAGAATATTTTTTCTGGGTATAGAATTTTAACTTGGAAATTTTTTCCAGAACTTTAAAGAAGTTACTTCATTGTCTTCTGGCTTCCATTGTTTCTTAAGAACAGCCATGTTACTCCTCTTCTTTTTCTCTGCTTACTTTTATGATTTTCCCTTTGTCTCTTGTCTTTGTGTCTGTTTTTCAGAGTTCAGGCATGAAAGCCTAGGTGTGGTTTTCTTCTGAGTCTTTCTTCTTGGAGTTTGCAGGAATTATTGAACCTGTGGGTTTCATCCATTTTGGAAAAGTCTTGCCCATTCTCTCTTCAGTGTTGCTTCAGCTCATTCTCTCTCTTCTCGCTCTGGGACTCCAATTACACAGTTTTTGGACCTTTTCACTGCCTCCATGTGTCTTTTCTATTGTTTAGTTCTTCTCTAGGTTTTGCTCATTTGCTCGTTTGGCCTTGTAATGTTTTATTGAATTGTGTATGAGAAATTTTCAAGACTCTGAATAACGTCATTCTCCTCCTGAAAAGGCTCACCTTCCCTTCGCTAGACAGATAGATTAGGGGCTATCGACTTTCGCCAATCAAGCTCATGTGAAGTAGATTTGCAGTCATGACAAGGATCCATCACTTCCGGTTTATCTTCCTTTTCTAGAATTCCCAATAAGAGCCTGAGGTGTTTATTGAAGATTTTTCTACCTGTTTGGTCCCGAATCCTAATTCTTGTGCCTTTGGCATTATGACACTAGCAAAATTTCCTTCCACTTTTCATAGCCTAAGTTTATTAGTCTCCTGCCATAAGCAGCTTCAGAATTTGGCAAATATTGAGGGTTGGGGAATCTGATGGGATGTTGGCATCAGTTCTCTAGCTTTCTCTTCTTATTGGTGTTCTAATTCCTCAAGGATCTTCTTTTTGTCTCTCCAGCCCCATGAGACTATCAAACTCTCTATGCTTTCTCTGCCTCTCAGTAGCTGCCTCCTGCCTGGGCCTTGGTCTCAAATCCAAAATTGAAAAATGCCCTGAGTTTAAAAAGTCACTTAAGGGGCTGGCCCAGTGGCACAGTGGTTAAGTTCACACATTCCACTCTGGTGGCCCAGGGTCCGCCAGTTCGGATCCCAGGTGTGGACATGGTACCTCTTGGCACGCCATGCTGTGGTAGGTGTCCCACGTATAAAAGTAGAGGAACATTGGCATGGATGTTAGCTCAGGGCCAGTCTTCCTCAGCAAAAAGAGGAGGATTGGCAGCAGTTAGCTCAGGGTTAATCTTCCTCAAAAAAAAATAAATAAAAATAAAAAGTCACTTAAAATGTCAACACATCTTTTTGCATGATTCCTTCTTCCCCTCAAGTCCTAGTTGCCTTAGCAGCTCTCAGAGTCTTCAAACTTTTCTAGTCATTTTGCCAGGAGCTACTGTATTATAGTTGGAAGTAGAAGTCTATAGCATTATTTAAAATTTGAAGGTGTTTTTGTTTCATTGGACCATGGTTTTATTTTATTTTTATGAAGGGTAGGAATAGGAAATGCAGCTGAAGAGTCTGGTATGTAGATAAGAGAAATATTTTTAAGACTTAAAGCCGAGAGATGGCGTGACTGGAGGTGTGTGTCATACGGGGTTTCCTGGCAGAGGTGTGTGGGATGGGATGGAGAGGGAGAAAATGGAGAGATCAGCTGTTGTTTCCCTACTTTTTGTTCCTACTTAAGAAATGACCCAACATTTAAGGCTCCTGCTTCTTGCTCTGAAAAATCAGAAAAAGGTGTTCTCCCTGCAACAGTGAGCTTATGGGCAGCATCTCCTAACACAGTAAGGAAAGACAGTTCAGGGGCCAAAATAAGGACTTTGACGCCAGGTAGAACTTGATATAAATCTGATCTCTGCCAGTAACTGAGTGTATGAATTGGGTAAGATCACAACCTCATTTTTCTGAATCTCATTTTTTTGCCTGTAAAATAGGATACTGATGCCATGTAGACTTGTTTCTCAAGTTAAATGTGTCTTTAGTATCACGGTTAAGCCCGGATTTAAGCCCAAGCAATCTGGCCCTGGAGCCAAGTGTTTAAATACAAATATATGCATCCTCTCTGAGAATCAGAGGTGGTTGTTGAAATTCCCCAAGTCAGATATTTCCAAAGGACAATATTTTCCATTGCACAGGTCAGTTGGGAGGCAAGAGGGATCCTCTCGAGGTCACCCGTGTCATGCAGTTGTCCTGGGTCATAGTTTCAAGCAGATCAGAGATCAGTGGTTCCAAAGCTGGACCCTTTCAGGAGATGACAGGAGAGGACTTTGTCCTATAGACAGACCACTGCCATTAACATTTCTGATAAAACCTTGTCACCTTCATGAGTATGAGTCAAGCCTACTCTTACTCTGGATTGTCTCTACCTGTCCCAGGACTGAACTGTACCCAGTGCCTTAAAATACTCCACAAGAGGATGAAATGGGCTCCATCTCTTTGCCAGGACAAGTCTTTTTTCCATCTCCCAACACACCCACTGATTTCTTCTTGGCTCCCTTGCATTGGCCCAGCCCCAGGTACAATCTTCCCATAGGGAAATAACTTATACTCTGATAGGCAAGCTGTCACCACAATGTCCTACTCCTCTTTAATAAGAATAAAGCCCCAGAGAGAAAGAGAGAAACTCCCAAAGACTAGGCCACACGTTCTCTGTTCTCTGGCCTCTGAAGCTTTGTTTATGGCATTTTCTTTTCAGGAATACTCTTTTCCTTAGCCCCTGTCACCAACTACCCTTACAATTGTATTAATTAGTACTGTTCATTTTGCAATCAACAGAAAATTCAGAAATCTAAAATGAGGACATATTGACTCCTGTAACTGAAAAGTCTAGTAGTAGGGAGGGCTTCAGGTGCAGCCTGATCCAGGAGTCCATGATATTATCAAGGATTCAGCACCAGTTCTCTGAAATTAGGTTTGGCCTGCCCCCACTCAGTGTGTTGACTTTATCCTCAGGCTAACTTCCCTTATGAAAGCAAAACAATAGTTGCAGTAGTTCTTTTTTTTTTTTAAGATTGGCCCTGAGCTAACATCTGTTGCCAATCTTCTTTTTTTTCTCTCTCTCTTTTCTTCTTCTTCTTCTCTCCAAAGCCCCCAGTACATAGTTGTATATCCTAGTTGTGAGTGGCTCTGGTTGTGCTGTGTGGGAGGCCGCCTCAGCGTGGCTTGAAGAGTGGCACCTTGTCTGCACCCAGGATCCAAACTGGTGAAACCCTGGGTCACTGACCTGGAGCGCACGAACTCAACCACTCCGCCATGCGGCGGCCACTGAGTAGTTCGATGATTCACATCCTCACATCACACAATCTTGAGGAAGAGAGTTCTGTGTCCCAACATCCCCAGAAAAAGTCCCCAGACTCGCTCCGCCTGCATCAGCTCAGGTTGCAGAGACAACCGCCCGAGGATGCAGAGCGCTCGGATTGGCTCAGCCTGGGTCACGCGCTCCCCTGGAGTGGAAGGAAGAGCTGGTTTCCTCGGAATTACATGGATCTCCAGTGGCAACTGAGAACTAAAGAGGAGGATGTACGCTCAGGAGGGACCAATAGGAGTGCATCACATTACGAATCCCAGACACCCAGGAGGTGAGTCAAAATAAAGAAATGCAACGTGGACGACCGAGGTCAGAGAACCGGCGGCAAACAACACAAATTTAGACTTAAGACCAAACAACTGTGGAATTGGGATCTCGATTTTGTCGGAGAATAAATCCTCAGCAATGTAAAAATTTTTTTTAAACTAACTCAAATCAGTAAGTGGGGGAAGAGAAACGTGAGGAATAACGTGCATTAATTTCATTGTCTTTCAGAACAAGGAGTCGCTCAATCCTGTCTAAAATGGAAACGTGTACTTTAAAAAAGCACAATCACCCCAGTGTCAATACTTTCATACTTTATTTTCATGAACTTAAAGGCATCTTTTTGGAACTAATATGCTTTATATTAAACAAACGTTTATTTGAGTTCAGAGATTCCTTCCCTTTCTTTTTCTTCATGTTGAATTCAAGTCAAATCGAATGGTTTTAAATTTTTAAATAGTGTGTAAGATCCTATTTTTATAAAATTCTTCCTGTCTCTACACTATTCTTTTTCCATCAAATACCTAATCCATTAGCGTGCTCAGAGAGAGTTTCACAGTGAAAAGTCTTACTTTTGCCCGTGTCCTCCACCTTCCCAATTCCTGGGCCTCCATCCATCTCTTTATTATTCTAGAAGCCTGGAATGGTGCCCACCAAATGTGCACACTGGTTATTTTCAGTGGTGGAATTTGAGATATTTTTTTAACTTTCCTACTATTTTTCTATATTTCTTTTTTTTTTTTTCAAATAGTGATCAAACATTATTTTTTAAAAGTTACATTAAAAATGAAGAGACTTCCTCTCTCTCAAGGGCCCTGAGGACTGGGTTGGCGGTCAGGAGCGGAGGTACCTTTCTCTTCTCTGTCGCCCGGACCCCCTTGCTCGGCAGCGCTCACAGCGCACGCGCATCCCTGAGGCCGGCACTGTCTGCCGCCAGGCAATGATGCCTTCCTGTGGCTCCGCGGTCAGCAGGGCTGGGGCCATCAGACTCAAGGAAAAGCCATGGCTCTCATGAGTGCTGAATTTCAAATCACTCTCAGTGCCCCAGGGACCCGTTTATTTTTGCACTTTTGACAAAATTCTGCTTCTAAGAAAGCCTGCTCGAACAAAGAAAGGACTTCGCTCAGCTGTTCAAACCTGAGGGGCTGCTTCCTTTAGCAGCTTAGGAGTTTACTTGATAGAAAGGTGCTTGCTTGGGAGCTGGGTTCAAGTCCTAATTCTGCCACTTGGGCCAATTTTTTAATCCTTTCTGAGCCTCTGTTTCCTCATCCCAAAGGAAAGATGGTAATAATGATATTACTCACCTCAGAGAGTTAAACGAGATCATACAAGTAAAGTGCAAAAGTGCCTGGTACTCTGCCTGACAGAGTAAGCACCATATAAAGATCAGCCGTGGCTGTTACTGGTGAGCCATCACCCCAGGGGGCAGCCTCACCGGGTGGAGACATGGTTCTTAGATCCAGAAGAACCACTCCGCTCCGCGTGGAACGGGTTACCTGTGTCCAGGGATCCAGGCTCCGCTGCCTTTGTCTCCATGCCCCTCCCACCTCCCAGTCCTACAAAACCTCCAGAGACAACTCCCTGTTCACTTTAGCTTCCCAACTCATCCCAGGGCAAAAATCATAAACATTTCAGGATATTTGGGACTAGAATCGAACTCACTTTCATCAATTCTTGCAACTTTCTATTTGGAAAGACCTCAGAGATGCTCTAGTCAACCTGTCTATTTACCAATGAAGAAACCCATGGGAGAAAGTTTAAGAAACTTGCCTGACTTAGTGATGGGCCCGTCACTGGAACCCAGGTCCCATCTTCCTACATTCCCCTATTGTTGATCACACCGCAATGTAACACTCTGGCTATGTGGCCATCTCCCCCATAAGCATAAGCTCCAACTTAGAATTCCTGCTTGTTCATGAGCAAGTTGAAATTTAAAGACGTTACGTCACTTGGCCAAGGTCACTCAGCCTGTAGGTGAAGGTGACGGTGTGAGAGTTGAAACTGAGATGGTTCCAAGTCAAAAGCCTGTGCTTTTCTTACTCCGTTCGTCTGCTTCCGGGTCCTGGTGACTTACAGATACCTCCTTCCCAAAGGAAGAGTGGGCATCAATGGAGACAGCACAGTGGGGTAGAAGTCAAGTGGGCTCTCCCACCAACCTGCTGTGTGATCTTGGACCAGTCACTTGACCTTGCCTTACTCTGTCTCGTGCTCTCTGGTGGCACCCAGTGCAGTGCCTGATGCCTTGGTTGTGATCAGCATGTAGTTGAAAATCGTTGAATGCGTGAAGCACTTTTTTCCTGGGACTGTGCTGCCACATCCTTTACTTCTTGCTTTCCCTCTACAGGAAACCTCACTGCAGAGTCAAACATGGGCCTGGAAGCCTGTGTATCCCCATTCGGGTGAGATGTGTCCTCAGGACAAACTTGAGATTGCCTCTGTTTTCGCAGCTCTGGCAGGGATCACTGACGCCCTCGAGTGTGAATGCACTGTTTGTGTTCCTTCTCTTCTGTTTGCCACTGGAGAAGTCCATTAGTGCTGAGGGACGTGATTAAACAGCCAGAGAAAGAACATCAGTGTGTTAATAACTCAGGTAAATACCATTTGCTATTGTCACCGCTGAGACTTTCAGAGAGGTGGCACCAGTCCTGGTCAGGGACTGTCCTCTTGTCAGCTCCCTGTCTTTCAGCAACCCGGAGAGACAGGTTTGGAGAGGGAGGAGTCTGAAAGGGCCTGGTAAGCAAGAAGAAGGAAAGGTATGGGAAAGAAACGGGGGCTGTAAAAGACACACACGCACACACACACAGAACGAAGCGGAGGAGGGACGTCAGAGAGCTGAGGATTAATGGGACCTCTTACCAGATTCCATCCTCTCTCATGCTCCTTCCTCAGCAGTGCTAGGGACCTCTGCATTCATCGTTTCTTAGCAGCTCTGACTTAGTCCCTCTGGTTCCACCTCTTCTCTTCCACTAATGTCAAGGATATGCAGCTTTTCCTCCCTGTCCTGGCTCGGGACCCGAGGGGAGATGACGTTAGCTGGATTCGAAGAATCAACATAAGAAGGTTGTATGGCACCACCATGGAGGCCAGGCGGAAAATGAGCTTCCTTGAGGATGTCTCCATGTTGGGGTGGAAGACCCCTGTGACTATGAGGAACCCACTGCCAGGGAAGCACTAACTTGGGTGAAAGGATTCAGGAATGGGAAAACCGGCTTCCTCTCGTAGCTAAGAGCCTGGGCCACCGTGGGCCTTTGCATTAAGCTCTCTGTGCTCTTATGATGGGAGTTTGCACCAAATGATCTTCCAGTTCTAAGCATCTCTGGGGCTATGATTTTAAGACAGATCAGACACCAACTCCTCTTTGAATCTTACACCCTGCCTAGGGATGATCAGGTATGACTATCACGGGGTAAAATGGCTTAAAGACACCCGTGTCGGCTAGATAGCATTGTGTTCCCAGACTAGACATTCTCAAGGCCTCTCTTTGAGTTGTCACAAGTTTAGAAATAATTCCTTTACTTTGTTCAGTGTTCAATTCTTTTCATAACTCTTCCCAAGAGAGACAATAGAGCATCATGGTTAAGACCCCAGCTCTGGACTCAGCCAGGCAGATGTTCAAATCTCAGCTCTGCCACACACCAGCAGGGTGAACTCAGGTGAGATTCTTCACCTCTATGAGCCTCAGTTTCCTCATCAGCAAAATTTAAATAACAGTAGAACCTATCTCATGGGGTTAGAGTAAAGATTAAAATAAAAAAATAAAAGCAAAAAGCTTAGCACAGTGCTTTCAGGTATAAACGCTCCATAAATTACAGAATGATCAAGCATTGGAATCTGTCCGCTCCTTTCCCACAACATTCCCCATTTAAGAGGTGAAGAAACTAGGGAATGGAGAAATTAAGTGACATGTCCACAGTCTCTGGCCAGTTAGAGTTGAAGCCAGGACCAGAAAGAAAACAGCCTACGCCTCCCCATCTCCTCAGGAAGTCCCTCAGCTGAGCTTTCAAGAGACTAAGTTTGAGGGAAAGAAGAGAAAGGGGGAAGAGAAGAGGGCTGAGGATGCACTCTTGGGGAGCACACTCAGTTAGGAGGATGAGAGGAGTAAGAACTGAGGAACGGGTTCTCAGGAAAGCAGGAGAAGAAAACTGCTGCAGAAAACAAGGGAATAGATCTCTTCCAGTCTGTGGAGGTCACCAGTGTCAAAAATCATGAAGTCAAAAGAAAAGCCTTAGAATTTTAAAGTAAAAAGTTCCTTCATTTATTCAACAAATATTTATGGAGTCACATGCATATATTAGGCACATCCTAACTCTGATAATATGTTGGTGAGCATGAAAGCTCCCTGTTCTCTTGGAGCTAACATTCCAGCAGGGAAAATAGATACTATAAAAGTAAAATAATAGAATAAAATATAATTTCAGCTGGTATCAGTTCTAAGAAGAAGATAAAATGAGGATAACACAATGGAAAGTGATGGGGGTTGGGTGAGCACCTGAAGCTCGAGTGATCAGCAGAGGTGGCTTTCTGAACTGAGACCCACATGACTAGAAGGAGCCAGCCGCGTGAAGAGCAAAAGTGCATTTTAGGCTTAGGGAACAGCCAAAGCAAAGTCCCTGAGGCAGGAGTGAGTTTGACTAAGACCTTCAATAGGGCCTTTTCAGTGACTTGATGTGAACAGAAGCCAAATCATGATAGTTAATGGAAAAGAATTGACTCATAAGGAAATAGAGAGCCTACAGGTAGACTACTTATTTAGGAAGGTGGTCTTGAACAGAAGGAAGAAAATGGTATTAGTGCCATTTATAGTGGGCAGTGGGCAGTGCCAGTCATTTCTATTTGGGAACTTTTCATCTCACTTCACATTTCGGTGATCTCCCCCCATTGGCACTGAGAATGCCAATATTCTCAACCAGAAAGCAGCATCCTTGGAACATTTGTCTTAATGACTGTAGGGTATCTGTGGGATTTGGAGATAAGAATAATGAAATCCTCCCCCTCCGAGGCTCCACCGACAGCATCAAGCGTGTTTGCTCTCGCAGACACTGTCACCGTTCCAGCAAACACAGACATCATTGGTTTGGATCTTTGCTTTTTTGTTGCTGTTCTCTACAATCCAAGATCATCTTTGGTTTCCAGGGCTCACTGGATCTTATTTCACTGTTCGTTCGTTTTCCTCACTACCCTTTCCACCCTTATCCCACCCTCCCAGGTTGGATTCCAGAGCGGGGCTGTCCAATAGAACTTTCTTTGATTATGGAAATGTCCTGTATCTGCATTGTCCCACTGCGGTAACCACCAGCCGCATGTGGCTGTTCAGCACTTGGAACGTGGATAGTGAGAGTAAAAAGCAAATGTTCAATGTATATAATTTTAGCTAATTTAAACTTAAATAGTCATATGTGGCTAGTGCCTATAGTTTTAGACGGAAAATTCTAAAGAGTTAAAATTCAGGAGAGTTAATAGTTGCCAAAGAGGACTCATTTTGCAAGTTCTTTGAGATTACTGAGAAATGCGTCAATGCAAATAAATAATTCCCAGGGCAGTGAGGGAAATTCTTCTCCATGAGAAAAAAATGGAATATATACAAAGTGGGCCAAATTTGATGTACGTGAATGCTATCAGCATACTAATTTGGCCCAAACATGAAAATACTGCTTCTTCTAAGTCAGAGAAGTAATCTCTAAAGATCCTCATTTCCCTAAGTGTGTTCTGAAGGGCACTGGTTTCACGAAGGCTTCTTTGACGAAAAGGGTGCATTGTCAAATAGGCTTGAGAAACTCGGAACGTTTTCTGCCTCTCTTATAGATTCACAATGCACATCATCACAATTAAGGCTCTGAGAAATCCTACAGTAAATAACTCTGTCATACATTGTTTAACTCAGTATTTCTCTAACGTATTTAACCATGAAACCGTGTGTGTGTGTAACATTAGCATTCTGATGAACTAGAGAAATATTAGCATTAAGAGTATGGACTTTGGGAAAAAGAGGCTGAGTGAACAACGTCAGCTTTAGCACTCATTCCTAGCTGTGTGACCTTGAGAAAGTCATTTAACCTTTCTGACCTTCATTTCCTTCATTTGAAAATTGGGGATAATATTTACATAGCACAGGCTTCCGTGAGGATTACAGGTAATAACGTATGTAAAGAACATGTCACAGTTCCTGGGACCAAGGGGATCTTCCCCACATGATTGGCTATTATTATTTTCATTGTTTATGAAGTTAAGTGGCTGCATGGCTGAGACTTTCCATGCCCTGGGAGACAGATGCTATAAACTGGTAGAGCTAGTGTTACCCTGGAGACCTGGATGTGAGATGATCTTTTCCACCTCTCTTTGTTCATCGTTCACTACGAATGGACCTCCAGCATTGAACACCTTCCTGCAATTCATTCTCAACACCCCCTCTGGCTCCTCATCTCACTCAAAAGAAAACTAGAGCCTTCATAACGGCCTCCAAGTCCTACGTGATCGGGCCTGCTGGTGCCTCTCTGGCATCATTTCCTACTGTTGCTTAATCCACTCTGCCAAACAGACTTCCTTCCTTGCTGTTCGTTGCACGTGTCAGGAACACACTCAGCTCAGGACCTTTGCACTTGCTGGTCCCTCCAGTAAGGTCATTCGCCCAGTGATCTGCATGGCTCCTGACCTTCCATCCTTCAGGTCTTTACTGAAATGTTTCTTAATCCTGCCAAAACTTGCAATACACCTTTACGTACTCCAGATCTCTCTGCTCCTCTTCCTTGCTCTACCCTTCTTGACTACACACCTGATATGCTATGCTTTGTTTATTTGTTCGCTAGAGTTTTATTCCTTGTCTGTTTCTGCCCAACAGAATGTAAACTTCATGAGAGCAGAGTTTTTGTCTCTTTTATTCTCTGCCATAACTCAGTGCCTAGGACAGTGCCTGGCACAGAGTAGATGCTCATTAAATGCGGGAACTGTGTGTGTTTCATTGCTGTAGACCATATGCAGCTCTTCTAAGCCCAGTTGTGGATGGCTTGTTGAAGCACGAAACACACAGTTACAGGCTGGTCTCTGTGATTTTTATTAGTGTTTTCCGGGACCCATCAAACCAAAAAAAAACATATTCTGAAAAATATAATGCTTTCATAAAAGAGAAATATCCAGTTTGAATTTAACATAAAGGGCAAGATTTCTGATTCTTTTAAAAATGGCAGCAGTAGGGTTGTTTCCCACAAATGGTCAACCCGGAAGCCAGATGGGAAGAAAGCAAGAATGTGCAGATAGCTACAGGAAGATTAACCCCAATTTAGCCAAACTTGTGAGGGCTCGTACATTGGAGTGGCCCGTAAGGCACAGTCTCAGTGGGTGTTCAATGCCCTACCCTTTATTCCACTCTTGGAACCCTGAGAACTAAGGCTGAGGTTCATTCAGCTCTGACACTGTGACTGCTGTGCTGCTCTTGCTGTCACACAGTAGGTGTCCACCCCACAGGTGCATGTGGAGGATCTATTACACCCCGTATAATTAGACAAGCTCCTCACATATGTGGGTCCGTGCTGTGCACAGAGTAGACACTCACACGTGCTTTCTTAACTGTAGAAGAATAATAGAATTGCCTTTCCCTCTTACTATTTTACTTTTTCCTATATTTTATGCATTTGAAAAACAACACACTTGCAAAACTAAAACCTTATATGTGTAGCTAACCTTATCAAAAGATCCCTCAGTATTTTTCAAACAGAAAAAATATATATAAACCAACCCAAAAAGACTAAAACTTAGAACTGCTTTATACTTAAATAGCAATTTATATCATATAAACATATTCATAATCTTCATTGGTTAAAACATGACAAAGGTTCATTACTGGCTTCTTGTATCAGATAATTCTCACAGTTCCTCATAAGGCAACAGAATTCTTATCCATCATATATTGACTTGCAGAACCAAACAGGCTGTTTTGGTTTCATTTCAGCACAGGTAGGAAGGCAAACTAAACAGTCTCACAGTAAAATGTTCATCTAATAGATAACACATCCTTGAAGGTTTGGCATTGTGTTCTTACCCCAGTGAAGAAATGGTTCACATCTTGATTATGGATGTGGCTCCCAATCGAAGAAGTCTTCCAGAAGACATTCATTCGTTAACTCAACAAATATTTATTGAGCCCCTGTCTCATGCCAGGTACTGGGAAAACATTATTTATAAGACACAGTCCCTGCCCTCAAAGAGCTCACAGTCTAGCAAGGCAAAAACATTGAGGAAGGACCGGCATGTCCAAAGGAAAACACATAACCTGGGTCTGCCCTGCTCAGAAGGCAAGTTCAAGGAGCTGTGGGTATGTCCCCGGGGGCCAGGGCCTTGCTCAAGTTTCATCAAGTCAAATATCTAGGAGCCTCGGATCATCTGAGTCTGGTAAACTCTTAGCAGTACATTTCCTGCCTCAGGTTTCCATGAAAACTACAAATAAGAGCCCACGCCTTTAGCTTAAGGAGGGTTCAAGAAGACCACGTGTAGTCACCATGTGAGCATCCAGCACAAATGAGCTTCTCAAGTGAGAAGCCGTGTGTCCCCCAAAAGAAGGGGGCTTCACCCGATGCTGGCTTATCTTTGGGATTTTGCTCTCCCTTTCAACACCATGGTGGGGAGTATTTGGTTCACACCCCGCATTGGCATGGCTCAATTACCTTGAGTTCTCCAAATCATGAACAGCACATAGAAAATGCACCAAACTCAAGCCAGTAGAGAGATATGCTGAGATCTTTATACTCCAGCCTATTTAAGTAGGAACTGGGTGCCAAGAAACTGTCACTTTCAAGAAATAGCACAATCTGTTGATTACCTGCAGAACTGTCCCCGTTGGTACTCCCCAGACTCACTCACCACCTAGCAAGGCTTGCTCTTCAACAGAGAGGGTGCAGAAAGAGCCAAGGCCAATTTGGAAGAAGGTGAGAAACTTACTGGTTTGGAGAAAGGTAAACTCAGGGAAGGATCTAGCCACTTTAGGTGGTGAACTGGCAAAGCCAGGGAAGGGCTAGCAGAGAGCACATTAGCATATGTCCCTAATAACATCACACAATCCAGACACACAGAGACACACGGACATTAGGTGTTTACAGCAATTTAAATATCTGGATGTTTAATTCATTCTGTGGGACGTACAGTCAAAGGCTGGGAAGGCCTCATAGTTCTTTAGCCTTGCTTGGAAGCAAGGTGTGTCTTTTATGCAAGAATGTCTCAGATCTGTGCGGCTCATTGTTATTTCTCTCAGGTCCCTCAGTAACTGCTACTTGACAACACCTCTGTGGAGGTGACCAAGCTCGACAGAAATCACAGTAGGCTTGGTAGTACCTTCAGAAGGTCATCCATCTCACTAAGTTTCTGCTTCCAAGGTCATCACCCATGATGGTTCTCAGTATAGTTGGAACAAATTCTTAATTCTTCTTACTTCAAGACTTCTGAATGCAGGACAAACACTTTGCAACTTTGCCTGTGAATCACTCACCCTGCTGGGTAAGTGCTCCATCAGTTGGTGAAGAGCACTCCCTCTTATTGGTAGGAGTCTTCATCCTCCTATTATTGCTCAAGATGGAGAGGCAGGAGGGAGGAGAAAGCCAAGGACGTGGGGAACCAAAAAGAAAAGTCGCAAAAGGGATCTGGACAGTCAAACCCAAAGTGTCCACAGGCTCCTGTTCCTCGCAGCTTGCAGCGCCCAACGACAACTCTGCAGGTGCCTCAGAACAAGCCATCGTTGAAGACCAAGTCCACCTCCTTACTGACAAGCCTCCTGAGCTGAGTTTTCTGTTTTTCTTTTCCATCCTTCCTTTCTTTTCCATTTCTTTCTTTTTTTATAAAACATCCCTCTGAAAGCAAATGTGGGCATTCACTTTAGGATGAGTTGCTGATGAGACAGGAAAGAGGTGCTCCCAAAGAGGAAAGATTGTAAGAATGAACATCTGCAAAGAAGACTTTCCCGGAACCAACTCCCCCTCTCCCTCTCCCCCTCTCCCTCTCCCTCTCTCTCTCTCTCTCTCTCTCTCTCTCTCACACACACACACGCACACACACACACTCTTCTCTCAGCGTTTCCTCCTACAGTATGATTTTGAGTCTGCTTTGTTAATCCCATTGCAAACGTCTTCTACTATAGTTCTTGCTGCGTGATTATGTTTAATTTATCTGACTTTGGCTCTCATCTGGGCTTCTGAAAAGAAGTACCTCTAGATATTTCAACCCATTGTCCCTACCATTTTAAAAATTAAAAATAGGTTGACTTTGAAGTCTTGCTTCTGCTTCACTCTTGGGACTAAAAGATCTCACACATCTTTTTGTTCTGAGAATAAACTACCGTCTTCATCTTAACTGGCTACATCACTGGTTCTCAATCATGGGCAGTTTTTCCCCCCAGGTGACATTTGGCAAGGTCTGGAGACATTTTTGTTTCTCACAACTTCAGGGATGGGAGTGCTACTGGCATCTTGTGAGAGAGGTCATGGATACTGCTAAACAGCCTGCAATGCACAGGACAGACAAACAATGCACAACAAAGACTTATTCAGCCAAAAGTGTCAATTGTGCCAATTGAGACACCGGGGACTATAGGAATCCAAGAGCAAACTCATCACCTCCTCCTTTTTCTCATTTATTTTTAAGCAATTGGGATAAAAATAACCAAGGCCGGACCCTTTCTTAAATAACTAGAAGTGAGCAGAGGTGGCAATGGAAGTTTTTCACCAGTCATCCAAGGGGGAGGAGGGAAGACGTTCTTGGCATCAGGTAAATCATTTCTGAATGAGTATGAAGCCCCCCACCATTATTCTTCTCGCTGATTTAAACATTGCAAGTCACAGGATTATGCAGTAATTACAGTCCGGCTGGATTTTGGAAGTCCTCATCTTCCACTCACTGGCTCCGAAAGGTCGGGTTCCACTTCCCAGCGTTCTTTGGTTCATCCCGTCAATCTGAGACGCCGGCGTCCATCCAGCAACCGCGCCCACCTCTCTCGTCGAGATCACGTGGATGCTGGTGTTCGGAGCACACGTCACCTTGTCCTAAATCATTTTTCAGATAAAAACATTTAATGCCCTCTGATTTTTTTTCTTTCTCTTGGCAAGAAGCACAAGGCTGCAAACCCTGTTTCTCTTGCAGTGGAAAAGAACTTCACAATAGAGGCCAAACACGTCACAGCCACATACAGCATCATATTTCACAGAAAACTGTGTACGCTTGTTCCCCAGATAGGACATACTTCAAAGTAACAAAATAATTTTATCAACTGTAGTGTTCCTTCTTCCCGTTAGAAGTAGATATTTTTTCCCCTCGTGGTACATAAATATCAGAGAAAAGTAGTCTTTGAGATATTTATGTCCAGGAGTTCTGGGTTTGTTATCCTTTGGGGTCCGTCTTGGTTTGTGTTCAAAGTGTTGGCAGCTTCAGTTTTCGTTTTCTCTCCATCCACGGGCATTCTTCCCAAATTTATAAACCAGCCTTCGTCCGTCCACACGTTCCAGAATTTCCCTTTTGTAGTAATATCTGTAACAGAGGACGTGGCATAAGGGGGCCGGTCAGATAAGACTGCGAGGGACACGGCCGGCCGTGCGGCCCGAGCGTGTGCGGGGCCCGAGCGCGTGCTCCTCACCTCATGGCTCGGCTGAGCTTCTCGTAGGTCATGCTACTGTTGTTCTTCTTTCTTCCCCACAGCTGGGCCACCGCCTCCGATTTCAGGAACCTGAAGATGCCCTCGGACCGGTCTTCCCACTTGATTAGCCCTGGGTTCTTGTCTGGGTTCAGGAGGATGTCACGGATGAACTCCCACAGGTGAGTCCCTCTCGGATCTGAGGAGAAGCAGAGAAAAAGAGGGTCACGGAGGCCGAAGTCACAGCGAAGCGGCAGCCGAGGGGGCGCAGAGTCGGGACGTCTTCCATCGGTCAGGAGAGACTCAGTCCTCCCCTCCCCTCCAGCAAAGCCGGACCACAGAATCACCAAATATTAGATATAAAAAAACGCGTTTGAGGATGAGCCAGCCCAATTTTTTATTTTCTAAATCGGGAAACTGAGACACAGATAATTTAAGTGACTTGACTTGACCAAGGTCACACAGTAAACTAGTGGCAAAGCCAAAACTAGGGAACAGATCGCACACAGCCTCCAGCACCGGGGGACGGTTCTTCTAAGTACTGTTGACACATTGCTCAGGATTCATTTCAGCTTTTTATTTCCTCGGAGAGCAACTTTCGACCACGTTTATTTAGTCCCTCAACCAAGTGAATCGCTCCCACCTAGTAACTGTGCTTCAGCTAAACACAAGTCCATGGAGTTCTAGAAGTTTAACTTCTGGAAAATATCGGGGGAGGAAGGTCGTGTCGAGGGGGCCCATTTGAAAATGAATCAGCGCCGGTAGTAAGATTAGGAGCCAAATTCAGCTCACCGTCAGTAGACCTGTGACATGCAACCCCCAGGTGTTAATTCAGTTCTGTGGGGTGACCTCATGTAGCAGATAGTAAAGATGTCCCGTCCCCTCTAATTTCTACTGTCCATTGTCTTGGTTTCTTTTTATGCCCCCAACTCCACGTCTCTGGCGTTTCGTGTACTGTCATAAGGTTTTGTTATTGGGGAAATAACAAAACGACTCCCCAAGCACACTGTTGAATCTTAGGAATAAACAGTCATTTCTTGGGACAATCACTCCACTAAGGCAGGAAGGGAACAATCAGCAAAAGAAAAAATAATGCATCTCAACTGTTTCTTCCCAACTTTCTCCTCTTCCCATCCTTTTTTCTAGACAGAGGGAAATCGCTAACCCGCACCCACAGGTTCATATTCACGGGGTGTCTCAGATGTGGAACAAACATAACAGCACGAGAGGAAACACTCGCTGGGGCTCCGCTTTGAGAAACAGTGGGGGCGGGGCAAGCTACTGTCCAGCAAGTGCTGCCTGCATTTTCTCGCCTCACCTCGTCCGGGGCAAAGAAATGGAGGCAGCAGGCAGAGGCGATATTTGTCTAAAAACAAGTGGCCTCCAGTTACACCCAGCTTGAAGGGAAGAGCCAAGAGCCGTCGGAAAGCCAGCCAACTTACTGTGTTTTTTGGTGTGGGACTTGGCGGGGTGGTCTTGCTCCTTTTTCATATCAGGCGACTCTGCTAAGGGGAAAAATGAAAGCAGCTTAATTTACTTATTTCCTATAATCATCATTTTCATTCACTCACCCACTCATTTAACCAATATTTATTGAGTACCTACTGCCTGCCTGGCACTGTTCGCATATGTGGTGTATGCCAAAACAAAACAGAGATGATAAGTACTGTGGAGAAAAATATTGCAGCATAAGAAATGGGGATAGAAGTATAGAGATGGGAATAATTTACAATTTAATATAAGGCAATCACAGATCTCTCTGATAAGGGGACCAGAAGGATGTGATGGAAGCAGTCATGCAGAGAGCTTGTGGAAGAGCCTTCTGTGAGTGAGAATTATAAGCGCAAAGGCCCTGAGGTCGCTGTGTGTTTGGTATGCCCACAGAACAGAAGGAGGCTATGAGTAAGGGGCAGCGGGTAGGAGCTGAGGTTCACATCACTAAGGCTTTGTGGGACGTTTCTGGATTTTAGCTTTTATTCTGAGAGAGAGGGAAAGCCAGAGGAGGATTTAGGTAATTGAAAGGTTGGAGGTGTTTTTACATAATACAAAAATGTAAACATTTATAACAAAGAAAGATGGCATTTAAACCAGAGGAGTGCCCATTTTTGGTATGCAAAGTTATATTTTAATCAGCCTGACAAAGGGGCCATTGACTGGCCTGAGCTCAGTACAGAGGCCCATGGTGGACTGTGGAAACACACATTAGTTTAACAAATGACTCATTTTGGTAACCCTTGTGACTGACACCAAAGAGGGGATGACAGAGGCACATCTGTGAAATAAAACTTCTTGCAAAGAAATGATCTAGCACTGTGTGTGTGTGTGTCAGTGGGCCCTTCGGGAGTCAGGAGGACCAAGGCAGATCTTAGCAAAAAATCTCACAATCAAAAATTGCCAGTTTTAATACAGAGCAGTATCTAAACACAAGCCAATCCTGTTAAGAAACTGGGCCAGGGGCTGGCCCCGTGGCCGAGTGGTTGGGTTCACGCGCTCTGCTGCAGGCGGCCCAGTGTTTCGTTGGTTCGAATCCTGGGCGCGGACATGGCACTGCTCGTCAAGCCACGCTGAGGCAGCGTCCCTCATGCCACAGCTAGAAGGACCCACAGCGAGGAATATACAACTATTTACCTGGGGGCTTTGGGGAGAAAAAGGAAAAATAAAATCTTTGAAAAAAAAAAAAAGAAACTGGGCCAGTCAAATGCCCCTCTTTTGTGCCCGTTACTCCAGGGTGTCCTAACCTAGGGTTCGCTGACCCATGTGTGGTCTTCAAGGGCATTTTGGACTGACTGAAACTGGACGCAAAAGGAGAGGGTCCATAGCATTCATTCCGACTGTCAAGAGGGGTCCATTATCCAAAACAGTTTGAACAGCCCTTAGCTACTAATTCAAATGGTTGAGAAGCATGGCTGCTGTTGGTTGAGCACTTACATGAATCACCGTATTTAATTCACACGGTAACCCTATGAGGCAGGTACTATTATGAGCCAAAGTTTACAGCTGTGGAGGAACCGAGACACAGAGAGGTCAAATGACTTGTCTAAAGCCACACAGCCTGAAAGTGGAGCCAGGATGTGAACGTGGTTTGAACCCAGAGGCACTTTACTCATAGCCACTATTCTGTGCCACTTCCAAAGAGGGTGGCACATAGCAGATTTCACAGAAGTCTTCCCTGCCAACAATCGAGTTTGGTTCCATAATGCTCTGGTTGGTGAGAAAAAGTAATTCCAATTTGATGATTCCATATTTCCCAAGGTGCACGGACACATTCACGGATCTGATCACCCAGCTTGTCACGACTCAGCGCTCCCAGCAGTTTCTCCAAAACCTCTGGCCGGATGCAGGAGAGGGATTTCCTAAGATCTGGTTAGAAGAAAAACCTCTTCTTCTGGTTAAGAATTTCTCCCCTAGCGTTGTCAGCAGGAGGGCTTGCACCTGACTTGGGTTTCTCTGAAATCTCAAAGGACAGATTCACAGGAAATGCAAAGAGACTCCACTCTCCCTCCCTGTAGGTTTCAGGGTGAGGTTGCAAAACCCCATCAGGATGTGACAATATTGCGACAGGTCTGGCACGCACCCCAGTTTCCAAGTGATACATCAGTCTGACAGGGCCACGTTGTTCTGCAGACAAAGAGTGGCATTTACCCAGCAGGCCACAAGCAGAGCCCGTTTCCAAATGGCATCCAGGAGGGATGCAGGGCCATTATTTCAGAGCCAGGGGTGAACTCAGAAAAACCCAGGCGTCTTTCAGCTTATTGGCCTCAGCCACTGTTTAGGGTTCCAAGCCGACATAGAATCAATTACTGGGGGTTAGGTTACCTTCGTGAATAAGATGGAAAATTTGGACCCTCTCCCCAGAAAAAGGCACATGTGTGTACACTCGTGAATATCGGTGAACAGTTTCAGGGGTTGGTGGCTCACTTTGGAGTCCACAGTCTCTAGATTAAAAAACCCCAGACCAGATAGAGCACGAGGGAATTTTCTTTTTGAGATGTCAACCCTTGACCCAGGCTAGACTTCCTTCCAACTACCATAGGAAAGAGCAAAAGGAAAAAAAAAAATCCCCAAATAAAAATGTTTTCGCCATCATATGGAGGAATATGCAACCAAAGGCAAGAGAAAAGCTCAGATTTCTGCCAGCCTCCCCTTCCCGTCCCCAGTGTGCGAGGCCAGGCTGTGGAATCACTGATCTCCTTAGTCTGACATCTTTTGATCTGAAATCTCACCTGAATATGATGGCCTCTCCCCCATGTCTACCTCTCGCCCCCAAATAAAAGTCAGACCCTTTGAAGTTAGCCATGTGGTGAAGTGAATCATTCTTATAAAATAATGGCTTGCTCTGGGGAAGTTGTCCGGCTTGGCTTTCTCTCGCTCTGCCCCCAAGGCACCTCAGGCCAAGGTGGTGTCCGGAGGGGCCGCACCAAGCCACGGGCTGATGATGAAAGTCCCAGAGCGTGACTTCAGCCGGGCTGCTTCGCAAGAAGCGAAGATTAGAAGTATTTGCATATGATTCAGCTGTGAGCCATTTCTTTACGGGATATACAAATTTCAGTGTTATAATAGACTGTGCCGCCCTAGCTTGAGGCTCAGCAAGTCAGTGAATAAACACATCAAGCCTGAGTTGGCGTGATTGGCTCGGGACTATCGGGCAGATCAGGAACACTGGTGGCGGCCATTTTATGAAACAGGCAGATGACAGAGAAATCAAAACAAAAGCCGGCTTCCCAGCTGCGTTTATCGCAGAGGGCATCAGTTTACGTTGGGCCTCGCCTTTGCTGGGGCTTGTGACTTGCGTTAGAGCATAGAAAGATGTTTAACTGCACTCAGTTTAATGGGAACTTGAAATCTAAAGACTCAGACAAATGACAAAGGTCTTTGCGGGGGTTCTGGTCCCATTTGGTAGAGACTGAACTATTCTGAAAGGAATTGGCCCATACAAGGCTGGAATTAACTATCCTACTGGAGGCTGTTCCTTCAGAGAATTTACCAACCGCAGACAGTGAGTTGGTTCTTTAATACTTCCGACAGAGATCCTGGATTGCTTCTTTCATTTTCCAGCTGGGTTGCAACCGCAGGATAGGAATGGGGGGTGGAGGATCAAGGATCAAGGGAGATGAAGAAGAACGGGTTTGTAAAGCCCTTTCTAAGAAGGACTATTCAAGAATAGAATAGGTGGAATGAGGAGTAGTGAGTGGCCTACGACTGCAAATATGAAAGCAGAAACTGGCCCCTATTGATTCTGAGATTCTAGAAGGTAAGTCAGGACACAGAAGAGAGAAGGATGGTCTGGCTGTGAAGGCAGTAGAGCTATGACTATGGCTTTTAGGGTTCCCAGGAGCCTCAAAACCTTAACAACCCCTGAGGCTCAGGAAGTGGTTGGTTCAGCTTTATTCTCAGTTGGAATCTTTTGCCATAAGCCAAAGACCCAACAGGAAGGACGTGGGAGGCAACACCTTAGGAAGCTTGAGAGGAAGTCAGAGGGGGAGCCGAGCGGGCAGTTTCCTCGGCTCTGAAACCCTGAGACTGGGTGGCAATGACTGCCACAGAAATTTCGCCGCAATTGGCTCAGTTCTCCCAGAATGGCCAGCACACTGCAGAGCCTTTCCAGTGTTTGATCTGTTTCTTAAGTTCGACAAATGCTTGCAGTGACACATAATGCTAGGGGCCGTTGAGGGGAGGGGGAAGTGGAGAAATGAACTGGCCTCCTTCCTTAACCTCAATTCCAGAAGCATTTACACTGGCTCCCAGTTCTGTCTCATTCAAGGGGCTTGATCCGAACAAAACCTCAAACCAAAAGCTTTCATTATTTCAGTTCTCAAAACATAATCAACAAAAGAAAAAAACAAAGGCGGGAGGAGGGGTTGTTGTTTGATTCTGTGCTTTCTTTCACAAACACTCTTCTAAATCCCAGTTCTGAAGTTGCCCCAAATTCAATTCCACGAAAAGAGCAATTCCCTTGTGACAAGTGTAAGCTCCATGTCATAGACCCACACAGATCACAAGTTTGCACCCAGATCAAGGGATAACATGCAACCCCCTCTCCCCTCGCCGTGCACTCTGCCTGCCCTGTGCCCGCCAGGGCACCTGTTTGTAAGGGGAGGGCAATACAACTGAAAGCCGCTCGCCCGGACCCCAACAGGCCAGCACTCTCACTCAGTGGAACCCTGGCTGAGGGTCACGGACAGCCCCCAGTTGCACCCAATGTTAACCAAATACAACTAACGTGAGGTGGTCTGAATAATTAGAGAGTCCTGATGAGCCATCAGGGCCAGACTTAAAAACTGACTGAACAGTGTGATTCCCAGGGTTCTGGAAATTTCCAATTGCTACTCCTCTACCCAGTCACCACAGGTTCACTGACCTCTGAGTGCCACTGTTAGAACTCTTTCTCTAAAGCCAAATATAGTCTGTTGAAAATCAAATAGAACCTCGTTCCCCCCGTAAGAATATCCACGTATGAGCAATTTTATCAGACAGTTTCCCAAGAGCGATTTTTTGTGGAAAGAGAGTTTTTGTTGTTACAACAGAGCGACTTGGTTTCACAAGAGACCAACACTTTGCCTAGAGGCATCCTTGCTGGTCAGTTTCAACGTACAAATTTTGACTCAAAAGCAGATCTTTTATAAGTAGGAACCCCATTCCTTTCCTAGCCCTTTAATGAGACAGACTCCAGCAAAGCAGAAATGTAGGATGTCGGTAATTCTCGTTAATTCTCAATAAGCACTTGCATGAGGCACACTCAGCCTCAGATGTCAGGACAACTTACCGACAGGAAGGTGACCGGTGGTTGTCATGGAGATCTGGGCCCGGCAGAAAGTTTTGCTGTCCAACAAATCTATGGCAATAAAAAGATAAAGGACATTAAGATCCCCCTCCTTACAATATAAATTCTCAGCTGTTAGAAAAACAGAATCAGAATGTAAAAGGGCCTTAAGTATTGGGGTGTTAGTTACCTACTGTGCTACCATAGTTGGCATCATATAAATAATTTTCTTCTTTCCAGGTGTTCATGATGGAAGGGTCTAGAAAAGACAGAAAGTGGGAATGGTCAGCAATCACCTTCCCCAGGTTAAGAGATTGCCTTTTCTAACTCACTGCTCCTCAGAGAATCACGGGGTCTAGGAGGTGGTGCTCAGAGAGAAGGGAGAAGGGTCAGCTTCAGCCGCGTGTTACTTTACAGTAATGTTATCCTATTTTCTTCCAGTGTCCTGGGGGAAATGGACTTTCTTATGGCCCTATCCATGTGTTCTGCATCTGCTCCATTTGTAGGGAAGTTGCCACCATGGGATCCTGTCCTAATCAATACTTTCCTGGGAATTTTCCCAGTCTGCACATGGCAGGGGTTGGTTTGGGAGCTTGACATTGTCTTGCATCCTATCATATAATTACCAGAATATTTTTGACACGAGGACAAAAAACACCTTGTTAGGGACAAATAAATTCATCATTAATGGACATCTTTTCCTAGTCATATCTTCCTGGGAAAATTAATGATGTTCCCTTCAGAAAAAGTCTAGTCGGTCTTATCACAGTTTCTTCATTGCTGAAATCCAGTCTCTCCTCAAGTTGGGTGACAGTCCCCTCCCTCCGAGTTCTCTCCAATTAGCTTAAGGGATGACATAAAATTCTCAGAGCAAAACTAAGGAGAAGAGGAGGAGAGTGTCCCCAAATCAAACAAACAGTTTTTAAGAGTAGGACCCCATGGCCTCAGCTTGGAAAAGAAGCCCTCCCTCTCTCTCTCTGTCTCTCTCTCTCAATCCATCTCTCTCTCTATCTATCCATCTTCAGTGTGCTGGGCAAGCACAACTCCCTCTGACTGACTCTTTAGATTTCAGATTCAAAGGAAACTCCCCTCCATCTACTCCAGATGAAGCCCACCTTCTACATAACCCCCACCTCTGGGCTGGCCTCCAACAGAAGCACTTTCTTTCCTGGCTGGCCAAGAGCTATTAGATCTGGCAGGAGTCCCACCTAGTCCCCACCAGGAGCTTCCTGCTCCCCCTCTTCACAGATGGGGTCTGCCCTGAGCTCCCTGGCTGCCCAGGTCCTGAACTTCAGGGCTGGGGTGCTACGCCACTGGCTGAGTTTCCTTTGTTTTTACAGCATAAATGGGATAAAACCTGAGTCACTGGCTAAGTCCTCCTGTTTAGGACATAGGGATTTAGCTGGTATTTTAACTAATAGCTACATGTTTGGGCACCCCAAGCCCAACCCCTTGGGGTTACACCCTCTTCTCCTTGTTGGGTCACCTCGTACACCTGTTGTTGTCTCTGAAAACAAACTGAACCAAAAGGGTTTGGGGGCGTTGGTCCATCTATGAGCCTCTTCTCCCCTCCCAGGCGGGCCTGCTTCTCCACCCTTGGGTTCAGCCTTTCTGAACTGGCAGCACAAGAACATCTGGACGGTCAAGGAGGGATTATCAAGTTACTTGGGACCTCTTCAATATTACCCTGGCTCCTCTCACGGGGCTGCCTGTCAGGTTATGGTGAGGAGCACCATCCTCTCGGCCAAGTCCTGTGTCTGCCTCCAGCACAGTCAGGCCCATACAGCACAGACCATCCGGGTAAACCAAGCCCTGGTCTCTGGGGGGAAGGGCAAGGCTAAGAAAATCTAATTAACATGCTTAGCAGCTATTGTTTTTTCTTTAATAATGGTAGACTAACCCCCTTATAAAGGAGTAAATAACTGCATGGAGCCAATTTCAGCCCCAGGTGACTCACAAATCACCCAGGTCAAATTCTGTCCTTGGTGACTGGCACGCAACCCTCAGGGAGGCCTGTGGCAAACCCATCAGCCCACGTGGCTCGCAGTCTCACTGATGTGGACGCCAGGAGCGGCCCTGGAGCAGTGGCAGCTGCACAGTTTAATCTCGGCCAGTGGACTTTGGGGGACTTGAACAGTTCTCCCTGGACTGAGAGGGCATAGGCCAAAAGTCAATATGCAAGGAGCTCCGACTGGTGCAAGGCCAGCTGCTGCCCGCTGCAAGTCCAACTGACTGACAAGAGTCCCCAGGAGAGAAACTGGGACAGAGGAAGCGGGGCTGATGGGGCAGGGGGAGGAGAACAAGAATGAATGTAGATACTATGGGACTGCAGACCCTCCTCAGAGCCCGGAATAGTGTCTTTAATCTAAAAGCACACTAAGGCAGGAGCTGGGTTCTGCAGCTGCCTTTGGACATCCCTAAGGAAGCTCCAAGGGACCCCCAGAAACCACAGCAATGACAACAGCAAGTCCGCATCTTTCTCCTTTCTGTGAAAGACATTCCCATTACGGGAGGAGAGGAGAGGAGACACTGTCATTTCCTCTTCTCTCCTTTGGCTTCTCCTAACGTGGCCAAGTCCAATTCCCTGAGTTTCTTTGTGGTGAGGACGAGGCCTACCTACACTCTGTGTTTTTCCTAGCTCCTGGACCAGAGCACGGGTGATGCCCTGACCAGCAGTGGGAAGCAGAGAAGTGTGGGCAGAATTAGATGCACCATCAGTCTAGACATCAGAAACAGTTGCCAGGCACTGGTCCCAAGGTCAAGGAATGAGGCCCATGGCGGGGTAGCCACTGGAGACAGCCAGGGAAGAGGTGTCCCTGGGTCTCCTGCCACTGTGTTGGCTCTGTCCTGCTCCCACACTCTCCCCATGCTCCCTCGGAATCGTCCTCCCCAGGGCTTCACCCACCAACGGGGCTGCCTGCCTCTGCTGCTACTCACCGGCTTGCTCCGTCTTGACGATGACATTGTGTGTGGACTGGAACAGGTCACTGGTGCACTGGCCTGAGAAGAACAGATTGGGAAGTCAGAACGGGCCCATGCGGAGCCCAGACTCGATGCTTAAACACAGACGGAGCTGGCTTCTTGGAAGAGCTCTGCCAATCCCACGGCCTGATCACCGCTCGTTGCTTCTGGGAGCGGCTTCCCTCTCCGCAGCTACCAACTCAAGCCTGGGGTCCCTGGCCCGGCAAAGGAGTAGCTGGGGCACCCACATCAGATGAAAGACTTTGGCCTTGTATAGGGAAGGCAGCCAGTGTGGTGGAAACAGAACTTCAGGAGTCAGAAGTCCAGTTTTTCCACTAACAGAGGGCAGGCACGTCACCTTTCTGGGTCTTGGTTCCCTCATCTGTAACCTTAGGGGAATAAACTAGAGAAGGTCATTAGACAGCCTCTAAGGTGCTTTCCCATGCTAAGATAGGATATGGAATGAAGACACAAATATAGGCAAAACCATTTTAACTAGCTTGATTCTTCTTTCATCTTAAATTTAATTGGCCTCATTTTGATTAGGTCCAATCCGTGAGACACGGCCGGATGAGTGCAATGATGCTGCCCTCGTTTATGCCTTACGACTCCTCTCCATGTGCGGTATGTAAAAGCCATACATGCATGTGAATGAGTCTCGCATGTTTCTCCTGCCCAGACAGATGATAAATATCTCAGGAGAAGAGGTCATGCCTTTAACCTCTCTGACTTTCAGTTTTCTTATCTGTAAAATAGGTACAATATTTATTTTCCCATAAGGTCACTAAATGAAGCAATTCACTTAGAATGCCTAGTGTAAGTAAACAATCAATACATGTGACTTAATAGAATGTCTGCAGAAAGGCGAACAAGGAAACAGAAGTGAGAAATCTGGTCACGAGGCGCTCAGAGGCCCCAGCAGCATGCAGGAGGACCAAACAAGTCACAGAAGGTCAAAGGCAGAAGGTCAGAGACAGCCACGTCACTCCGCCGGCCTCTTGCCTCGGGCTTCAATCAGGCATAGCTTTAAAGAAGTGGATTTAATTGGAGGTGGGGATCTAAATATTTTTAATTCATCAAGTACAAGTCTGCTCTTTCTGAAGATTCCTGGGGGTTATTTATAGAGCCTTGTTTGGTTTGGTTCTAGTAAAAGAAAAATGAGCAATGGCCTCTGTGAGGTGGGTGGGAAGAAGGGAGTGCCCCGAGCTGAATGAGGTCATCCAAAATGGCCGCCAGACTCCGGGGCCGCTCGGTGTTGACAACAGCTGTCAGGGTCTGAACCTGTCAGAGCCCTGGAACTCATGCTTCCCAAAGTCCCAGCTTCCTGCCCCAATACAGGTGCTGCTAAGACAGACATGCCCGTTCTGATGTGGACAGGCCAGCTGACTCCTCTTATGTGTTGCTGCTTTTCAAGATGCCCACAGTTCTCAGAGGAGCTAATTTTTTACAGGCATGTGTGCATGTGTGAATAATCTGTCATGGATGGGCAGCACAGGGAATGTTGGCTCGCCTCTGTTCTAGGTGAGGCCTGGAGAGAGGCACATTTGGAGTACTAGGGCGACACCACTTCCCGAATTCGCTGCAGAAAGATCCCACATGTGTCTGGACCATTCTCGCTAACCTTCTTTTTTGTTACGGACCTTTAAGAATCTGCTAAATACCGTGAGCCTTTTCCCCTCCCGAAACACAGACCTAATTTTGCACATCTTCTTACCACCCATAGGTCCCATCTTAAGAACCTAGGGAGAAAAGTTTAAAAAAAGAAAAGTCTATGATGATCTTGACAAGGAAGTGATTGGAAGTCAAACCATCAAACCCTGTTTGCAAGAGAAAGAAGAAAAGTTTTTCTGAGAGTGGCAAGTATTCTGTGAATACTCAGGTAGCCCTTGTCTCCTGGAAAGGTAACCATTAGGAGAGAATTCAATTACACTGAGTTCTAGGGTGTGAGACCCACCTTAGACCTTAGGCTTCGTGCCTGTTCTCACGGCCCTCTCCTCCCCTCCCTCGGGAAACAGTAATTTGGAGGGGAGGCCCTGCTTTGGCTCCTGACGGGGAGGGAGAATGATAGTCACCGTTCCACTTGAGATGCTGCAGGTTGCTGTAGAGCAGCTGCCCGGCCGTCCCCGCCGCCCGGGTGAACTCCTGCAGACTCATGCCACACAGGTGCTCGCCGTTGATGTCAAACTCCTGGAAAGGGATGCAGCTAGCGTCCAGCTGGTTGGTGTCTAAGAGATGCTGGAGCCACTCCCACACCTGATATTTGGTCCAGTACTGAGGATGGATTTCATGCCACTGGCCTCCAAAAAACCCACTGGAAACTGCAAAACAGGAAGCGGTCGGTGAGTGACCCGTGGCTGTTCCCGGGCATAATCTCAGACACGGGGAGGCACGCTGGTGGCCGGACGTCGTGGGGACACAGCCACAGTCCGTGGGCGTCAGCATGGGGGTGGAGCACAGACAGGCTCTGGAGAGGAGGCTCTGGGAAATGTGGTTCTTTTCCCAGCTGTGGCGGGGGCTGTCATTTAGCCTGCGGCCATCTCCATGTCCTCCTTAGGGTGATACTTAGCCCTGGGTGCTATGAGGACACCAGACCTGAAGTGCTCTGAGATGAGGAGCTCTTTCCCCGCCTCCTGCAAATGGCCGCGAAGGCTCCAGCATTGCTCCAGTCCCGGCAATTTATAAGTTCATTGCCCACACCCACACAGCTCTCCTCCTCTCTTCTCCCTCCCTCTCTCTCCCATTTTTCATTCTCTCTTACACACACACACACAGACACATACATACCCAAAGTTCAGACCATTCTCAGCTAAAAGTGAGGCCTGAGAGTAAGGTTCTTTTCTCTGTGACGCCCTCGCTTCTCCCCAGAGTGGTCCAGATGACTCATGTGCTAACTGTGCTGATACTCCGCTCCCCACCCCCCACGGTATGACAGCTATGATGTCACTTCCCTGCTCAGTTACCTTCAGGCACCTCCCATTATCCCCTGAAATGAAGTACAAAACTGCCAAGCGAGGCACTGAGGCTCTTCACGGGCTGTTCGTCAAGCGCCCTGTGACTTGTGCCTTTCCTCTGGCTTGTTCTTTCAGCCCAACCACTCCGTGCGGAATTCCGGCCCAGCCTGCAGACTTCACCACCCATGATGCCGTCACAGATGCCCTGACTTACTGCAAGGGCTGCTGTCCTCTGACTCTCCGGGAGACACGCTTGGTGTTTCTCCTAATGGCTTTTGTCACGTTCTGTCTTTCTGTGGGTCTCTAAGTACCATCTTATTCTCCTTTGTAGAGCGTATGCTCAGGGTCGTGGACACTGTCTTACCCATCTTTGCATCTCCTGTAAAGACTATCTCAGGGACTTTGCCATAGTGGTGCTCTGTATATTTCTTTAGTGGAATTTGTTGCTGAAGAAGAAATGATGTAGGAATCTGGAAGAGTTGGGAGGTACATTCACAAAATGGTTAATTCGGATACCAGTGAACAAGTAAAGTTCATGAAAGCCGATAAATATTGCTGAGCTTACTGTGGGCCAACCATCCATGTATGTGACTCTTTCAGGCTCACTTAAGAGAACATCACAAAGTCAGCTCAGAACTCTGGGGGATGGAGAAAAATGAGCCGGCCTCTGGGGGCATGTAACAGGGCTGAGATCTTACAGTCCCCTTGAAAACAGAGAAGAAGGGAGGAGCGCTCTTCCAGGAAAGGGGAGGGGCAGGAGCAGGCAGAGACACTTGTCGCCCTCCAAGCTGAGGGAGGGGAATCCAAATGAATATGACCCACAGATATTTCCACAAACTCAAGGATGGACCAATAGAGGAAACCACAGCGCAAGGACACTGTCCCTAACTTTTTCTTCAAGGTCATGCTAAATCAGTACTTCTCAAACTCTAATGTGATGATGAATCCTGGGGAATGTTGTTTAAATGCATATTGTGATTCCAGAGGTCTGGGGTGAGGTCTGAGTTTCTGGATTCCTAACAAACTTCCACATGATGATGAAGATGCTGGCCTGTGGATACAGCTCGAGTGGCTAAAGAACGCCAAAAGGTTTGATTCCCATAATGCCTGCAGCCTAGCCCTCAATGCCCCCAGAGGAGAGGCTGAAGGGGGATGTTTCCAACCCAATCCCACTTTTCCCCACCTCTCAGAGTCCATCCTCAGGAGCACGAAGAACAGGAGGCCGAGACCATTTAGGCACAAAGGTGACTGCCTTGAGTAATACCTACCACTCACAGTACGTGCTTTACTCCTCATATCTCACAGCCAGAGGGAGCAGCCCATAACTTTCAGCCAATCGTGGAGGGGAATGGGGGCAAGGATTGGAAAAATCTAGTCTAAAACTTAATTACAGAGAAGTATGCCCAAACATACAAACACAGAGAGCTTAGACTGGATGTTTCCATTTCCCCCCAATTTTTGGGTGCCCCAAGGATGAGAGATATTTTTTGTGGCTCTCTGAGTCTTTGTTCATTTTTCTAAAATAATTGTGTTGCTATGACGGTGCTGCTCTGGGTTCGCAACCGTGAAGCCACAGCTCTCAACCATTGGACACCAGGCCTGGGGTAATTTCTTCTCTCAACTTTGCGCGACCTAGGTCATAGGCTAGTTCTTGACAGCGCATCCTGTTAGAGCTTGGGAGAGCCAGGAGACTGTGTCTGAAGTAGACTGGGGGTTCTCCCCACCAGCCAGGGGACACTTCAGATTCCTGAAGCCTCAGGAGGAACACTGAAAATCCTATGAGTTCCTCTCTTCTCTGTCATTCAACTGACCTGCCCTACCCCATCAGTCATCACCAGGAGCGGGGCCTTCTTTGGGGCCTCTGGAAGTTAAGAAGTAAAAGTGTGCCTAAATTCTGCTCCTTGTGCAGCTCACTGCCCCAGCCTTCTCCAAAGCAGACGGGAGGAACGCTGCCTTAATCCAGGGTCCAGGGGCCTGGGGATGCCAAAGACTTTCTAGTCTGAAGAACCTTCCTGCCCTATTTGGAATCCTCCTTTGAGGTCCGCATGGGGAGTCTGAGGCCTGAAACAGAAACTGTCACTGCCCAGAAAGGGCAGCAGTTTGGTGGGACCTTCAAATAAAGGAAGGTCGCCTGTTCCCACCTGCAGCTATGCTTGGCTGGGGTCCAGCTTAGAAGGGGTGGAGCTGCACGTGGGCCAGCTGCTCGCTGGACAATATAAACCTTCTGTCATCCTCCCACTCCTGCTTCTCAGACTCTGTTCACCAACAGGGTATTTCAATTCTCCAAGGGAAGCGCGAGCAGCAGAGTCTCCAGCGGGGAGGTTGGCAGCGGGAGTGGGGAGGGGTAAGGCCCAGAGCTCCTTAAATCCACGGCAGTTAGATGCACAGCAATCTGCCTAAACTGAATGCCTTCACAGTGGGGTGTGGGGCCCTGATTCAGCAACGACTTTGTTCAGTTCAGCTTCAACAGTAAGCCACGGGCTTGATCACCAAACCCTCTATAAGCCCCACCACCGGGCCCTGCCCTCTGCTAATCAGGAGGTTCTGGATGAAAGCACTAAAAGAGGGCACATGGTCTCCTAACCAATCTCCTCTCCCCTTACAAAGGGAAGTCACAGGAAGATGAAGTAGAAAGGTCAACTGCTGTTGATCTCCTCCTTAACTTCCATGCTTCCATGCGACACACACACACACACACACCCCTTCCTCTCCTCTCCTGTCTTGATAGCCCAGCCAGACACTGTTAGAAGCTTCAACAGGTGGCCTTCCCTTTGCATATCTCTTCTACCCCCCTCTCTGCCAGGCTGCCAACCCAGAACCTTGAACACTGCGGGGAAACAATGGAACATCTCACAGGGGTTTCTGTCTGGCTCTCTGGGGGCTGCAGGGACCTCCAGTGTGAAGCTTTCTCCTTCCTCCTGGTCCTCACTTCCTCTGCTGAATAAAACCTATGTTTTTCAGACAGTAACTTGGGAAATGAAGCCTGATTAAAGCAAAGAAGGAATCCCCATGGTGGGTGACCCTGACAGCGCCCGGCCTCCTTACCATTGCACGTGGGGTAGCTGTCTGTCCAGGACGGCTGCTGGTGGAGGAGGTTGTTGCCGGGGTTGAGATTCATTACCCCACTTCCTTCCAGAATCATGATCTGTGAGGGAATCAAAGAGCTTGTTCAGTCAGTGCCTCCTGGACAAACGTCACTTGAGAGCACAAATTACGGAGTTAATTTAGGAAGAAAACAAGAACGTGTCCTTCCGACCACTGCCTCCAAAGCATGTTGCCACAGCCCTTTCAGTAAAAGCAAAACTCCCTGGCAATTAAAAATTTCCAGGTTCAATTTTCATATGTATGAGGCAAGTTTTTACAGCCACCCATTCATAAATGAATAATCTCTGATCGGGAATGAAGCGGGAGGAAAATGCAGTACCTGCTCACAGGGCGAGTCTGGCCAGCAGCCACGTTTGGTTTTTTTTTTTTTTTTTTCTTTTACAAAAGCGAAAATGCCTAGAAGCCTTCATTTAAAGTGGAATTGCAGTCAACACTAATCCAAGCTGGCAGCCTGGGCCTGGCCCCCAGTGCAGGAACCCTGAGCAGAACCCAGCCATGCTCGCATCCCAACACACCCAAGCAACCCGCACCAGGCACCCAGTGAGCGCTCAGCACAGATACCTGCCTCGGGACGCGCTGATGTCAGAGGCCCTGGGTCGTACCTGAGCCAGAGCTCCCCAAGGATTTGGCTCCGTGATAATATCAGGAGTCACTTGCTTTCTCTGACAAGACACTGCCTCTTCTCATCCCTCCCGGTGAAAATTCGGACCAGCTTTCCCACTCTTTTCAGAGACCTGGGGAAAGCACAAGCCTCGAGCTGACCCCAAGGTGCCTGTCTCAGTCTGAAGCTCGCTTTCTCATGTAGAACCCGGGAGAGGAGACTTTCTTCCACAGGCCTGTTTGAATTTTTCTTTTTCCTGGGAAAGTGTCTCCCTGAGCTAACATCTGTTGCTAATCTTCCTCTCTTTTTTTTTTTCTTCCCAAAGCCCCAGTACATAGTTGTATATTCTAGTTGTAGGTCCTTCTAGTTCTTCTACGTGAACCATCGCCACAGCATGGCTACTGACAGACGAGTGGTGTGGTTCAGCACCTGGGAACTGAATCAGGGCTGCCAGAGCAGAGCACGCCAAAATTTAATGACTAGGCCCAACATAAAAATTTTATACTTCAAAGGTATTTGCTTCAATCCTCCACCATCTATAATATTCCTACCCTCCAGCTGGGCTCTCCCCACCTGTCAGACTCAAGCCCCAGAAGTACGTTCAATCATTCAAAAGAAGAGCAGCCTGTTTCAGAAGGCACCTGAGCATTACCCACCGTCTTGAAAGGTAACTTGCTCTTTCGAAATGTCGGGGTGGGGAGGGGAAGCCAGCTTTATAGCAGCAGATCATGAAAATTTTTCTGCCTGTTTTGCAGAAAACTTGCATCCTCAGGTGTCACCAATGTCCCCAGGATTGAAATTACCCACCCAGAGCAGTTGCAGGCTTTAAAACCCTTCCTCTAATTTAGCTACCGCTCCTCTGGCTCTGTGTGGGGCCTGAGCAGGGAGAAAAGGGGTGTGGGGAAGGCACAGACATTCATTCAGGTTTTCACGTATTCAACAAAGATTCACAAGCCCTACAGTGAGCTGGGCACTGTTCTAGGCACCGGGGAGAGAGTGGAAATTAAGAATTGAACTAGGCTAGACAGGAGCATTCACAGTGATTATTAACATCATCATCATCATCATGGTTGTTTGGCAAATAATTAGGTCTGAATCCAGCCTGCGTGGAAGGTGGAGGAGGAAAGACAAGATTGGAATGATGAGCATCATAACAGACCACCACGCGGGAAGATGGGAGCACTGGGGTCTCTGTGGTGGCACCATGTGGAAGAGTTTTGAAGCCAGAAAGCACTGGGGTTGATTCCAAGCTCTCCCACTTACTGGCTCAGGTGAGTAGGAACCCAGACGAGTCACTAACCTCTCTGAGCACAGTTCCCTCATACGCACACTGCACAATGCAGATCGTCAGACCTACCAGGCGCCTTGGCTGGAGATTAAATGAGTTTCTACACCTTGAGCACTTGGCACAAAGTAGGATGCGAGTGCATAGCAGGTGTTATATTGAGGAGAGTCACTACCTTGTGGATAACCCGAACTGGAAACAACCATGGGCCTCGGTTTCCCCAGGCGAAAATTTAAAGGGGACCAAATTGATTCTTAAGTTTCCTTCCAGACACCTCTTTGATTCTCACCCTCAGAGAAGGAAGAACAACTCAAGCCAAACCTTGCTCTCTTTTTCACAATAACGGAGCCTTTTCCCATCCAGCTTTCTAGAGCAATTGCCCGAAGCTAAGAAATCAGACAGGGGACTTCAAGGCAAAGGAGAACTCCACGTCCCCAGAGGGGTGGCTGGGGGAGGGAGGGAGTACGGCCAGTCTCCTGTTTGCTCAAGGCTGGGCTTGCTCCTTGCCAGCATTTGCTCAATCACAAGCAGTAGAAAGGTTACTGTTTAACCCCGAAAAGGCTGAAGCTCAGAGCCCAGCCCATCTGTGCAGAGGGATGGGCCCTCAGGCTGGGGGAGGGTGGGGGGGTCGGCGGGCAAGACTTCCCTGAAATTCTTTCACAAGGATTTGCCTGCAGGACTGTTTCAAAGTGGCTGTTTCCGTGGAAGGAAGACCGGCCTGGGCCAGCCATGAGCTACCTTCTCAGTCAGCTCCTGGCTTCTGCTCACCACTTCCAAAAACCAGAAGACAGGGCCGTGTGCAGGCTCAGCACAGCGGCCTCGGAGCTGGGGAGAGGCGCGCTCGCATCCCAGCTGCCATGCCCACTGCGCGAGCAAGTTCCAAGGCTGTCTGGGCAACAACTTTCTGATCCTCACTTTCCGCACCTGTAAAATGGGAACGGCCCCAAACTCAAAGGGCTGTGAGAATCTAATGAGGTCGTGCATGTAGAGAGCTCAGTGGGCAGTAAAAAAGAATTCGATCAATGTCACAGGACCACGTGGGCCAATTCTCCGCTTGTGACCAGTGCTCACAAGCCCCTTTCCTCAGTGCAGACATCATTTCTCACCATAACCTCCTGGGGGCATCCAGAACTACCCTCAACCACAGAGAAGCCTTCAGGCCTACGAGGTCACAGCTGCCCCTTCGCCACTGGGCCCCCAAGAGGCTGGCCTGCGTGCAGGAACGTGCTCCCCGCTGGCACCCCCTTCGTAGGGAGAGCATTCAGCACGGCGAGGTGCCCTTTTGCAGGGCACAGTAAGTGGCCACCACTCATAAAAGAGTGTATGCGGCTCAACCCTCAGTGAGTCAGAGTTCGCCGAGCTCACCCAGGCTTGTGTGGAAAGAAGGTCAGCGTCTCCAGCCCAGCGTGGCGCTGCGTGGATGGTGCCTCAGGGTGGGCCCAGAAGGCCCAAAGCCTGTCCCCAGGTCCTTCCTCCTCTGAGGCCCACTTCTTCAGGTGTCAAAGGAGGACATTTGCGCACCGCGCCCCCCCCCCCCACAGCTTCATAAGACTCTTGAGAAGATCAGATAATAAGAAAAGTGCCTTAGAATTGTAAAGAAAAGCATTATTGTGACCAACTCCCCCACATGTGCGCTAATATAGACTTTCTACGGCACGCAGCGCTCCTTTTCATTGAAAAGCAGGCGGATTATTTCATGCTCCTCGTTGGGCTTCCTACTTCTCCTCTGGCATCACTGTCATTATTTCCTGGATACATATTTCAAGTATGTGAAGTGGACTGGAGCCTGAGGCCTGGGTTAGAATCCAGGGTCTTTGTGCCGTGTAGCCTTGCGTATATTAACCTCTCTGAGCCTCAGTTTCTTCACTGGTTTCAAATTGGGAATTGGGGGCAGAGGACGTCGATTCCTCCAACCTAATACTATCGTGGATTTAAAGGTACCGCATCTGGCGCCAGCACACGTGCCCTCAGTAAAACTCAGTTTCCTTTTCTTTCTTTAAACATCAGTTCTCAGGAGTTTCTCTATCTGGCACACTTTACTTCTTCCAGGACTAAAATCGAATTCAGAGCCCAAGTAAGAATGGTTGCGCCTTCGAGTGAACAGCGAGCTGGGAAAGGCCTTGCTCATCTTTGTCTCCAGCTCACGGGGGAGTCTGCGGGTGACGCTCATCCGCTCGGGCCAGATGAAAAGCACAGTCTCTCCACCGCTGAACGACTGACAGTTTGGGCTGAGATGCTTCTTGCTCAGGGGACTGTCCCTGCGTGGCAGATGTTCAGCCACAATCCTGGCCTCTAGCCACCAGATGCCAGCAGCAACCTACCCCCCAAAATGTCCCCTAGAGCCAGGTCGCCCCAGTTGAGGACACCGGTTAGAAGTGGAGCCTGTGGAGGCCACAGCTCAGGCTTTGATTTTGCTGGTGTGGTGACCTTGGGTTGTCCCCTAACCTCTCTGAGGTGCTATTTCCTGTCCTGGGAAACTGGCATGGCGTTAGCACCTAGCCTAGGCTTGCTGGAGGACTAAACGAGCTAAGCAGCTGTAAAGCCCCCAGCACAGTGCCCGGTACACGCAGAGTAATTGCCTCCCATGTGGAGGTTGAAGAAAATGTGCCGGGTATCGGGGCCAATTTTGTCTTTTCCCAGGTGGTACATATTCTTGGAATACAGTGTGAGCTGTTACTTGGGCTATTAAAAACTGCACACACAGGGCCGGCCCGGTGATGCAGTGGTTAAGTTCTCATGTTCCGCTTCAGCAGCCTGGGGTTCACTGGTTCGGATCCCGGGTACAGACATGGCACCGCTTGGCACGCCATGCTGTGGTAGGCGTCCCACATATAAAGGAGAGGAAGATGGGCTCGGATGTTAGCTCAGAGCCAGTCTTCCTCAGCAAAAAGAGGGAGATTGGTAGCAGATGTTAGCTCAGGGCTAATCTTCCTCAAAAAAAAAAAAAAACCCTGCACACACACAAAAACATCTATACACTTTATTTCAAACCCAAAGAGTGATGAACTGTGGATTATCCAGGAATGCTTTCATCTACATTCTCTGATCCTCCCTTCGTGTGTCGGAACATCAGAGGAACTGTATTGGACTCCGGGCCGTTGATTGTCCAGGCTTTCACATGCGCCCAAGACGTCGTTTCTAAGACCAACAGCTCTGGAGACAGAAGTCTGCTCCTTATCTGAAGAGGGGGAGCCCGGCAGGCTACCCAGCAGGCCACGGGACGCGACAGGAACCCCACACCAGGCTGCCAGCCAGGGCCTGTTTGACCTTAGGCAGCAACTTCCTAGCAAAGGATGGGTCCCTAGGGTTTGGCCAATCCGAAACCCATTTTTGCAGCACTGTGTTGTGCTGGGGTGGCCACAGCCTGTCGTGGTGGGAGAGACAGGTCACTCTCTGTTTCCCATTTTGTTAACGGGCAGTTTCAGGTGAAACAGCAGCTCCCACAGCCCCCTAAGTTGCTAAGGGCTTGGACCGTCCCTGAGCCCACGCCTCCTCCAGGCCGTCACTGAGGCTGGATTCCTCCCAGCACCGCCAGCTCAACCAGCACCATGCATAGTTGGGATGGGGGGCCGCGGAGCACTTGGCCTGATTGTGAAGTTTAAGAATCCCACATTTCGGGGGCCTCTCAGTGGCACAAACAAGAGAGCACGAGGCCCAGCCACAGCGACTGGATCTCACTCCATCTGAGTTGAAAGGACATCTTCAAGGTGTGAGGAGCTCCAAACCCAGCCCCAACTCGCTCTGTCTCGTGAGGGCAGCTCTTAAGAGTAAGAGGTCATCACTCAGATGGCGAGGGTTGAAATCTTGATTGTGCCCCTTCGCGGGCTGCGTGGACCCTGGGGAAATACAATCCTCTCTAAAGCCTCAGTTTCCCCATATGACAAAAAACGGAGTTGATGTTCAGATTAAATGCAACTATTTGTGAATTCCTCACATAGCTCGTACTCAGCAAGTGCCCAAGAAATCTTAGCTATTATTATAGGGTCTGCCCCCGGGTTGCTCAACTGTGTTGGCTGGCTTCGGGGGCATCCTTGGGGTGGGGGTAGACCCTTCAGAGGCAGGATAGTGTAATGGTTGGGAGCTCCAGGCTCTGGAGTCAGACAGCCACAGTTTGAATCCCAGCTGTGCCTGTGTGCTGATGGGGCAAGCGTGGGCGAGGAATTCAACTTCTCTAGCCCTCGTGTTCCTCATTTATAAAATGGGGATGATATGAAAAGGGTGGTTGAAAGACAAAATGAGATGACACTTGTAAAATGATTAGAAAAGCGTTTGACACACAGTAAGTTCTTGGTAAACGTTAGCTGGTTTTTATAATAATAGTAATTGTTATTTATTATGTTACTATTATTTTGCTCAATCTCCAAGGAGGAAATGGAGGACCAAGTTTATTTCAAGCAAGACCTCTACCCTCTACCGTCTACTCGATATTCTGCAATCCCGGCTAGCTGGCACAGGCGAGCCGAGGGCTGAATTTCCTGCCTCCCCACCCCCATTCTGGGCTGCTGTGTGTTCGCGCCGTTAGGCTGAGCTGTGACCAGCATCTCTCAGTCCCTGTCACAGAAGCCGTGCTGCGCCCTCTGGGCATGGTCCTGCTCGAGGATCTGAAAGTCATCCCTCCTGCCCCCCTTCCCCCCCCGCAGACGCCCTGTGCCCGGCCGCCAGGGGCAGTGGGAGGGCACTCTCTGCAGGCTCTGGCTACCGCCCTGGCAGTGCACTCCCACATCCCACGGTGGTTTGCAGGTGCAAAGGAGAGCAGCACGTCTGAAATGGGAGCTCCTGGCAGAGTGTGGTCAGAGGGTTTCTCTATCTACAGGGCCCCTCAGCACCAGGAATGCTCCATTCCTGCAAAGAGCAGGGTCTGGGACTTGAGCCAATAGGGACAAAGAAGCGAGGGGAAGGAGGCACCCCTGGGACTCTGGTGGGGAGCTGGATCCATGCACGCCAGGGCCCGGGACACCCGCCCAGGCTCAGGATCCAGCAAAGGCGGACAGCTCAACTCGCCTCTCTTCTTAAAGAGAAAGACGGACCTGCCAGCGGAGACAAACGCAGCCCAGCTTGCACCTGTCAGCTGGAGGGAAGCTCGTCTTCGCTCCACGGTGGGTCTGCTGAGACCCAGGACCTAATGCCAAAAAATAATAATAATAATAATAACTATACTATAGTATCTAGGGCTTATTGAACCTTTGAAATGTGCTGGCTCTGTGCTAATAGTTTTAAATGCATTATCTCAGTCAATACTCACAATAACTCTATAAGGCATTATGTCATTTCACAGATGGCCTATCTAAGGCTCAGAGAAGTTAGGTAACTTGTTCAAGGTCACACAGCTTAGCAAGAATTGGAGCTGGAAGAGAAGTCAAAATCGGACTGTCCAGCAAGAAACCCTGGGAACTTAGGGACCTAAATTGAGACCCTTCCCTTCTTTGCCAGAGTAACCTGAGGCCGCCCCTCCCCAGTGTATCCAAGAGCTCCTTTGAGGAGGAAAGAATAGCCTTCATTTTGCCACTTAGAAGATATGCTCAGGTAGGAATATGTTAGTGATTCAAAAGCTGGACCAGTTTTATCCATGATACTCTTTTAGCCATTAAAACAGATCTATGTGTATATAATATACGTACACATAACATACATATGTATATACACATAGATACGCACCCATACATATAGAATATAAATTTTCTCCCTGTGACTCAATGAAGTTTTTTTTTTTAATATATGTTTTAGAAACAAACTGGTCTACAATTATTTACGCTTCATCCGAATTAGACCTCAGGCCACAAAACATGGTTTGCTCCTGCTGTGAGGGTGAAGATGCCCTGGGGGCTGTCAGGGCCACAGAGAGACCCTAAGCAGAGTCTGTGCCTACCTTCTGCATCCCCAGCCCCAGGGCACCGAGAGTCAGAGCCATGGTCTGCCTTCTGCCCGGTTCCTTTGTTCATTCAACCACATCATCCCCAAACCACCACGGAACTGCCTGCCTTGTGGGTATTTTCACTCGTCCCGCCAGAGGAGCAATTAGACATTTTAAATAATTACTTTGGGGATGACAGGGATATCCAGACCATTCTCGGTCCTTAATCAAAGTTACCAGCAGGTGGATTCACAGTGTTTGCCCTAAGGATGTTGCAATGGCTTACTGACTTCCTGTTTCAATATGACTGTCATTTCAGTAGACCTACTCCCAGCAGGAGAAAGGCAAATTCACATACATGGGAAATCTAACTGAACGTAACGCAGACAATAATTCCTGTTTTTCAAATGAATCAAAATGTGAATCCAGCTTGGGGAATGTATTGGATCCTCTCGGGATTACATCACAGGTAATTTCTTACCCTCACAGTGTGTTTTGAAACAGACATTTCACGTTCCCAGGAGCAACATCTGAGGTGCTATCCTGGGCTTTCATGACATTTCACGAGCCATGATGCAGTATTGGAAGGCCAAGTGTTGACCCGTTGTAGATACACTTTTTCTGACAATAAGCCACTTGGAAATGTACATATTATGCTGATCTTTATCATTCTTGGTGCCAGACCCAGACAAGACACAGACACGGACAGCAGACAGCCACCAAATTTGATCAAAAGCCAAGATTTCCTTACATGACCCCCGGGGCCTTTATCAATCCCATTCAGATATGACAAACTAAGAATAGGGAAGCTTTGAATCTTAAAAGGTCACAGAGCCTTTTGAGACCTCAACAGAAACTAGAACTCTCCTACCAAAAATGCACATCCACTCTTGGTTTTGCACGTGTTTTGTGAGCCCCAGGCCCTCTGAAGACCATCCATTGATCCCTCCAGATCCACGGACACCATCATCTTTAAAAAATCTCTCTTGCACTCATTTTGGATTGATATTTAAAGAAAACTTTGTAGTGGGGTCAGAATTGGGAGACAAGCTTACTCAACCTATGAGAGAAGGCCTGAGAGACGCTGGTCTTGCTCTCTTACTGGGCATGGGCATCGCCTTGCTCCCCTACAGTGATACCAGGGAGAGCCCCACTGCCCTCTCCGTCGGCCGCTGAAGTAGGAACCATGCTGAATCCAGCAGGGTCGTTCTGGACCTCTGTTTGGCCATGCAGTGAAGAATTCATCATTTTCCCCACCACCCTGACCCTCAGTATCTGTCTCCCCGCTAATCCCCACTCTCTATTCTAAAACCAAATAATCATAAAGTAAAGAACGTATAGCAAGAAAACCAGGCCTCACTCCTTTGTACAACTGTAGGTCTTTGTAGGTCAGAAAGGCCCAGTTATGGGGACTGGAGAATTCGGGATTCCTCTTACCATGTTTATTTCCCTCCTTGGCTGAAGAGGCCATATAGGTGTTTCTCAAGGTTTGGTCTATGGACCGCTGGTATCACCATCACCTGGGAGGGGTTAACCTGGTCCCACTCCACACCTCTGATTCAGAATCTACATTTCTAAAACCCTCCCTCAACCAGTCCGTAAGCATTCTCACATTGAGAACTTCCTACTTGCCTTCCCTCAATTTCCTACAACAAGATAACTAACTCCAGGAGAGATCAGCCTAGAAGAAAACACCCACAAATTCTAAGAAATCCTTGTAAAGTCAGAGACAACACAATCCGTCTGGAGAACTCAAGCTCCAATCCATCTGTGGAGACGCTATCCCTATATTATTTGCCAACTTGAAATAGAGCAGATCCTAATGCTCAGCGCCACGAAATTTTTAACATTCAAACAACGCTCAGCCACTTACAAGTGTGAGTCTCTGAAGGTCGAGCAAACCGACCCAGCCTCAGGACACAGCACTTGCAGAGGAATTTTGTGTTGACTACGTCCATCAAGAGATCTCATGGCTGGCTGAGTCACCCCTGACCCAATCCCACCCCACCGTAGCCCTTCAAAGGATTTCTTAACCACCCTGGATTTTAGTCCTCAGACCCAAGAAGATTGGTGTCTTAGCCTTCAGTGGAGAGAAACGACCACCAAGAAAAGCTAGTCCCGCTAGTGAAAATATGTACTCATTCCCTCCAATTAATATGTACTTATTGAATGTGTACTAGACGCTGGGCTCTAGCTCAGTGCTGGGGATACCATAGTGAACAAAACCCAGATGCTGCCTGGCCCTGACAGACTATCCAGCAAGGACGCCACTTCCAACACCATGGTCACTCCGAAGTCATCTGAGCTCATTCCCCACCTCTTGCTGGGGGCAGAGTGGAGAAGGGCAGAGAGAGCCAGGTTACCTGCTCTGGTATTGGAAGGAACTTGACCACATTTAAACACAAGACTGATCCTCTTCTCTCTAGCAGCCCCCTTACTGAGACACGCTGTTGGCAAACAGGGTGATACCCCTGGGTTTCACAAAGCAGCCTCAGCCAAAACCAACCTCCATTCAGGACAAAATAAAGCAGTCGCTTGTCTGGATGGTGGAACGTGTCTCCCTGAGACAATGGTGTGTTTATGTGTTGGAGGGTTAGGAGTAGGTTAACATAAACCCACCGTCAACAGAGCTGTTAATTCAGTTGCTGGCAGGGGCTTCTGTTGTCTTCTGAATACCTCCCAGAGGGTATAAGCTCTACCTTCTCATTTGAGTTGGCAGCAAAGTTATTTTTTTGCACCTGTTTCTCTGCTCTGATAACAACTCAGTTAAGCATTGATTTGTTGGAAAATAAACAGAAAAAAGCAAAGAAAGGCATCTGCCCAAACAGCCTGAGCTGGTTCGACTGAGAGTTCATGCCAATTTGTTTTCCTATAAAAACCAAAGAAAAACCTGTGCTTTCAGTTTGGTTGCTGCCCTCCCACTCCCTCAGAAGAAAAGGAGGTATCCATCGTCCAGCCAGAGCTGGCAGGGCCAAGAAGCCAGGAGACACTGTACTTTTCCATTGGCTGGCTCTGTGAGGGTGCTGAGGGGTGTCCAAGATCTGCAGAATGACATGGCTAGCCTCCAGCCAGCCCAGGTTAAGATCATGAATCAGATTAACAAGGGCAGAGAAGGGGCTGCCAGGATAGGATCAAAACCCCAAACCATACTCTTCCAGACGGTTGACTTCCGAAAGTCAATATGGTTCAGGGAGTAGGTGTGGTCTACGGGTTACCTCCAAAAGCAGAGACTCAGCATGCCTGAATCTCAGTCCAGCTTCTCTCACAGACGTCCCATGTCCAGCCCTGGGCCGCAAGCATAACTGGAAAGCCCTCAGTCCCTGGACCATTGTTTTCCCAGCAGGCTCCACACCTACCTCAAGGGCTAGCTGGGTATACTTGCTCACGTCCTGGCAAGTGACTTGAGGTCCCGGGTCCCAGGTGGAAAGGACCTCAGATGTTCAAGGTGTGATTACTGCATTAATGCAAGCATCATCACACCCTCATTTCTCATCAGTTTGTCAATATCACGTGATGAGCGCAAGCCAAAAAGTGTCACAAAGAGCTAAATAAATCACTCGAGTGGAGATCATGACCACACCAATTAAGCAATGGCATCATCACCCAGCCTTCAACACACACACACACAGAAGTCTCTTGCTGTCTCGTTTTAAGCCTTGAGAAGAAATCAGCGGACACGGGCAAGGCGCAGCGTTCCCCCAGGCTCCCACCCTCCCAGCTTTCCCTCATGTCGGACCTTCAGCGTCACCAGGCCACTGGCTCAGTGGGGAGTCACGACAGCGGGAAAGGCCTGGGAAATGCCGCTTCTCAAGGAGCATTAAGAACAGGGTTGGGGGGCCGGCCGGTGTCCGAGTGGTTAAGTTCCCGCACTCCGATTTGGTGGCCCAGGGTTTCGCCAGTTCGGATCCTGGGCACGGACATGGCACCGCTCATCAGGCCATGCTGAGGCGGTGTCCCACATGCCACAACTAGAAGGACCCACAACTAAAAACCCACAACTATGTACTGGAGGGCTTTGGGGAGAAAAAAGAAAAATAAAATCTTTAAAAAAAAAAGATAAAAAGAACAGAGTGTTCCGACCGCGGAGGGATACGCCTGGCTGAGCGTTCCCAGGCATTCTTGTCTGAGCAGCGCAGGGAGAGAAGTGCCTCCACAGAGAAGCGGGCAGCCGGAAAAATAAAGGGCTTAATGACACCCTCAGTTGACTGAAAAATAAATAAGACCAACTGCACAGGAATTCGGAAAGGGTAGAGGGAGGGAGAGGCGGGGACTGGAGCCAGGGAGGGGCTGGGATGGACTGGGACAATGGATTTGACCATTTGGAGACTCAAGTTTCTTCCCAGGAAAAGACCGAGATGATTCAGCCGCGGAAAGATCAACAGACACCAATTTGGAATCTCACAGACTGTGTAATTACAAAACAACCATCAAAACTGTGATGATGAGGAGGGTTTATATTTATTGCGTGTTCACGATGTGCAAAGAATTGAGCTAGGCTTTGCATGAAATTATCTCACTTAATCTTTGCAATAACCCCCAACATTGGTTATTTTATCCTCATTTTACAGATGAGGAGGCACAGAGAAGTTAAGCAACTTACTCAGAGACACAGAGCTAGTAAATGGACTGGATACATTATAGTAAATGTCTCGGGTGGGGGAGAAGAGCAACATCCTTCTTCGTAGCTTTGAAAGTGGATCTTTGTGTTTCTAAAGAGGAGGACATCTCCTAGGACCTCATACTTTTATTTTGAAAGTTCAGATCCTTTAAGCATAGCTCCTATAAGTTCCCTGCTAAATGTGAGCAGGAGGCATACTAAGCACACTTGAATCCTGATAGGAAAGTTCCCTTCAGCGGACGTCAGCACAGGTGCTCCAGAAGCATCAGTTCACGGCCTCTCAGACCCGTCTGTCAAAACTTCAGTCTGGCTTCCTGTTGAAAGGCCCAGATTGACTCAGGGGTTGGGCTTGGCTGCCTGAAGCCACCTCAGACTTATTAGCCATGATAAAAGAGCAGAGTTAATAACAAGGAAAAACTGTTGAAAAATTAAGGGGAAACTGTGGCCCCTTTGGAAGAGCACCTGAGGTCTGAGCCATCATACACAGGTGGGTCCTGACAACAGAGCAGTGTGTTGTGGACGGCACACCGACAAGAGAAAGACTGTGGATGTGTCATTCCAGTAGCCAGAATTCCATCACTCTGACAAACAAATCCAGGAACGTTCTCCCCCTTGCCCACCGCATCCATGACCCTGATTGAAACCTTTGAACAGTTTGTAAAAACGTAACTGTAAAAGACAGACAGCACCTCATACGGCTTATTCTGTTATCATCTTTGCAGCTTACGAAGCAAATAATGTCTGAATTTTCTCACAAGTTAGAGGATCTCCTTTTTAGAAGAAGTAGGGTTTTCTTTTGTACAGATAATCATTGCACGGCAGTTGGCAGGAAGGCTGCGTTCCTTTCCAGCGCCTTCCTGCTAGAACGGGAGACTCTTGGCACCCTGGGTCTCCTTTTCCCTTCCAGAGCACACTTTGCAAGGCTTCTCCTAGCTCACTGGTCTATGGAGTAAGCCCTCTGGAAAATGAAAAGTGAAAAAACCCATCAGCAAGGCAAGCAGCTCCTACCAGAAAGGTTTTCCAAGGAGTCAATTATTCAGCTGATTATTCAGCCATTCCTCTAGTTGCTTCGGAGGAAACCTTTGATGCTCAGACAAAATTATGAAACTCACCAATTCAAAAGCAACAACATCCCTCCTCAACAGGCTGCAGCTTTCCACCCGAGGTCAGCTGGGCGAGCAAGGTGACAACGGGCAGGGGCTCTGCACAGCTGCTTCCAGCATGGGGAGTTGTCATGTATTCAAACATTTCTCCACAGCCGGGGGTAGGCCCAGCTACAGAATTTGCAGGGAAGGGTATAAAAGAAAATGTGGGGCCCCCTGTTCAAAACGTGTTAAGAATTTCAAGACAGCCACAGAGAACGTTCAATTTATCAAGAAGCAGACCCTATAGTGTTTTGGCAAAATAAGCAAGTAAGGATTTTTTTCAAAGCACAGGGCCTCTCTAAGTGTGGGGCCCTGAGCTGCTGCACAGGATGCGAACCCAGGACACAGGTCCTGTCCAGGAGGTCGGCCTCATCCTCTACCTTCACCTGCCCCGATGTCTATCACCAAGGTTGGGGGGTGAGGGGGATTTTCTGTCTTTGCCCCACGAATGACTCCTGAAGTAGCTGGAAGCATTAAACAAAATATGACATTGAACTTGTCTGTAATAGCTCCTGGCTTGCAGCAGGCACTCAACAAGTGTTAGCTATTATTACCATTATTACGATTATTATTATTGTCATTATCTTCATCATGCCAAGGTCCCTCCACAACTCCAAAGCTGCCCCTAAGCAGGAACAATGAGTGGGAAGAACACAGAGCCCTATTTTTGACAGAGACCATCTATTAGCTGATGCTGGTCAGAGGTCATTTCATTGGCCCTGAATGAGAAAATGCTAGAAACTAGGGGTTCTTAGCCTTTTATTTATACCATGGACCAATATTGCGATCTGGTGAGGCCCAAGGGCCTCTCTTCAAAATGTTTTTAAATTACAAAAGATTAGAAGGGAAGTTTATATTGAAATTCAATGATCAAATTCTTTTTAAAATAGGTGTGTGATGTCATAATAATATATGTGCTTCTTTATTAACACCAGATAAGAATATCCAGTGCAGATCTAATACCCTCCATGACATCAGTGAAGTGGGGAATATCGATACTTTGAGACATTCTGCAACAAGTGTGATGTGATATGAAAATGTCACTTTTCTTGGTGACAGTCACAGTTACAACTAATGCTCCTGTGGATGTTTTGCCTATATTTGCATTGAAAGAAAATGTTGAATTCTAGATTCAACATTACTGAATGTTAGATTACTGAAAATAAAAATGTGCTTTCTTCACATCCAAGTTCACAAACCCCCTTAATTCTCTCCATGGACACCAACAGACCCTTGGATCCTGGGTTAGGAACCCGTGCTGTTTTATAGCAAAGACAGCTTGTTCAACTCAAATAGCCTCTAGAAACCACGTCTATGTGGCCAGAAGCCTCACTTGAACACTTTACCAGGAGGCAGACCTGACAGTGTCTTGGAAAAGTAAGTTAAGTATGAATATTTTTCAAAACCTCCAGAGTGCCCAGGGTAATGCCTTAGCTGCAGTGGTCAGTGGACATCTGGAGTGAGGGGCTGGCAGTAGTCACAGAACTACCTGGAGGGGACCAGTTTCTTCTGAGACTCCTATCTGGCAGCATCAAGATGCTGTGTACTCACCCCAAGTCTTCCACGGAACCCCCATGGTTTGCAGTTTGCAGTCAGCTCAAGACAAGGCTCAATCTGGAGGTCCACTGTCGACGTGGTCGACCTCATCTCCCTGCTGCCCACCTTCCCCAGGGAAGAGACCCCTGTTGTGTGTCTTTCCAGGGTCACAGTATAAAACCAACGTCAGTCGTTAGAAGAACAAAATCCCAGAACTATTCATCTACTCCAACGCAACAGACACTCACTGAAGACACCCATGTTAGGGATTTACCCTCAATTTCCACTCCACAAATTACTAATCATTTATTCACAAACATTTGCCCCATTGCTTTCAGGTTCTTTGTCTAATTTAATCCTTACGACAGCCCGGTGCAAAAGTCATTAACCCCATTTCCCAGATGAGGAAACTGAGATTCTAGAGCTTACATAACTCACCCAAAATCACTTGGCTACTCAGCAGCAGAGTCACATTTGAACACAGCTGTTCTGACTCTAAACCCAGTATTTTTTGCACCACATTCAGCTGCTTCCAGGCAACAAAAACTCATAGCCTCCTGCCCCTTCAGATACATAAGCAGCCAAAGTCTGCTCTTCACCAGCGTTTCTCAACCCACAGCCCTCTGGTCAGTGGAGTTAAGATGGGTGAAAGGTGAGTTAGGTGCGCTCAGATTTTCTAACTGGACATAATTGAGACAGAGGCTGAATTGGGGCCAAATCTAAAACCCACCGCAGAGACAAAACAAGTCTTGTCAGTAGCCACCAGGAAGACACGGCTGAAAATACCTTCATCTTTCAGACCCCACCTACCGCATCCACCAGAATATATCATTAGCTCTCCTGAGGGAATTTTGTTTAAAGGTTCCTAAGAGGGATCCCAAAATGATCTTTATGAGACAGCCATATTCTCCAAGCTCCATTGTCATATACGAAAGTAGAAGACTTCTTTCTATTCCAAGAAAGACTCAAGGGTACTCTGGAGGAAGTTTGCAGCAGGCTGAGAAAGGGTTGGCAGGGCAACTGAAATTTCTTAACTCCACATTTGAACCAACAAGGCTCCAGCCCCCAGGATTTTGTGTGTGTGTGTGTCTATGATATAGAGTGCGGAGGAAGTGACAGAATATGAAATTTTAAGTTCACCACAATTACAACAACATCAAAGAAAGTGTGCATCTGGATAAGGTCATACAGAAGTAAAAATGAGTAGTTATGTTAAAATGGTGGGGTTAAAAGGTGATCTAACAGTCCAATAATCACAATATTATAATAGGCATTTGGGCTTCTTTTTATTTTTGGCTTTGTTTTCTTCAGAAAGTATGTTTTGAATACGCCTACGCTGGCCCTATTTGAAATAAACAGTGAGATACCCTTAATAATGATTAAGATCCTTCTGAGAAAGGAAGAGAAGGAGGCTCTGAAGGCCAGGATGTGGGGGAGACTGGAAGAGAGGAGATAATGTGAATCCAATGAACCAGAACAAGGGGCCCAGCCCCATAAAACAAACCAAAGGCAGAGTGTGGTCAGGCGCTAGTGAAATCAGTTTTCAAAGGAGTATTTTTACAGGATGTCTCTTTTAAAAAAAGGCCAATTAAAATCCTCGGAGCCTCTTTAAATGGGCCACCCCGCTCAACCCTGTTGCAGCTCCCGCTCTCCAGATACAGGCTGAGGCCCTCTGGGAATACCGGAGTCGCCAGGTTGGGCTGCCCTGGGGCCGGCAGCCATGTTCCCCTTCTGATTAACCCTCAGAACTTCTTCTAGGAATAATGAGTCCACAGCCATCCAATCTACCCAATAATTCGTGGACAATCAGCCCTGCAAGCTGATCAGCACCACACAAACCAAGTAGACTCTGTGGGTGCCTGAATGTTCACTCTTCAGCAGGCTATGCTGGTGTCTTAGAGAAGACGTCATGAAGAGTGCCTACTCGTGTACACTGACTGCTCCCTGTGGCCACGGAACAGTCGGCTTCATCCATTTCTACACTCTCACTCACTTTGGACACATGAGGCAAATTGATAAAGATGGGATGTTGTCATGGGAACAGACACTAATACCCCTAATAGTCTCCAGGGATCCGATCTTAGTACCTCCACAAGGTCTACCCATTAGCCAACATTCTGAAGACACTACGGAAGCCATTGAAGGGCTCCTACTGATCTTTCCTGTTTCGTCCTTAGGAGGGCATCTCCCGTCCTAGTCTCAGCTGTCACAGATTCAAGCTAAACCTGCTGACCTCTAAGCACAGCCGGTCGCCCCCAGTCATCAGAATCTGAGGGTTGAAATGGATCTTAAAGAGGATCGGGTTCAAACTCCTAAAGCCCAGAGAGGCAGAGTGTGTTGCTCTGGGCACACAGCTTTGCCAGGGCTAGAACCCCAGGCCTCGTGGCTGCCAGTCCCAGCCCTGCCCTACACACTGCCTTGTGCATGCTGTGCTCCTGCTACCAAGCGTGAGTCTGAAAGTCTTCAGGAAGAGTCTTAAAGAAAGACCTTTTTTTCTTCTCTGAAGACCAATATATTTTTTATCAACTCTGAGGGATCCACAGACATTTTTACTCCAGCACATCTCTGCTTCCTGACATCAGTACCATTTGGCTTGAACATATGTCCCGTCCTAATATTAGCTTCTGTGGGGAGCCATTTTCCCCCCTGCAGTGTTTCCTGCACAGCTTAATGGTCTGGCCCTTTAAAATCCTGTCCAATTTAAATACACATCATAGTCACATATTTCTAATAAGAGCATAATTGCCTGCTCCTTAGAACAAATCCTATTACTTGAAATCATTATTATTTACCAACAAGAAGATTAATTCTCCACTGTTCTCAGTTCAAAATTAGATAAGAAAATGTTAAATAAAGTTTATTATCTTCCCTGTCTCTTTAGTTGTTCAACAACAGATTTAAGAGAACCCTGGCAAGATATGGCTGCCTTCCTGCCTCTCTCCAGATGACAATCCCACCACAGATCCGGCTCACCTAAGCTGAAAGCCACCGCACTCCGTCAGTTACCCAGGAACAAAGCCAGGGGGAGAATGTGTGGTCTCTGAACACCAAGCCTGCAGTGAAGTCCATGCCTCCCGACCAGGGCCCCACCCACAACCGAAATGATTGTCACTTCCATTCTGCCAGAGAGCGATCTTAACAAGAGAAATGGGCTGAAACGGCAGCCAAAGGTGTCACCGAAAATCAGGTTCCAACTTTATATTTGGTTCCTTAAAACTGTGGCATTGCTTCTCAAGTGTGTTAGCAGGTTCCGTCATGGCATTCTTGGTATCCACCCCACCCTATCTCCCAGATGTCTTTGAAAATCACATCTGTTTGAGAGGACTGAGGCATGACTCCATCTGGAGGAGGGGGAAACACTGAATAACTTTGTAATGATTTGTACAAACCTCTATGACTGTGCTTGATGCTTTAACATTAAACATGGTACTTACACTGGGCTTTCAGAAAATCAAGATGCTCTGCAGAGCACAACCCCGGGATAGATTTCCCTGATTTGGGGCAGAGGGGGCAATTAGGAGGAAGTAAAACATTACAAGATTCCAGAAAGCTAACTTCTACTTCCTATGAGTGAACTTTGGCCCAAAGCACTCACATTCTGACCGAAGACCTGATGTGAGTTCCCCCCACTTTCCAATCAGCTAATTGAATCCAGTTGAGTAAATATTTTAACCTCTCAGTTTCCATTTTGTCTCAGTCTCTCAAGGAGTCAAAAAGATATTGAAAGAGGATCTGGGTAAAGTTGGTAAATTAATGGGAACATAAACGTGGAATCATAAGTGTGAACGTAAGGCTTCTCAGAGATCCAGAAAGGATCATAGCAGTTCCATTTGGGGGAACTCAGAATATATTAAAAAATGGAAAGAATATCAAAAAAGGATTTTTTTAATTTAACAAATAGATTCTTTTTAACACAAAAGAACAATTAGAATTGAATTTGAGATCTTTTGTGTATAGAGGGCCAGGTCAAATGCACACACACACACACAACCGCCTTAGAAAAGTCCTGGCTAATGCCACCATCTTGAACAGTAACGCGAGGGAACTTACAACACAGCTGTTCCCTCAAAGTTACTTTCTTTTAAAACGCCTCTGTGAAATACTTTGGCAACACGGAGAAGGATTGTCTTCATTATAATTGTTATTTTTTTCAAATGTTATCACAGACTTCCAAGCGATCCTCGTGTCTTGTTTCATTATTGTTTTTAAAATCTATCCATGAGCCATTAGCAATTGGTGTGCAAATGGCGTGATCCTACAACTTCAGATTAGAAGAAGATGGAATTGATGAGTAATTTCATAGTCTCAGAATTCTAGGTCTCAAAAAGAGGATTAGTGGAGCCTTCTGCAAAACTCCATATGCAGCTATTAAAGTCATTCTTAAAATCTCTTAAGAGCCTTTTCTGATAGTATCGCTTATCCATGAAGTTCTTCCTACTAACGCGACTTCACGTCTCCTGTTGGAAATCGACTCTTTCCTCGACCTCAGTGGAATCAGCATATGAAAGCTCAGGGTCCCCAAGTCCTCTTTTACATGTTGAAATGCTCCATCTGAACACACCCTCATTCTCATGCCCACAGAACCAATACCTGAACAAGACCTTCCATCAGAAAGTTCTCAGAATCCAAACTCTGCCTTTCTCCCTGCACCTAAGGTCAGTGCAGGTAACCAGCAGAGAAACCCGTCCACTTACACTCACAGAATCTTACACTTCCTCTTGAAAACACACATGTTCCCACAGTACTGAGCGTATGCTAAAGCTTGGCAAAGACAGATGGTGAAAATGTCGCTTTTCCAGCTTGGGGCTGTTATTTACCTACAAGATTAGTTCTCCACTGTTCTCAGTTCTGTCCACACTGGGACCATCTCCATGGTGTCCAAACAAACTCAAAAGAGTCTTAGAAGGCATGTGGTGCTGCTGACTCACGTCTGCCTGTCTGGTCACAGTATCCCATTATGGGACAGACAAATGGTTAGTTTGTCCCCTTACGAGATGTTGAAACTCTTTGCCAAAATTGATGGGTTTTTTCCCTTTTTTCTGGACAGAGTCATTTTCAGGTGGGCAGCTCTCCTCAATGCCCTTGCCCACCTGGGCTGCCTGACCACTTTTTCCAGTGTGCATTCGCACACCTTGCCTGTTTTCAGTCATTTTTCAACACCAGAATATGCTGAAGATGAATCTGCCTTTCCCTACAACTAATGAGTGAGAAAAATCACCAACAGGCGACATCTCTAGAGAGTGAGGACATGTGCTCTGAGCCCCACAGCTATGTAGCCAACCATCACTTCACCAGCTCTCTCAGAGCCACCTCTCTCTCACTGCCTGTTTGTTTCAGAATTCAACCCAGGGCAACAGCTCTGTCACACAGATAGAGGGAAACCAGGGGGCTTCCAAATTCACAGGGACTGGAAGTCCAGACTCAACACAAGAAATCCACAGGTACCATCCGGAGTAGCCCGGCTGCCCTCCAGAATGAAGTTCTAAGGAGACCCAGGGAGTTGGGCACAGGTGAGGGAGCGCCACTTCCTGCCAGCTGCCTCAGGGAGTCTGCTTTATTTTCATCCGCCCGATTCAAGGCAGCCTTCTCTTTCCACTCAGGTGTTTGAATTCCAGATTCAAAAGAAGGTTTAAAAATAAGGACTTACCTCATTTACCTAAAGATTCTGGGTGGGAAATCCAACAGCCGTGGCTAATGGAGGGGGGCAGCAGGCAGCACGCACGCCAGCTCCCACTGGGATCGGAAACCAGGGGTGTTATCACTTCTGAGCCCTCATCAGAGGGAAGATAAATGCATATGACAATAATTTTAAGTCATTTTGTAGGATGTTAAGCAATAAGCCACCAACCGGGAATTCCCTAAGTCACTTCCCCCTCTTCTGATTGGCTGCCGGGCCCTTTAAAAAAATAAAATGAAGGATTACAAACATTGGCTCATTTGCATGCGGCCAACTCACACGTTAGTGTTCAAACAAAACAGGTCTAACCAGGTTATGCCTGTCTCAAGAACAGAGACAACCTGTTAATGGATGAGGAATTGATTTGGTGGTGCCTGTTCTTTTCAGCTTAGAGGCTGTTTCAGGTGAAAAGCCCACGCGTGCTCCCCAAAGACACCATCAGGAAGGGAAAATATAAATGCAAAGTGAGCAGAGTTCGCATCTGGAGGAGGTGACGGTAGAGGGGAGAGGGGCCCTCTTAAATCTCTATCTCATGTATTAATCTATATTTAGTCCACTCTGCTTTGGCGTCAAGGTCTTTGCCCTGGCTGTGCAGTCACCAGGTTCTGAAGGAGCTCCTGGCCAGGTAGCCAGCAACACATGTTCTCTCACCAGGCCGCATGATCACCTCTTTGTCAGTGACCCTTGGCAATTTCAAGGGCCTTTGAAAAGTCAGTCTCCCCACTCACCCCGGGTAGCAGCCTTGGGAGAAGGTTGGAAGGGAGGGTCCCAGGAGTTGTTCAGGTGGAACAGTCAACTCTCAGCAATGCAAGGGCTGACTATCCAGTTGGTGGGTTGTCCAGCTTCTTTACTTCCTCTTGAGACATACATGGTCTTTTTTGCTATTTACCAACACTCCCTACGGGTGCTAGAGAGGGAAAGACGGAGAGGCTGAAACTGGACATGCGTCACAGTCTGGGTAAGAAGAAGGTGGGATCCTGGTAAGGATCCATGGATCTCAAATGTCCGTTCAATCCCCATCTGCCTGGGTCGGGGGCATGCTTCACTGGGTCACAAATGCACTTCCACCCACGCAGGTGAGTGACGGCTCCTGGCAAGGAAAAATGCCATCCCCTAACCATTAACTTCTCTCTTGGATCTTCCTGGACATTGGCCTGGCCTGAGCTGAGTGTCCAAGCAGACTTCTAACTCACCAGGCCTTCCCTCTGTGGGAGAAGAAAGGGAAATTGAGTTTTGGCAAAGAGACAAAGATTTTGGGATTAAAACCGAGAAGTTCCTTGTGTAAAAAAGAAAAGTCTGCACATGGGCAAAGCCTGAAAAGAACACTGAACAAAAAGTGAGAGGTTATCCCATTAAGGTGGAATGGTGAGTGAGCGGTGGTGAAGTTCTTTTCTTGGCTGTTTTTCTAGTCTGTGCAACACGAATGCCGAGGGTTTTGAAGGTGCAAAAGGCTTCTTGGGGGGCGGTTTGGGAGGGTCTTGGAACTCAGGAAGGTCTGGAAGGTTTTGAAGGTTTGGGGAGTGCAATTTAGGGAGGCTCTGAAAAGCCCCTCTGGCTCCCTAGCCTTCGGTGAATGTTCCCACCAGGCCATGTCTTCAACCTGTGTCCTTCCCAGGGCCCTGTTAAAATGCAAATATCTGATAAAAACAGCAAATGTCATTATTGCCCATTATCACATTAGCCCCAATTAGTGTATCAGCTTCCAATCTGAGAGCAGGGCCCTGAGGGAACAGACTGGTGACATTTTGCTTGAGAGATGAATCAGGAGCAATCTGAGGTAGCAGGTCCACCAACTGCAGGGAGTTTGTGGGGAGGGGGGGGCAGGGGGGCGGGGGTGGGTGTTAGTACCACTGTGACTCCAGGAAGCAAACTTGGCCTTCTTTATCATTTTTTCCGAGAATAAACTGACCGCGGGGGTGGGGGGTTGGGGTGGGCAAGGGGGTAGGTGAGAGCAAGGAGTTGTGTGGTCAAGAGATGGTGAACTTCAAAAGCAACTCCAAAAGTGGTGTGGCTCGCAGGTCCAGTCCCAACAAGCTTTCATCATAAGCCCTTTTTTTTCATTCTTCTTCTCCCCAAAGCCCCCCGGTACATAGTTGTATATTCTAGTTGTGGATGCCTCTGGTTGTGCTATGTGGACGCCGTCTCAGCACCACCTCATGAGCGGTGCTGTGTCCGTGCCCAGGATCTGAACTGGTGAAACTCTGGGCCACAGAAGCAGAGCACTCAAACTTAATCATTTGGCCACGGGGCCAGCTGGCCCCATTATAAGCCCTTTAATTTCTAGCTGAAGAGTTCCAGTTACCTCTCCATTGTTTTATCCACCCTTGTCCTGCCCATTTTAGATCAGAGGACTGCTCCTCTAAAGTCCTCCTGAGAAGAATCATTTTGGAATGCTGGTGGTGAAAGGGGATGGAAAGATGTCACCTCATACTCACAAGCCTCTTTGTTCGTGGAGTCTTTATGTATATTAAATACCTAGCAATGGATCTGGTCCTTACTGTGCTCTTACTGAGTATTGGTTCTTTTCTTTACTTGGGACTTAGTTGAACCTCCTAGAAGGAGAACAAAAACAAAAACAGCATCTCCCTCTCCCCTAAAAAAGCTAGAATTTTAGGCATGTTACATCTATAGAGAAATTCTTTCAAAGTCTGTGGTCTTTTATCCTATGATCAACTTCAACAAGATAGCACTTGCATCAAATTAGATAGATGGGTCGATCACGCGATAGATAGATAGATAGATAGATAGATAGATGGAATGGATGGAAGTCCTGAATTTTAACTGAGAATGCTAAAAGTTGGATTTGATGCTGAGGTCTTCTACTGCAAGAGTCTTGACTACATCAAGCATGTCTCTCCTGGGTAAGAAGATTAAAAATGTAACCACAAAATCATCAAACACACCAGAGCCTTTAGATGGGCACATTGTTAGTTTCCTGAAAGTCATAACCTTCACACGGAGGAATCAGGCAGGAGTCTCACATCGTGTTAGGCTTCCAAGCCCAGCACGGATTCCATTTGTTCCGTGCTCCCCAGATGCTCTGGGAGACGGATGAGGACACACGGAAGCAGACAGAGTGAGGAGACAAGGCTGCTGGCCTGGGTTTTCTGGACAGGAAGACTGAAGCGAGAGGCAAAGCAGCTTGCCCTCAAGTCAAGGTCAAGATAATCCTGGGAATTGGAACCCACTCTGCAAACCCAGTTACTCTGCACGGAAATCTTCCTGGTCTTCCCTGCAGATAAAGGCCTTGTCATTGTCTCAGACCTGGGCAAAGACGTGAGCATTTGAGTGGAGTCCCTGTATTCTGATGCCCACAGAGGAAAAGGGGGGCGGAGCAAACCAAGCCAGCTGTGTGCCGTGGCCTGGGGACCCTGGGTTCAGTCGAATTGTTTACTGGAAGATCCACATCACAGAACCAAAGAACCCTAGGGACCTTAATTCCTAAATCAAGGCCAAGACAAAGAATCTCTCTAAGCCAGGTATCAAGCCCTGAGGGGTCTGAGTCTTAGTACCAACACGGGCTGCGATTACAAGATTAATGAGAGTTGCGTGCTTGCTCTGCAAGAAAGAGGATGCTTGCTTGCTTTACACAGCACCTTTTAAATAGAGGCCCTATATTTATTTTTGAAAGCAAGTGTGTGTTTGTGTATGTTTCTGTCTGTCATCCCCTCTTGATGACGTGGAGTTACCTCCAGGGCAGAAGATGCCGACCATTCCGTGAAAGCCACACAAAAACGCTATTGTCAGCCTGACAGGAGCAAGAACCTCTGTCTGGGGATGGGGGGGCCAGGGGGAGGGATGGGGGGGAATTAGAGCAGAATATTATCATCAATTTCTTGGCTAAAGTCAAATAAGGAACTGGGGCTAATAAATAGCATCTTGCCTCTTACCCTACACCCCTCTATAAGCCACATTTCCAAGATGTACATTTTGGATTAGATTAAATTCCTGGGAATCTTCAAATCCTCTGAGGAGATGATTCGTGGGCACTAGAGGTGGTACCTGCGTTCTGTTTGAGAGCTCTAACATTGACAGCTGTCCTGACAGATTTGCATGGCACCTTCTCAACGTGTCTTTTGCCATCGCATCTGTCCCTGACGTGCTGTGCAAGTCCTCTGCTGAGGGCACGTACCACCGAGCTGCTGAGGTGGGGGACAACCTCGCTACTCGAATGGGAGAGGGTGGCTCGCCATTTCTGTAAAGAACGACCCCTGGCATATACGCATGCACGTGAATACACAAATACCCCTCGGGCATCCGAATATGTCACCAATCTTACCTATGCACCAACAATGAATTTTCTGAACTCCCCCTTCACACTTTATTCTCAAGACACCTCCATTCTTGTCAAACTTAACTCACCCTTGCCCTGCCCTTTCTGCCTCACCTGTATCTTATTATTCTCTTTCTGGCTTTATCTTTCCTCACAAACAGCTTTACATGGTGCCCTGACTTGATGCCAACTCAACTATTGTGATAAGCACTTTGGTTCCTGAATCAAACTTCTTTGAGTGTCTAAACAGCATTTTCATCAGGGTCTTCAAGAAGACTCGTCTCTCAGTCTCAAGGCTGGAGGGAAGGCTAGGCCAAGGTTGGCCACTTTCAGGCAACATTCTTGTAGCCAGTATTTTCTTCTTTTTTTGTGTGGAGAAGAGTTTTTAATAATTATAGCAGTTGTTTTTGTGTATTATTTAAGCATAAGATCTCTTTTTCCACTATCATGGAACCCCAAAAGATAAAACAGAATAGAGATGCTGCTGCGTCTGGGTTGGAGGCGAGGCTGCTGCAGCCTCCCCTGATTGATTGCCTTCCCCGTGCCCACAGACTCTCAGCCTTCTCTGCTGTATCATCCTGACTCAGTGTCCTTCTCTAAGCCAGTGGAGCATCAGAATCGCCTTTGCCATTCAGGACTTCCTCCCCACACCTATCAAATTGGACCTCCAGGGGTGGATGATAGAAGAAACAATAATCAATTTTGTGTCCATCACTATTTATATTTTGTGGGTTCCCATATTATTCCAGTAATGATAAACCAGAAGACTCGGTTCCTACTGTCCAAGCAGACATGTTAATGGAGCTGACTTTGGGTGAAGGTCTTAGCGCCTGGTCTCTTTCACCCAGGGACCAGGAGAGACAGCGAACTCTCAGCCCCAAGTAGAAAATGTGTAAAATCACCATCCAAATGTCTAATTATTTGGGCGAACCTGTGGTGTTGGAAGACTAGGGATGTTCGGAAGCTATTCCCTCACCCTAAAAAATATGAGATGGCCCAGCTTTCTCAGAGGCAGCCTGGTACAGTGGAAAGGACCTAGATTTTGGAGGCAGACAGATCAGGACAACCTCGTCACGTTTACTTAAACTTTAGGTCTCAATTTCCCCATCTGTTTACTGAGAATATGAATGTTCTCAGTGAGCTGTTTGGGGAGTTAAATGAGAAACTGTATAAGCCATTATTAGCGGGAGCCTGGCATTTGGTGGGCTCTCAGGAAAGATTCACTCTCTCCTCTAAGTATGGAGTTGAACCCCAAGACATCCCCTTAGCGATATATGAAGCCACATATGGGTGGTCAGAGAACTAACTCTCCTTGTTTCCAAGACAAAGTAGGAGAAAGGGGTGAAGCTGGAAAAGTTATAGGAAAAAGAACGAGTAATAATGTCTAGTCGCATTTATTAAGTTTTAGCATGTCTTTGTCACTCAATTAAGAATTAACTTGCATCAGCTCACGTAATCCTCACAAAACTCCGTCAGAAAGGTGCTGCTACTATCCTTCTTTACAGATGGGGAAACTGAGCATCGCCAGCCTGGTAAGTAACTTGGCCAAGGGCACACAGTAAAGTGTGGCCGGAGCTCAGCCCGAAGTCAGTGTCAGCCCAAAACAAGATCTCTTAACCACAACCCTGATCAAAAAAGAGAAGCTCGACAGCGTGTTGAAATTTGGAACTAATATCTTACATAGACGTAGAAAACCATGCTCGGTTCTGGAAGCCAATTGGAAATGTGAATGTTTCTTAGAAGAGTGAGATTGTAAAATTGAAATGAAAAAACTATGAAATAGGCAGACAGGTCTGGGTCTTATAGGACAGTCCTCAGCCCCTGCCCTTTAATACCAAATATTTAAAGAGCTAAGTGCTCAGAATAAGAATTGAGGGGAAACCCATTGGAAAAAGTTGTGACTTGGTCTTGCCTGGGAAGTCATGAGACTCTTCTGACACAAAGGTCACTCTGCCACCCTCCAGGCCTAATGGTACTGGGGAGGCTCACTGCCACAGTGAGAAGCCCTTAGGCATCTGGATCCAGAAATGGCAGAGAAATAGAGTGAAGGGTTGCAGTAATGCTGAAGGCATTAGACATGAAGGTTGAGGGCAGGAGTGGAGCCTCATTAAGGGAGGAGGTTGCCATCAGTTTCTCAATTCCCATCCTTCATAAGCAATTGAGAGTGACTCAAGAAAACGTAAAATGTTAATCAACCAATTCTGCTGCTAAATGCCTTCCAGACAGAAATTAGGAATTCTGGACCTACTCGTGCCTCTGGAAAGAATGCATCTAGAAAACTCCTGGAAATGATAGCTGAGAGTTGACAAGCTCATCCACTGGGACTAAGCAAAAAACTCATTTGCATAAATAAATTATCCACTCAGTCCATTCAAAATATACGCACCTGCACATTGGTGGAGTGTCAGGAAAGAAGCCCTTGGGATTATTTTTGAATAATTCCATATTTGGGGGAAATCCAGATGAAATCTCCCCTCATGCAGCATGGCATCTCTATGATTTTTCTCCCTTTCTCTCCCCCACCCCCATTCTTAGCAACCACATGTGAGTTCAGGGTTTGGAATTAGTCAATCTGTCTTCCTGGACAAGGACAGGAGGCCGAACAGTCCTATTTTGAGAACTATTTCTTTTATGACAGTGCCCCAGGAAAGTTTTATGAGAATCCTGATTTAAGGTTGGAGGTTAAATCTTTGAAATTCTGAGAACCAAAAAGTATTGTGTAGGTGGATGTACAGTAAAACTGAAATAAGGAACTTCTCTGCAAACTGAACTAAAAATCTGCACAGTCGGTTCATCTGAAAACTTCTCTTGAGAAGACAGCCCTGCTGTGAGAGGGACCAGCCAGGGTACCCACTCTCTTACAGCAGAAACATGAGGGCCCTTGAGCTCTGTGATGCTGGAAAGAATGGGGTCCGGGAGCCCAGGGGCAGCAGCTGCCCCTGACACGTTGCGTGTGCAAGAAGGGCATGGTCAGCTTGCTGCGGAAGTTCCCCATCAGCACCCAAGTCCCACACCGATGGACTTTTGCTGTCAACACCAAAAGACTTCGAAGTCTGCCCAAGGTTTACGGTCCTCAGAGTCACCAGTCTGTGGTTCTCTAGGAGTTGCCAGAACCACCAGAGCAGAAAACCTCAGGGAGCCCAACCTTAGATCTCACGATTGTGTGCGGTTGCGGGGGCACAGGGGAGAGTTCATTTGGCCAGTGTCTCATTTTTGCTAATTCATTTTCTTTCCAGCTTGGCAGGTCACCTTAACTTGGAAGCTCCATACACAGCTGCGAAAAATGGGCTTGTCAGAGGATGGGTCAACACTCTGTGAGCTTGAGCCTTGGCTGGGAGTAACATTCTTTGAACGCCCAGGTAAAATGAGCCCAGGAAGCTACAGCACTATTCCAACACGGACCCGTCGCCAGCCATCCAGACCCACCACAGCTCCCTGCACGACCCAGAGCCTCGGTCGGAGGGGACCCTTCCTTCCTGTAGCTACAGGCCCTCTCCATTCCTCAGAGCTCTCGGCACGAGCACGAGGCAGTAGGCAGAGTTGCTGGGAAAGAAGGAAAGCAACAGAGAAAGAGCAGTTCCTGCATGTTTTAACCTGATGCCCATAGAGAGACTGTGAAATGCCCCCGAAACTCACCTGGGTAAGATTTCTTACCATTTTAGTCACAATTGAAAAAGAATTTGATATATTCACTCCCATTCCTCGTGGTTGCAGCTTTCTCAGAAAGCGACCAGGTCACTCCCTCCTCAAGCTCTTTGCTGGGTCCTCACTCCCAGAGCGCTCCTCACAGGGAGGTGCGCCTGCCAGGGGCCACACACAAGATGATTTTAAGTACAAATAGTAATTTTTATAACACTTATATGTTTTTGATGTGAAAACAAAGTTAGTAAACTGAAAAAGAGAGTCAATATAAGGAAAATTATTGAGTAAATAATATAGGCGGGTATACAGACGGGGCAAAATGGTGACAATAAAATGTGAGTGACTGACATTTGAAATGTGAGAAACACTGGCTTAAAGGCGGGCCACACTCCCTGAGGGCACACCATTGATCAGTCCTCCACCACGTGGTCTCCACCCATGTCCTAAGACCCCTGGTCTCCAACTGTACCTCACAGGGTGCATCCCAGACACATGGGTGGACCCACGTCCTTTCTGCACGGGCCCTGCTTCCTGCTTGTCCCACCACATGGACCGTCCTTTCCCCCATCTTTGCCCAGTGAAACCCAACCCATTTTCTCCATTCGGTCTTCCCCAATTGCTTCATCAGAGTATAAATCTCCCAGAACAGTTTGCTTGTACTTGGAACCACTCAATGGTCAACGTTCAACAAACGTTTATTGGGCTTCCATTCCGTGCCAGGCACTGTGATAGGCAATGCAGATTCAGCCAAAGGAGAAAAAAAAACCCAAAATCTCCTACCATCACAGAATGTAAATTCTAATGAAGTGAGGCGTCAGCACATAGCCTATTCTGCCACGTGGGGCAGCTTTGGGGTGCTGCTCTTCCCCAGCCGGCCTCGGTAGCCCGGGCAGACAGGGTCTTCATCATCCTTTTCCCAGAAAAAGGGGAAAAGGAGTCGTGTCAGACAGACATGACTCCTCCCAAGAAGCGGGATGTTGAAGTGACATTTTTCAGAGGTTGAAACCCCAGAGTTGGGGCTCGGGGGTCTAGAAGCTATGCATGACCCACACACATCCTGTGTGTTTCTGGCATTTTAGAAACTACTTCCTCTGTGTATCTTCTTAGATCTCCCAATGCCCCTGGGACAAGTGATGCAAACGAGATGGTTGAAATGATAACCCCATGGGGCTTGTCACCTCTCCAGAGATTATGCAGATAGAGCCTGGCAGGCAGGGCTGAGGTCAAGTTCATGGGCCCCAGGGGCTGCTCAGGGAGAGGCACCTCCCAGCGCAGACAACCCTAATTCCCAACGGAAGTCAGACCCACAGGTGACACTGAGCAACGACGGAGCGAGGCTCTGCAGTGACAGCTGGAAAGAGGACCCCTGAGAACACTGTCAAGAGTGGGAGAAGCCCCAACACCTTTCCAGAAAGAAACAGTGTGGAGGGGCACCCGCCTTTGTCTCCTGTGCCTCCCTCCTCTCCACTCTCGCACTGCGGCCCGGCCTCAGCAGGGAGGCTGCACGTAGAGTCACCAACTCCTTCCAGACTTTCCCAGTTTTAGCACCAAACAACCTGCGTCCCAGGAAACCCCGCAGTTCCGGGAAAACCAGGAAGATTGGTTGGTCTGGCTGCATGTCACATAGACTGTGCTCCAATCCGATCTCTAACAGCTGTGTGTCCTCAGGCAGGTACCCACCATCTCTGAGTCCCTATTGTCTCATCTGTGAAGGGAAATAACGCCATCCCCAGGGCTGTGGTGGGGATTAAAGAAGTAATGTGTGATTAGGGAGCACTCCAGTGTTCCACAAATTATTGCTATTACTATACCTTTGGGAGCTGGAGTGAGAGCAGCAAAAAAGGAAGGGCTGCGGTTGAATCAAAGGACCTGTGAGCTGGTTGATGCCTGCTGAGTGGCTCTCTATTGGAAGCTGACGTGACAAGGATCACGTGGCCGCAACACGTAGTCTCGCCAGGCTCTCTGATTGGCAGGAAACAAGAGACTTGCTGGCAAAGGGCTGTAAACCAAACCCCCAATCTCCCCAGCTCTGCCTTATTTTTATTCAGCACTTACTATATGCCAGACACTAATATTTACGTGCAATTTCTTTTTTAATCCTCACAGCGTCCCCTCCAGGTAGCAGTATAACCCCCATTTCAAGGATGAGGAAATTGGATCCAAGAGATTTAGTGACTTGCCCAAGGTCATGCTCCCGGGAAGGAGAGACAGAAACCAGGGCTGCCTGACCTCAGAGCCGCTATCTCTGACCCCCATCTCACCGTGTGGGGGAAACATCCTCTCCCCGAGCCTCGGCAGGAGCTGGCCGCCATTCTCCCCTCCCAAGAGAAGGAAATTGGCGTTTGACTAGGCACGGGGCAATCTGACCAGCCCTGGAGACAAGAGGAGTTAGCAGGCGACCCTTGCTTGCGGGAGATGGCTTTCCTGAAACCTGGGTAAATATTTACATAATCTCATCGCATTGCTCTCCAGCTCAGACAGAGGAAACACATGGAACCAACCCAGGCCAACAAACCATTGCAGTTGGACACGCTGTTTTCAGCCTCCAACAGTCCACTATGTGGATTCATTCCTGTAGACTGTCAGTCACAGAGAAAAGGGTTCTTGACTTGGAAACAGACTGGAGTTTTCATCCCAACTCTACCACTTACTAGCTATGCCACTTTGGACAACTTGAGACTCAGTTCTCCCATCTATGAAATGGGCATAAAGTTTGTCCCAGTATCATCATCATTGTCATCCTCGTCACCCCTCGTGGAGCGCTTAAGTATGCTAAGCACTATGCCTGCATCTTTGTGCCAACTCCTCTCCAAAGCCCTTTAATGCAGTTATTGTTTTTAACTCTGTTGACAGCTGAGGAAATCGAGGCTCAGAGAAGTTGGGAAATTTGGCCAAAATTGGCCTTCTACCCCTCTGCACTTCATCACCCCTGTGCCCCATCTCTCGTACCATGTCCTATAAAGCTTTCAATGAGACGCCATGTGTGAATGTGCCCAACTCACGGGTCACCCTATGGTAGCATCCTCTCTCCGGCAGCCTCAGCCCACTGCTCCCTACTCACGCCTGGAAAGAAGCGAGGGGTCACGGCGGGAGCACCCTCCCCACAGGGTCACCTCCTCCTTCTCTAACTGCATGGTCCCCCAAGCTGATAGCAAATAACTCACCAGGGTAAGCAGCAGGAGCCTGAGGGTGACTCAGGAGCCAGAGGGACCAACGAAGAGCATCTCACTGCAGAACAAAGGCGGGAGGTGACCTGAGGCAAGACAACTACAGACAGAAGAAGGGCAGCTCGCGGGCCAAGGGCTGGCCAGTTTGTACTGTCATGACTCACAACCTCAAAGACTGAGCAGTTCTAGAGGCTGCACCAGGCCACTGGGGACCCAACTAGAATGTTAAAAATAACCTCCCGCCTCCCGACTAGCACACCGCAGTATCACCTTGCCTTTCCTCTCTCCACAAGTCCACGCCCAAGACCCCAGCGCTGCCCCCACTAGCCCCATATTCTCAGAAAGGGCGCGAGAAAGGTGTGCTGTTGGAAGTACGATAGCATTGTCAAATATACAAAAATCAGCAACACGGTGGGAAAATGGAAGTCATGGTTCTTCGTGTTGTCTTACCAAAGGGTTAAAATAGCTCATTTTTCATCAAGATAAAAAATGAAAACCTAGCACTATCGTATCCAGAAATGTTTGACATTGACCTCCACCCCAAGTTGAGCCCTGCCATGCCTAAATAGACGCTGGACTCAGTATTTCTTTTTAGGGTCAGATAGACCTAAGTTTGTATTCCAGATCCACTACTTGTGGCTGTGTGACCTTGGCCAAGTGACTTGACCTCTCTGAGATTCCACTTCCTCATTTATTAGATGTGTGTGGACTATAACAGTGCTAACTCTGTAGGGTAATTAGGGGATTAAATTAGCTAACACATGTAAAAGGCTAGTTTTGTCAGTTATTTGACTTATTATTTCTGCAATTGTCAATTCTGCCTTCTTCCCCAGTCCTCAGCCATCTGTCTTACACAAGTTCCATTGATCACCATCTCCCTATAGTCCATCGGGCCTGACACCCTGTCGCGCCTGCTTTTTGGGATACGGGACCAGTCGAATTGTAACCAACCCCATCTTGGGTTCTTAAGTCTTTTGTTAACCCAGGCATGCTGGCAGTGGGGCCTGTAGTGTCAGTAGTCGCATTCTGGTGGGCCCTCGTTTTGCATTTCAGGGGCAGGAGAGGCCCGTTCTGTCCCGCCCTCTGCCCCCGCCCCCCTCTGAGAGCACTCACTCTCCCACTTGCACATGGCACCCGGAGGTCACAGGCTCTTTCCACAGAAATGCTATCTGGTTCCCTGGGGTTTGCATTTTGTGACACCAAAGGCCCGGCTGTGACCAGGACGTGTGACCAGTCACAGCTTGACAATGACAAAGTCACGCTTTTTTAAAGTAACACCTCACATCTGCTCCACACCTTCCTCCTCCCTCCAAACACAGCAAAGATCTGTGTGTCGGAAGCTCCTATCGTGATGACAACACCGACGACGATAACGTGCTGCCTCAGCGCTGTGCTCAGAGTAGATTGCGCCGTTGCATCTAGACTTAGCGTTTGGAAGTACGGGCGTTCCATTTACCCTCGAGAAGGCTTTCCAGGTATTTCCAAGTATATACGTCCTACTGTTTTGTCGGGCCACCATTTCTCAGACAGCCCGTGCCCACTGCCGTCACAGACAATCTGCTCGTCAGTCCCCCTGCCGGGGCCCACGTGGCCAGCGCGGGGGGAGGCCTCCTAGTTTTAAAAGCCCCAGCAGAGCTGGTGACGCACACGGTTGGTCTGGGCATGGGGAGGCAGGCGCGCTGCATGTGGGAGGGGATGTGTGCGCAATCTTTATGGAGGGCAATTTGGTGGGACCTGTAAAACTTTAATGTTTGCATCCTTTGACTCAGCAACCCCATTTCTCAGAATTTCTCCCGTGGATGACCTATGTACACAAGCCCACAGAAATTTATGATGCAAAATTGAAAATTATGTTAGCGTTCATCGATGGGGGAATGCTTAAACTATGTTGCATTGATACCACGAAGTAATATTAGAAAGACAGAATTAGATCTACCTGCTATGACATTAAAAAATGTCCATATATAGTAAAAAAACAACCTAAAGAACAAGGCTTATGATATGACTATATTTTTTCTTTAAATATATGTATTTTGTGTATATCTTGGAGAATATATAACCAACAATCAATAGTTGCTGCTGGGAGGCAAAATTGGGAGGAAAGTTCACATCCTTCTTTGTCTAAATTTTGTGACAGGTGTATATTTATCTATATTTATATCTACGTGACAGAAATATCCCCAGACAACAGATCTCTTTGTTATTATCCCTGCCATCCCTCTGGTAGAATCCTCTAGCAAAGCAGTGCATAATAACCCAGAATAAACATTGATTCAGAGCTTTGCAGTTTATAAAGCACTTTCACAAATAAAACCTCAGTGCATCCTCACACCATCCATGTGAGATTAGCCCCATGTTACAGATGAGGAAACAGGCTCATAGACAAAAAGTGGTTCTGCGCCATGCCAGATGGCTGGAGGCTGGTAGAACCAGGACTAGAGGCCCAGGTTGTCCAGCACCAGTACCAGCGCCTTTCCAGCCCTCCCAGCTGATACCTGCAGTATTTCTTCCCTGGTCAAAATCAAGTGATGCTGGGCTCAGATCTTCTCTGGCACACGGTGGAAACCAGAAGACCTAGGCTTGGATAACAAAGCTGAGAGTGGAAGGGAGACGAGCAGAGTGGAGAGGAGGTGGAGGGCATGATGCAGAAGAGAGATTTAAAAAGGTTTTAGAAGGACAAGAGGCTTGCATCCTGTTCCACAATTAAACGTGCAGTCCACCAGCAAACCAGGTAAGCTTGACGCTCACAGGTGCCTCCTTCCCATGACTGCTCCGTCGTGTCATTTGGGGATGAGTCATCTGTCACCATCTTGCTCTAAGCTGTATGTGAGCCGGGCCTAAAACTCAGTGTGGCAGTGGGACCACTCCCATCCTAGGTATGTCACATGAACTTCTGCCCAAGAGGCTCTTAGGGATCTGTCCTCAGAGCTGCAGGAGGGAGAAGAAGAGATCTCAGAAGCCTTTCTAGAACACGCATCTGCTTGTTAACACGCTTCAATGGCTCCCATGCCCTTGAGAAGAAAATACAGCCCCCATAACATGATTCACAGGCCCCCGGGATCCGGCCCCTACTTATTTCTTCAGCCTCATCTCCAGCCGTTTCTAGCCTGGCATTCTACATACTGACTCCATTCAGTACCCCAAACAGGCAGGTCTTTCTCCCATTTCTCTCTCTCTCTCCCCACCAACCCCACAAACATTCCATATGCTGCACCATCTGCCCAGAGCACATTTACTCCCCCTTCTGCTGGCGAACTGATGCTCGTTCTTCAGATCCCAATGCAAACACAGCTGCCTCCGGGGCCTTCCTGATCGGCTCAGCCTGCCACCATCCTCCCCTGCCCTGAGCTGCTGGCTCCCTTCTCCCGGGTCCTCCTCTCTCTAGCATTTACCATACTGCACATGCGTGTAATGGCTGAGCTGCTGGCTCTCTCCCTGGCTGGACAAGCACAGTGGCTGGTGCATCATAGGAATCCCTAAATACGTCATTAATGAATGGGGAATGACGTGGTATGGCTGGCACCTCACAGTGGACGACAGTATCAGACTTCATCAATGGGACTTAGCTTTGTAGCCCTGGAAGTTAGGCTTCATCCACAGGGCCGGTCCCTCGCTGCCATTGTCTGGGAAATCTTAAGCCTGGAATGACAAGATATGTTGCAAAGGGCAGTGACAATTGAGAGGCGTATTGTGAGAAATTTATGGCAGGTTCTAACCACAACTCCTTAGGAGGAAAAGCAAGACACCCTCAGGTTTACACAGCGGGTGATAGTGGAACCAGAGGGCTGCAACTGGGTCAGGAGGCCGGGAGGCCCTTCTCTGCCCCGGGCAGGACTGGCTTAGTTACAGACCAGGATGTCCCCTTACATTGTTAGTAGGAATAATATTACTATCAGTATTAGTAGCAGTATAGGAATGGTTCCACTGAAAATAGACACGGGGAAGATGGTGTCACGGCTTCCCCAGGTCACCCTTCCCGGGAGTCAGCAGGACACGGACGGGTCTCAACAGTGTGAGGTCTGACCGCATCCCTCCCATCAGCATGATGCCCAGTGTGACGAGCAGGGGAGCAGCAGGTTGCCTTCGAAGACGGCAAAGAAAATGTTCGAGGGTCAGGCTGTGGGTGCACAGTCACCAGCCGCGATCAGCGTCTCCCTGCCATTTACGGAGGCTCACTCCTCCCTTGTGCACAGGGCTTTACTGGGGCACCGAGGCCTCGCTCGCGCCGTGATCTCATGGGATCCTCACAACGCAGGGTGGCACGTGCAGCCCAGGACCACGAGGACGCTGAGGCCAGGGCAAGCTGCAGGGCGGCTTCCCAGAGTTCTCACAATGCAGGGTGGCATGAGCAGCCCAGGACCGCAAGGACCCTGAGGCCGGGGCAGGCTGCAGGGTGGCTTCCCAGAGTGCTCAGACCTAAGCAAGCTCAATCAAAGAACCTGTCTGACACCTGCCCCACTTCGATATTCTGCATCTCAGTCTGGAAAGAAGATAATGGATGGAGCAGACAGCCCACACGCCCCACGTCCACGCTTTCAATAAATACATAAGCGCCTACTGTGCTGCAGGCACTGTTGCAGGCTCCGAGGATAGCGCAACAAGCAAAACAGATTATTTTAAAACTCCGTTTCATCGTGGAGCTCACGTTCTGGGGCTGTGGAGTTTATAAGCGGTGTGATCTCAGATGACACCCGGGCCTGGACTTCAACGCTACTGAATTGCATAGTTGGAAATTCGCACCCTCTCCAGTCCCCTTTCGTCCTCCGCAGACTTCAAAGGAGGCCTCGGTCCGCCGACAGCCTCTTTTGACAAAAGGCCTGGCTGCGGGATCCAGTGAGAAGGGAATCCCGTTGTTCCGTTTCCGTCCTGTTTGTTATCAGTTAATGCCTACGTGTGTGCGGCTCAACTTCCATTAAAGGTAGTGATGGGGTCGCTTTTTAAATAAACGTAAATCCTTTCATCAGTGAGTCCCTTTAAAGAAGGACCAAAGAGGCTGATGGGACAAGCGGTCACAGATGCGGCCCAGCGCCTGGCGTCTGGGACATTTGAACTGGTGTGTGAGAGTGTGGCCCAGGGCACCTCTGCTTCTCGAGACCCAGACACGCCGTGCCACCCCGCTCTTGGCTTATCAGAACCAGAGTCAGGATAGCCCAAAGGGTCCCTGCTCAACGCTTGCATTAATCCCACACCTGTCCCCCTGCTGTCCCCTGCCCATCGTCCAGCACCACTGGGCTCACCCATACGGTCTCCAGGAGAGAGGCCACAGGCGCTGAGCCCGGAGCCCGACAGCAAACACCCTGGCCTTCCTCCCCCCACCGCCACCCACCGAGATTTATCTCCCTTATCTCTGTCTCCACACTTTCACTGAGGGCGAAGGCCAGGCAGGAAGCTCCCTCAAAGTTAATTACCCTTCATTCTCGGAAGCCAATGCCCTCCTCCTTCTCTTAATGAGGAAGAGCTGCGTCTAGACCCACTGAACCCGCTTGCTCCCCAGTCGGTGGGTCCCCTGCAGGCTCAGCATCAGAAGCACCTGAGGAGATTTACCAAAATATTAGGGGCCCAGCCGCACGCAGCTCGCTGAGCCCGAGTCACCGAGAGGAGGGCCTGGGAAGCTGCATTGCTGTCCTTCCGAGGGTCTGAGGGTCCGCCAGGCAGGAGGCCCACACTCTCGGTTGGAAACGCCGCTCAGAGTCCCTCCTGTGTGGCCGAGGGACCACCCGCAGTCATCTCATCAAGGCAGGAAACGTGGAGGTTAGGACTTGGGCTTTGGAGCAGAGCAAACCTGGATTCAAATCCTGGGTTCACCACAAGGAAACGGCTGAGGGGCCTCAGGCCAGCGGCCCTGCCACTCTGAGCCTCAGCTCCTGGCTGTAAAGTGGGGGTAACAATGGCTCGTACGCATCCTCAGCGTGTCTGAAGGAGTCCGTGACCTAATGTGTGTAAGGCATGTCGTACAGTAACTGGCTTGGAGGGAGAGCTAAAGAAATACTGGCTGGTATTAACGTAGGATTGGTTTTTATCTTTGTAACCAAGAGGGTGCCAGCCCCGGTGGTCCAGTGGTTGGGATTCAGGGCTCTCACTGCTGAGGCCCAGGTTCGTCTCTGGGTCAGGGACCCACACTACCCACCTGTCGGGTGTCACACTGTGGTGGCTGCGTGTGGCTGTGATGCTGAAGCTACACCACTGGGATTTCAAATTCCAGCAGAGTCACCATGGCGGACAGGTTTCAGCGAGCCTCCAGACTAGACAGACTAGGAAGAAGGACCTGGCCACTCACTTCCGAAAAAATCGGCCATGGAAACCCTGCGAACGGCAGTGGAGCCCTGTCTGATAGAGTGCTGAAGGTGAGAGGAGGGTGCAAATGACCGGGCAGCGCCCAGCTGTGCCGCGCAGGGCGCTGGGAGACAGAAGCCACTTGATGACACAAACAACAACACAACCAAGAGGGACTCAAAGTGGTTTGCAGGGAAGACAAGAGGGGAGGGGAGAGCAGAGTGAGAGGGGATGGTGCCGCAGCCACCATGCTGTCCACATCGTATCTGCCACACTCCCTTCACCGTGTGAGGTCCCCAAAGTCAGAGGCCATCAGTCCTTCCTCACCGCTCTCCCCACCCTGGACGTGTGGCCAAAGTTACCAGTGGACCCACAGAGGCGAGGCAGAATTTCCCCAAGAGAAATAAACCAAGGGAGGGAGCACCTCTGAGAGGGGCCCCTGGGGCCCCTGGCGTGAGAGAGGGCTGTGGGAAGGCCCTGCCTCGCCGGTCGCAGTGTCCCCCCTCCCCTGGACTGCCTCTTTTCTTCATTTGGAAACAAGGGGCTGTTTCCTCGTGGTACAAACGGGAAACCTAGACCGTGATTCACACGCTCACTGGTTCTCTCCTCCCCTCTTCAGGCAGATCCTCGCTGAGGCACTGGCTCTGTGCACACAGGAGGAGCCACAGCCCAGGCGGCCCCTGGTCCCCGGCATTTAACGCAGGTGAGGACCCTGGGCCCAGGAAGGTGAATTGATGGCTGGGGCCTCCCTGCCCGTGAGCGGCGGCGCTGGGGTCTGGATCCAGCGTCCTGGCCTGCACTGACTCACCCACTCCACACTCTGCCGGATGAAGGGCAGGTGCCCCTCAGGTCCATGCGGATATTTGTCTCCTGGCCTCCATCAGTTGCCTGGCACAACGTCCAGAGCTTGGGAATGAACAGTTTGGGAGCCAAATTCTCCTACTGGGAGGAGAGCATATAACTTAGCGGGGGCAGCACTTCCCAGACTGCAGTATGCGCGCGAGAATCACCCGCGGACCTGTTAACATGCACATGCTGGCCAGGGAGTTGGGGTGGGCTGGGTTTCTGTGTTCCTAGCAGGCTTCTGGGTGAGGCTGATGCGGCCAGCCCTAACCTGAACCGTAACCTGAACGGGCATAGCACACTCAGCAGCCAGATCACCTGGATTCGAAGCCCAGCTCTGCTACCTAGCAGCCATGTAGGCTTGAGCCACTTACTGTGTCTCGGTTTTCCCGCCTATAAAGGTGGAGGTGGCGATGTGAAAATAACAGTGCGTGCTCCATGGGGTTATTGGGAGGTTTGATGAGTCAATGCGTGTGAAACACTATGCCAGGCGTCTGGCATGTATTAGGCACTCAGAAGTCACTGGCTGTCATCAGAAGATGAAGGCTTCTGATGAAGGCTGTCCTTGGAAGGAAGAAGGAGAGCCTCCCTTGCAGTAAGGCTGCCCTCCTGCTTTCTGTCCTGGTCTCCCGCCCCGGAAGAGTCAGCACGTTCTTCCCTGGCATCTGGCTAACCTCGGTCCATCCATCCTTGAACAGCCCGGAGACCCGAAAGGATGAGCTCACCCAGCCAAGAGAGCGATCGGGTCAGAGCGGCCCAGTGCAACCTCCCTCCCCTGGCTGCCGTGCAGCTGAGGCAGGGGAGTGGGTGGACGTGTGCGCAGGCAGGTGGAGCAGAGTTCTGCCAGGCAGCGCTGAGCTCCAGCTGGCAGGCCCTCGGACCTCTCTTCTCCAAAAGCCCCTCAGAGGTCTCGGGAGGCAGAGCGTTTCTATCTCCACGATCCTGAGGGGACAGCAGGTAATAAAGACGCTGATCTCAGCAGAAGGAAGGCGGCTCGCTTACCAGGGCAGTTCTCAGAAGTGCTCACGAAAAACCCTTTGGGGCTTTCAGGTCAGCAGGATCTTGGGGAAAAACTGGGAACCAGGTGCCCAAAGATTGGCTCCCTTTCCTCTGGCTGGGGGATCCTTTTTCTCTACTCTCGGCAACCCCGCAATTTTCCTGCACCCCAAGAAACATGCCTTCCTTCTGCCCCCTTCCTACTAAGGCATGAAAGGCCCTTGGCAGCTTGAGCAGAAATCCGGAACTTATGTTTTCCCCTGAATCCAAGGCTTTGGCTGAAGTCGAAACACTCCACTGAGAACATTGTAGACATCAGCCAAGGGAAGGGGCAGTTGGAAGGAACACGCTTGGTTTCAAGATTGGGAAGCCCTGAGTTCATGTCCCAGCTCCAGCCTTTCCCAGCTGTGAATCCCTGGGCAGGTCCCCAAGTTCCTCATCTGCAAAGGGGGGCTAACACTCCCACTCAGGGTCTTGTGGGATTAGGAGCCTAGGATAGGAAGCACCTAGGACAATGCCTGACAGTGCAACCCCTCAATCGATGACTGCCCCTGCGACCTCCTTGGAGCCCTTCCCACCTCCCCAGGTGGGGCTGCCCGTCCTCTTACACCCCAGCCTGGCTTCACCTTCTAGCGGGTAGACCCCTGGAAGGCTGCCATCTGTTTCTGTTGCTTTTCCTGCCTCCCACCGTGAGCTCATTGAGGGCAGGGACCCTGTCTGATTTATCTTGGAACTCCGTGTCCCACACAGCCTGGTGTAATAAATGGGCCAGTCTGGATTCCAGACCCTGACCTAAGAGATAAGGGGAGCCCTCCCTGGGAACCTGCCCCCGTTTCTCCTCGGGGCTGAGGCTTGTCTGAGGGAAAGGACCCAGAGGGGCCGCTATCAGACCCTCAGTCCTGGGATGCTGCAGCCCTCCCCACCCCACCACCACTGGCATGTTGCTTGTCTCTGGTGAAGAAGCTCGGTGGGAGCCCCCTCCTCAGTGCCGTGAGGTCCGGGCGTGTACAGGTGGGAAGCTCGAGGCTCTGGGCTGGCATTTCTCCATTGTTTCCTTCTCTCTCTCTTATCTCCGGCTAGTTAGTAATTAACTGCTCTCTGAAGGTTTCCCAGCCTCCAAAGCTCCCCAGGAGCACAGGTGGCCACTGGGTTGGAGCAGGAGCACTTGACACAGGGCCCCCAAGACGGGGAGGACCCAGAGACACAGCCCCGGGTCACAGGCCTGCTGGCAAAGGCAAGAGCTTTGGCACTGCGCCAGTGGGCAAGGTGCTGGGAGGGGCACCAGGGAGGCGTGTCCACAGGCACTGGTCCCCTGGAAACGTGTGTGTGTGTGAGTGTGTGTGTGTTGGGAGGGATGGGGGATGACAACCAGGACCTGAGAGAGAGGCTTGACTCTCTCACCAGCCCGCCTCCGCCCCCCGCGGGAGCTTTCTGTACAGACCCTGACCATGGGCTTCCGTCAGCGGCGCCACACTGAGAGACAGGCCCCAGAAGTTGGAGCAACCTCCTCACACCTCGGGTGGGCTGCCAAGGAGACCAGGGAGAAGCAGCTGACTTGGACGCGCTCCACCATCCAGAGCTTCCCAGGGGACACCAGGGCCCTGTCCTTTCAGAGCACGGGGCTCTCCCTACTTTTCCTTTCTTCAACATGGGCGTTTTTGACTTGAGGTTCAGAATTCCGTAGAGGGACTTCCAGGGAGACTCATGAAACCCTGAAAACACACACCATCCACAAAACGATTGGCAGCACACGCTAAGTCCATTTTTCTAGAAATGGGCTTCCACACTCAGCCAAAGTGAATCAGACTTCGCCACGTCTCACCTAAAACCCTTTACTCACTTCCTGTTTGTGCCATTGCTTTTACTGGGTCTGGGGCACCCTCATCATGACACAGATGGCCCTGCCTGCCGCCTGTCACCCTCTCTAGGCCCCACGGGCTCCTCCTGGGCCCGGCTGGGCCTTAGCCTGGCTGTTCCCCGTCTGCCTCTACCTGTCCTCCAGCCCTTCTCATGGCTGCCCCTTGTCATAGTTCAGGCGCAGCTCCAACCTCACCTCCAAGAGGCCTATGGAGCATCCTAGTTGAACCAGCATCCCCCATGCCCCCAGCTCCCCACAACGCCCTGTTTTGTCTTCACAGCCCGCCCCATGTCTGGCTCTGCTTGTTTATTTAGTGTTTAGGATGTAAGCCCCGTCAGGGCAGGGCTTTGCGGTACTCAAGCTGTAGATCCCTTGGCAGGCAGAGTGTCTAGGGTTCAAAACACTTGTAGGATGAATGAATGAATGAATGTGAATCTTTCTTTGGGTTCTCAGAGGAGTTGGTTGTAAACACCAAAACTTAAAGAACTATCGCTCTAAATCAGGGATCAGCAACGATAGCCTTTGAGCCAAACCCAGTCCACCGCCTGCTCTGGTATAGCCTGGGGCTGAGAATGTTCTTTTGTTTTTAAATGACTGAAAAAATCAAAAGGAGAATAATATTTAGTTACATGTGAAAAAAATACGAAAATCACGTTTCAGTGCCCATAACTGAACTTGCATGGGAGGACAGCCATGATCGCCCGTTCACACGCCCACAGCCGCCCGCCTGCGGGGCTTGAGGGCACTGCCGGACGCTATCCAGCCTGCAAAGCCTGAAGTATTCCCTACCTGCGCCTTTGCGGGATAAGTTTGCCAATCTGCTCTAACTAATGCTGAGAAGGGAGGTAGAGGTGGAATCCAATTAGATACAGGAAAGGAATAAGAATAAAAGAGAAAGGAGGGGCTAGCCTGGTGGTGCAGAGGTTAAGTGCGCACATTCTGATTCTTGGTGGGGTTCGCAGGTTCGGTTCCCTGGTGTGGACATGGCACCCGCTTGGAAAGCCATGCTGTGATAGGTATCCCACGTATAATGTAGAGGAAGATGGGCATGGATGTTAGCTCAGGGCCAGTCTTCCTCAGCAAAAAGAGGAGGATTGGCAGCAGATGTTAGCTCAGGGCTGATCTCCCTCAAAAAAAAAAAAAAAAGAGAGAGAGAGAGAGAGAAAGGAAAAGAGAAACAATTAGGAGAAAAGAAAAATAATATTTTATCGAGCATCTACTGTGCACTGTGTTTGGTGCATTACCAACTTTATCTCTCAGCTCTAAGCAAAACTTCAAGTAGAGGCAAAAGCTTTGGTCAGGAAGCCTCCACGCCTGATTCTGTGCCTCCTCTGGGGGCCCATTTTCTATTGACCATCCAGCCCCCTCTCCTGTCATTAAGGCACTCTGCTCTGACCCCTCCCATAGCATTTCCTGTTCCAGATAGTTCTCTTTGCAGAGATCAAAGCCTGCTTATCCCTCTTGTTCCCTCAAAGTCCTGCTCTCTGCTAAGTGACAGTTCCTCTGCATTACTTCCACCCCTACCCATGCTACCCAGCATGGTACGACACACAGTAGGAACTCAGTAAATAGTTGCTGAGTGACGGAATTAGACAACCACCCACGCAGAACAGTAGCTCAGGAGGCACCAGTTCTCAGAGCAGGGGACCCCGCTTGGGGCACTTCTGTAAGGAAGACAGTTGACAACAGACAGATTCTCTCAGCAATGTTACATTCTACCCAAAGACTGCTCCCAGAGACCCACGGGCTTTCACTCCACTCCCTTGCCTTCCTGCCCTGCTGTGGAGCTGCGCCCCCCTTTCGTCCCCAAAGCCCCTGTCGCTTCTGCTTGTCCTATCACTGTTCTAGGCTCTTGGCTGGTCCAGGGGAAAACAAGTAATACAATGAGGGTCTGGCAAGGATGGGCAAGCGACTGCAGAAAGAGGGGATTGTACTGGAAACTGCACTTCCCTTGTGATCGCTCCACGCCGGGAGGAGGAAAAACCAAGCTGGAAGGCTCAGTCAGAAGCCAGTCCCAGACGACCTCCCAGTGTGACAATAGGTGACAACTCATCTATCTGGTATTTCCTGTGAGGAGTGATGACTCTCACTTTGGTGACTGGTTTGAGAAAGAAGACAGGTCTCCTTACGGAAGAGAAGAAGGAGAGACACTCACGGGCACTCCCCTGGGTGTCCAAGGGGGCAGCGCAGTGTGAGGGCGCAGGGAGAGACTAAACTCAGAAGGACGACCGGGGCCTGAGTGAAGCCTGCTGGGAGCGATCCACACAGCGCTGCTCTGTTTCAGGAGCACCGTCCACTAAAGGCCCTCCGCTTCCTGTGCCTGCCCTACATCTGTCAGAGCGGCTTCTAGTGGCAGCTATGGATAACTCCTAGGGGACCCCAAGATTGGAGGTGAGGCAAAGACTGAGTTACAAAGTCCCTCTCTTCAGGCAACAGGAAGAACCCAAAGAAAACAGGTGGGTCAATCCACAGAACGCACAGCAGAAGGAAGTTGGGTGGGGTGGACCGCCCACACCTTCAGATGTGACCCACCATTTCCAGGGCAGAGCGGGGCCTTTCTAAGAACTCCCCGCCTGTGCCTTCACCCTTCCAGGGTGAGTAGCTGTTTTTGCCCCTGTGAAATTCAGAAAGAAAACACAAATGTTTGTACAACTTACTGTCTTTTTCATTCAAATAAAAATTACTTTATTGAGAGGAGTCCCAGATTGAGAGAAATATTCTTACAACTTAAATTCACTGCTAAAAAATATAGAAGAAAATCAATAAAAAAAAAAATAAGCATCATTAAACACGTGAAAAGATGCTTAAACTCACTGATAATCAGAGCAGCACAAACTAACACCTGAAAGGCCACCCCATACCCTTCAAATTGGCAAAACTAAAAAGTCTGATGACAGTAAGTTTTGGCCAGGAGGTACCCAGCAGGGAATTCTAACCCACTGCTGTTTCAGGATTGTGGATCGTTATTAACACTTTAGGGAGTGATGTGTTAATTCTAGAAAAGAGGAAGATACACATGCCCATGACTCAGCAAATCCTCATCCAGATACAAGCCCTGGAAACTTTAATACAGGCTCACGAGGTGACAGCCCACAGATTCTGTCACATCACTGTTTGTCGAATGAACAATTGGAAGCAACGTAGCTGTTCTTCAGTAGGAGAACGGATAAACACAGCTCCACATTCGCTGTCTCACTCATTCTTTCATTCATTTCTCATTCAACAAATTTCCATGAGCTCATATTAATATGCCCAAGAATCGCCTGGGAAAGCTTGTTAAAAATATTCCTGGCCCCACCCTCAGAGTGTGAGTGTTCAGTTTGGGAAGGGGTTCAAGGAGGGGCTTTTTTCCTAGAACAATGTGTGATGCCAACGGGTGTGCTCTTTGAGTCACATTGTATCTGATCATTCGTCCTAAAGTTAGATTTCAAGCTGGATTACGAAACTAGGTGGGCCGCCTGGATTACGAAACTAGGTGGGCAGCACGTCCCTGGTGACTCATCACTTACCAGGGATAGTCTCGGAGCGGCCAGATTTGGGGCAGGGTTCAGGTAGGGGCATTTCTCCTCTGTAGGACTCAGTCCTCTCATGTACGAGGAGAAAGCCAAACCCGAGGATGGCTCCATTTTTCCTTGCTTTTCTCACTTCTGTGATGCTCTCCCTGGAGGGGCATGTTGCCCAGTAAGCCAGCACAGTTTTCCAAAGGCACCCACGGCACCACCTCTGTAGACAGCAGCCTCCACGTTCAACAACACTCCTTTAACCAGAACTCTCTGTAAAGGGCACTTTCGGCTCCTGAAATTCCTATGTGGTTCCTGTGCACTCTTGAAGCATTTTCATCAAAGCATTAGCTAAATTTAAAGACCATTTCCCAATCAAATATACATCATGGGATCCTAATGGCTTGAAAAAGTCAGTATGTGCACGGCAGATATGAAAACTACAAAACCCAGAACACCTGGTTAGCTCTGTGACTGTTGGGAAGCCGGGTGGGGTTCAGACAGAGGCCGGCCAGACGCCCTGTGCTCACTGCTCTGCCTCTGCGGATGGTGAAAAACAGTACTGACCGCACGTGCAAACACGAAGTTGATCCTCTTTTCTCATGCATCTTAGTCATGGTGGAGGCAGTGATCCTGACCTAAAATCTTAGCCTTTTGGGATTTTTTGAAGCTTTTCTAACTTTTGAGTTGAGTCATTAAGTCCAGTTGAGATACAGGACGGAGTAGGGTAGCTTTCTTAGCTCCAAGACAAATTCAATGAACAAAGATCTGTGGGTAGACCTGTGTCCAGGCAGGAGCTCGGAAGATGTGCTCATTCTGGCCGGTTCTGCCTCCTTCTGGCCCTCAGACCCATGACCTACCTTTCCCCCTCCCGGCCAGCCCCGCCCTGCCCCCTTTTTGCTCTCTTCCTCTAGGTTTGAGCCCTGACACTGCAGGAGTTCCTCAGGCTCCCATGTCAGTCAGCTTCAACCTGGGTTCAGCCGATGTGGGTGGCAGCAGAGATTGGAGGGAAGAAGGGAGAAGTCAGAGTATTTCTTCCCTCTCTCTCTCCCTGGGCTTGCCTCCAGTAGCCACTGCTTTTCCTCCATGGCTCCAGCCCCCTCCAGACAAGCCCATCAGGGACTCTGGGAACACCAACTCCTCTCTCTCTCTTCAGCCTGTAAGTACCAGTGACTTTCTGCCTTTGCTAACCTTTCAATTACCTCGTCATTGTCTACTGGCTTTGCAGATCTTCCGACGCTCGTCGGACCCACTCCGTGCATTCAATCCCTCTGTTGCAAACACCTGAGTGACTTTCTCCTCTCCTGGTTAGACTCCAACTGACCCGGGAGCAACTGGCCTCTCCTTTCAGCCCGGTCAATATTATAGCTATTTGTCTCCCGTGCTCATCCAGGAGTTTGCCCTTTGCCAAGCCTGTTCACCTCACTTGAGCCCACGCAATCTCTAGACACAGACAGGGCAGGGAGTACGTACCACTTTCATCTTGCAGAAGAGGGAACACACCTAGAAATGCTAAAGTGATTTGCCAAAGTCACACAGCTCGTGAAGCTCAGGGCAAGTGCTAGAGTGCAGGTGTCTTGTGGGCTGGGGGTCACTCCCTGTGGCCTTTGGGCTCTTCTCTCTCCCCAGTCCTCACCACAAGACATTCTTCATGGGTCAAAATAAGGATTCATTTGGGTCTCATTTGCACTTGATGAAAAGGGGCTATAACTATGCAAATTGGACACCCAAAGGAGTTCCAGGGAGTATTCATTTCTATTTTGGTCTTTATAAGAATATTTTGCATTTAAGCCAACCAGCCTTTGTCAGCATTCTACAAATCCTAGAGCAATAGTTCTCGAAGTGAGAATTATGTTGGGGAGGAAAGGGGTTTCTGGTAAAAGCCCAGAGCCCTGGGCCCCATTCCCACCTACTGACAGAAAATCTGGGAGTGAGTGCTGGGAAGGCGTATTTTTTAACCAGCATTCCAAATGATTTTTATGAAAAACAAATTTTGAATGCCACTATTCCATGCACTAGAAAGACGTTGTCATTGTCCACAGAGGAGAAGGGGCAATCAGCAAGGTGACCAGAGGGTTGGTTTCTGGCCAGTCAAATAAAGGCTGCAATCCCCAGTGAGAGGTGCCACTTACGACACCCTCCTTTGTGTCAGGCTTAGTCCCAGACACTGCGTGTATGTGGTTCCATTTACTCTTCACACAAACCCCAGGAAGTAGCTATTATAGTTCCCATTTTACACAAAAGAAATGTGAGACTCAGGTTAAATAAGTGCCACTGGGTCACCCAGCTCTGATCCAAATCCCAACTAAGGTCTAATAACTCCAAACTCATGCTCTCGTCTGTCTATGTCGCCACCCCAAATGGAGCCCGCTTCATCTCCAGACGTCCAGGAGACAGTTCCATACTGAGCTGGCTCTGTGTGGGAAGTCCTGCTCCTGTTCTCCAGAGGGGCTCAGTTCTCTTCCTGCTGGTTCCTGAATGAGAGCCAGTGACCTGCAGAGGGGAGCAGTGAACAGCATCCGACCCCCTTGCTAATCTGCCCGTGACAGGAAGGCATCCTGGCAGGTGAGGCTCCCAGTGGTCTCTTGGAAGCTCTCCTACCTCCGCACTTGGCTCAGAAGCTTCTGGTTTTGCCCCAAACCAGTTGAAACCAATCAGAAAGCCTGAAGCAGCAGATGCCTGCATAATCCATCCAAGAAGGCCCCGGGGGAAGCAGCCTGACTGTTGTTCTTATCGCAAACGTTGAAAAAGTCAACAACATGAATGGGCAAGCATGCAAGCACAGGATGCTCGACATCTGGATGCCTTGCATCATCTGACCTGCCTTTGCTCTGTTTCTAGTACACTGCTGTACAGGTCTGGTCAGTGTTCTGCTGACACTGCTGTTTCAATCAGCCAGGCTAATGAAACTGCCAGATAGAGACTAAGGCGGAAGTAGGGGGCAGTCTCAGATCAGGGTGGTCATTCAAAGCCAGCAGAGAGGGCTGCCGACTCGTAAGAAAATGCCTGGTGCTCCCCACATCTTTGGTGTCTCTCTTCATCCTTCCCAAGCTGTTGGGGCCCAATCTGCCTTGCTTAAATTTATAGGCATATCTCAGTAGATATTTGCCTCATATAGGAGGCCTTCCTGGCTGGCTCTAGAAGGCAAAGGCCTGAGTTCAAATCCCAGGTCAATCACTCAGTAGCTGTGTCTCTGAGCCTCACTTCACTTGTTAGTAAAATGGCAACAAAAATAGCATAGTAAGCTTTCAGGACTGCTGGAGGAAAACATTTTTTAAAATTTTGTATAAAGCGATCATCACAGCACCTAGGTCAAAAATATTTCTTGAGGGTCTACTCTGTGCCAGACACAGTTCAAGGCCCCAAAGATAATTGTGATAACCAAAAACACAGTCCCTGCCCTCCCAGGGCTTACAAAGTAGTGGTGGAGACAATAATCAAACAGATGGCTTCACAACACACGTCGCCTTGTGATAGGTGCTGGGAAGCAACAGAGAGCAGGGGACGCGACAGAGACGGCAGCAGGGAGAGCTCAATACCAGAAGATAGAGAATTAGTGAACTGAAAGATCAGTCAGAAGAAATTACCTAGAAAGAAGCAGAGAGAGAAAAAACAATGGAAATATAAAGAGGAGAAGAACACAATGAACCTACTTAACATATTTTTTCAGGAATAGAAGTTTGAAAAAGAACATCAAAATAATCTCCCCAAAATATGGGAGGAAATAAAAAAGATAAGAGCAAAAATTAATGAAACAGAAAAAATATAAGAGACAGTATTAAAAGGTCAAAATTTGGCTCTTTGAAAAGACCAACAAAATTGATAAACCTCTTCTGAGACAGGTCAAGACAAAAAAGAGGGAAGGCGCAAATAATCATCAGTGTCGAAGAAAACATCATTATGTGTGTTGCAGACATTAGCAAGATAATAAGGGGATATTATAAACAACTGCCAATAATTTTGAAAATTTAGATGAAATTGGCAAATTCCTAGGAAAACATTACTTACCAAAACTAACAAAAGAAGAAATTTCAAAATCCGAATAATCCTATAACTATTAAAATACTTGATTTTTAATTAAAAATAAACTCCTCATGAATAAAATGTCTTTGATGGCTTCAAGCAAGTTTTATGAAATGTTTAAAAAAGATATAATGCCAACTTGATACAAACTCTTCCAGAAAATAGAAAAAGTGAGAACACTCCTCATTTTATTTTGTGAGACTAGAGAAATTTTAACACCAAAACCCAACAAGAACAGTATGAGAAAGAAAATTACAGACTAATTTTACTCATAAACATCTATAATAGTCCTAAATAAAATTAACAAGCCAAAGACAGCAATATATGAAAAGGAAAACACATCATGTCCATATCAGGCCTGGTCCAGGATGCTAGCGTAAATCTTGCTTTAACGCCAAAAAATTGGTGTAATTCGCCACCTTAACAGATCAAAGGGGGAAGAAAATCATATAGTCATCTCAATACAGCTGAAAAAAAGCATTTGCTAAAATTCAACATTCATTCTTTATTAAAAATCTTAGAAACTATAAAAAAGGAGCACTGAAATAATTTGGTAAAGAGTATCCACAATGAAACCTATAACAACCAATCTATTTACAAGTGAAACTTTGAAAATGTTCCCTTTGAGATTGTGAAGAGAACCAGGATGCCTACTCATGACATCTGTCCATCTGGCCTCCCAGTGATGGACACTGGAGCCTCCCTTCTCCTTTGGTCGAGCCACTCCAGGCTCCTTGTGAAATCTTTATTAGACACATGTTTGATTCTGAGCAGCCTGAATATAAAGGCCTTTTAAGAGCTAATGCCCACGTAAGGATGCTTATTTTTACTCCTGGTTTTATAGTTTTATTGGCTCATTTATTCATTGAACATTTATTGGGCACAGATAGTAAACTTTCCATAGACCACAGCTCCTGAAGTCCTGAGAATTTATTACATACCTGAATCTGGAGTCTGGCAACACACAGAACAGGGACGAGTAGGACGACGGCCGTCCCGGAGACAGAGCCATCAATGGGCAGAAAGGGCAGGGCCCTCGGGCTAATTGGGCTTTAAAAGGGTTCAGAGATTCTGAAGCACCTCACAACGGTCCTAAGGAAGGATCTGGAATAAGTACAGGCAGCTACCTGGAAGGGCATTAACAGCAACCCCCTTCATCACCACCATCAGCGTTTATTGAGCACATACTGTGTTGCAGAAACTACGCCAGACGCTTTACATACATCATCTCCTTGAATCCAGCACCCCTGGGATGTGTAAACTATCATCCTCTTCTGGAAGATGAGGAAATCCAGACTCAGAGGAGGTTAGGTAATTGCCTGAGGTCCCATGGTTAGAAGGGGGAGGTGTTGAGCTGGGAATTCAAATCTGTCAGACTGGAAATGCTTGTCCTTTTCTGTGACAGTAACTCCTGCTCTGGGCACTGATTCTTCTTCATCTGTGTCTTAAGATATTTCGATTGCAGACCCTTTTGAAGGAAAACAGGAACCTTGATTTCTGAAGACCATTTGTATCTGGCATCAGCGTCTTTAGGACAACTTCCTATATTTGAGACCTTGTCCCCTGTGAGGTGGGGACAGAGCAGTCCCTGGGGCCACGTGCCCTCAGGAGGCCTACGTGAGATCACGCACGCAGCACACCGCCCAGAGCAGGCTCAGGGGGCCCTCGTCACCCCAGCTCCCATCTCTGCACTGGTGGTCCCTCGGGCCGCGGGATGGCACTTGTCCCTACCTTGCAGAGATGGGGAAGACTTCCAAAACGACACAGATTTTCTCTGTTTCTTGGATTCTGGTACTGATAGCTTTCTTTAGGAGCATCTCTCGCCATCCTGTGCATCCACGTTCTGAGTGTCCTGTAGGTGTGACACTGATGTTACCAATCTCTAGGCTCTGAGCTGGCTTGCTGTCAGTGAGCCTTCATTTTGCAACAGGAAAATGATGACATAGTGATTGGTGCTCCGGTAAGAAACTCTGGCAAGTTTCTGTATCAGATCCTACCAGTGAGAGAAAGTGTCATGAAGCAAAACATGGAAGTTAAAAGATCAAATTCAGAGTTGGGTAAATCAGGGTGTGAATGTTGGTTCTGCTCCTTCCAGCTGTGTAACGTTGGGTGAGTTACTTAACTTCTCTGAGCCTCTGTAGTAACTTGATGGTAATAGCTTCCTCACAGCTTTCTTGGGAGGATTACCACATGATACAACGACGTCAATTGTTAACACGGAGCCCAGTCCATGGGAAGCACTAAGTAAATGCTCATTCTTATTATATTGTTATTGAAGGAGAAACGCACCAACAAACCCTGCCGTGAGATTTGTTCTACGGTTAGGAAGCAATTACCTTAAATGACTTTTCTCCCCTCCTGGATCCGTCTGCCACTTCCTGTCTGAACAAACTGGCCGGCTGTTGGAGTCTTGTTCAGTGCTTCGGGCCCTGTATGCACAGGGCCAGGGGCGTGGCAGGCCCAAGGCCGGCAGGCTTAACATGGTGTGCAGCCGACCACACAGGACAAGACATTTGAAAAGTCTGTTTGAAACGTTTAAGTAAAGAGTAATTTGGCAAGCATGTAGAATCAGGAGAACTGACTCACTCTGGGCCTCAGTTTCCCCATCTGCATGAGAAGGGGGCTGGACAACATGCTGCTCCCTTGCGTCTCCGACCTTCATGAGTAAAGCACTGACTCGCAGGGACCATCTTAGCTGCTCACGGGGGCATCCAGCAACTCCCAGTCGGGCCCAGCCAAGAAAGCTGAGCGTCGGAACCGCTCGTGGGGGCTGCTGCAGGGGTCGTGCAGGCCCACCGACTCGGCACGTCTCCACTGTCCCCTACACCTCCCTGGGACCCACCAGCTCCCACGTCTCCCAGCTCTGACTCCACTCAACCTCAGAAGACAGCAGCCCAGCCGGAGGCCCCAGCCCCGGCAGAGAGGAGTCTCACGAGCGCCCTTTTCCAGCACCAGCTGTTCAGCAGGAACGCCCTTTCTTTCCTCCATGCTTTGGAGAGCCACTCTTTCGCACGTTCAGGGGATCAACAACCGGCCATTAACTTGGCTTTTTCGCAGTGAAAACTTGCTTTGGGTTAAGGAAACATTGCCACCTGGTGGAATGATGTTGAAATAACTAGACCGAGAGAGACGGGCTTCACAGAATCCCCAAGAGAAAGAGCTGGAAGCGTCCTTACAGCTTGCATCCAGTTCCTTTACTGAGTGATGGAAATGTTGTTCAGACGTGGTTTGTGAAGGTCAAAGCTGGAACCCAGATCTGCTGACCCCTGATGTGAATAATTCAGCCTCTTCCGTCGCTACAACCGCCCCCACCAACAGAGTCACCCCACACTTTCACCTAAAATGACTCAATAATTGAGGCCAGCAAACTCAGGCTCATTTTCATTCTGCCTGGTCCCTCTTGCTTTTTATCAACTTCATGGGAGCTGGGAAAGGCAGACCAGGGGAGTTTTCACCTGCCAACTGGCTTAGCGAGAAGGCAGACCAGACACCAGAGGAAAGAGCACAGACTGATCTGGGACTGAGAATTCTGTTTTGTGTTTCATATTCCAACTCGGGAGTCAGTGATTGCGACGAGGGTTGAGGAGTCAGCTTGTCCTGACTCTCCTCCTCCTCCTGCTGACTCTCTGCACCGGCAAGAAATATAGGACGTAATAGGAGGGGTGTTTCTATGCCTGTGTGGAACATTTGGGTCCTGAAGATAGTAGGTTCTGTGAGTTGAGTATAGAAACTCTCATTATGTAGGCAAAGCATGAAAATCCATTATTGTGTAAGTCGAGCTGTCTTATTACAGGCAAGCTATTTCCGTCTCCTATTTGCGTATCACTTTGTAGTTCCCTGCATGCTTCAACCCATTTAAAATTACTTAATCTTTACAAAAACCCTATGGTGGGAATAATTAGTCATTGCCAGTGAGGAAATAGGAGCTCAGAGAAGTTAAACCATTTTCCCGAGGTCACACAGATACCCATGACAGCACCGAGACGTGACCTCCCGTTGGCCAGGTCAGGGGGAAGTGTTTCTGACACGCCTTTCCATGGCTTCTCCACTGGGTAGCAGCAAGACAGCATTCACTCACTCTCTGTTCCTCCAGCCTGACAACGACAGGGGCACCCAGGCTTCCCGTGGCTGCCACATCCTATTGTCACTTGCTTGACTGTAGAACACACTGAAAGGCCGTGTGACATACATTTTAAGTTAAAACTGACTTGGAGAAATTTTGCCAATATCACAGTCTCTCCTCTGAGCAGGAGTGGCGTGGAGACGTCCTCATGATAGCAGAGGCCACCAGCCTGGGCCCCCGGGACCATCAGGAGGGCTCTCTGCGGACTTCCCACCTAAACTATTTCAAGTTACCCTGTCACAGATGCCCTGACAAAGAGGCTTCTTCGTGCCGTCCCACTTTATAACTGTAGGACCTCCTTCCTGGGTCCTCACCTCTAAACATCAGGGCCCAAAGACCAACGCTCAGACCACTTCTCTTCTGCATCTGGTCTCCCTCTGCCAGTGGGGCGATTTGGTCTCCTGCCTCTAAATGCCTTCTATGTATTGATGATTCCTAAACTTATACCCTCAACCCTAGCCTCTCCTTCTGCAGTCCAGTCTCATGGATGCAGCTGTCTACTCAACACTTCAAGGCCTAAGGTGTCAAAACCAGCAAGTCCACATCCAGAATCCTGGTTTCCCCAACCCCTAGCCCTCCTTTCACAGCCTTTCCCATCTCAGTAAGTAGAAATCTCAATCCTCCGAAACCCTTAGAGTCTTCCCAGAGTCCTCTCTTTCACTCAGCCCGTGGTCCATCCGCCTCCATGGCACATCTGGAATCTACTCCTCTGACAGTCTCCCTTGCTGCCCACCCAGGCTCCCCTGGGCTATGCCAGAGCCTCTGGCCTGGCCTCTCTATACAGTGGCCAAATTGTCCTTTAGGACGTGAGTCAGAACGGAGCATCTTCTGCTCCAAACCTTCCGTGACACTCCCGCCCTGCCTCATGGCCACTCTATCATCTACCTGCTCACCTCTCTAATCTGGCCTCCCGTCGCTGGTCCCTGCCTGCACCCTCAGCCATGTTGCTGCTTTCTGTCCCACGCTGGTAGAAATGTAAGGGGCTTCATCTCGTTCCATTCTGCCCAGTGCCTGGACAAGGTCTGGTACATGGAAGATACTCAATAAATATTTGTTAAAACGCAACTACCTTTGCCCTCCATCCAGTTCATTCGTAAATGCCGTCCCTGGAGAGCCTGAGCTAATTCCCTCCCACTGCATTTTCACTCTCTCTTCTTAGCTTTGCTCCACGGCAAAGGAGTCCTGGGACCCCCCAGGGGCACCACGCTGTGTCCTTCCACTCCAGCTCAGGGCTGTGACGGGGCGCCCTCCAGGCTCCCAGCATTCTCTTCAGGTCCAGTTTCTCAATGACTGTGTTATCATCTCATTGGCCATTCTACCCATCTCAACACTTCGAGGTGCCAGACAGTAGAGCCGACTGGGAACCAAGAACACACCGATTCTGACGATGCGCCAGGTGTGCTCAGGTATCAGCTGAGACCTCACAAGGCAGGAGCTGAGGGTTCTAGTCAAGTGCAAACAGCCATACGTTCTCTGGATCCCTGTCCCTCCAAACCTACGTAACCCCTGCCCCTGCCGCAGCCACGGCCGTGAGTTTTCAGCAGGGGGAAAGGGGGTGCAAGGGGAAGAGCAAAAGCTGAGAGAGAAGAGGAAGCGGCGTCAGGACCGACGAGGATCATCAAGGTGCACGCTTGGCTGGTGTTAGGCTGTTGAAGACAGTAACCACCATGCTGGGGCTGAGGAGTGTTGGCACCCCGGAATTCCAAAGACACCCCTCCCACCTGCAATGTGATCCTTCCAACTCTATAACATTTGGGTTGACAAGAACCCTTTTTTTAAATGCCAATATTCCCAGGCCCGTTTAAACAGTCAACCATTAACAATTTCTACCTTATTGTGAACTGTTGTCAGCTGGTGGGTAGCAACCCCACTAAGGAAAAGAGAGAGGTGGTGGGACGGAGGGGAAAGGCAAAGGGAACCTGTGAGAACAAGGCTTTTGCAAAGACAAGTCTGTCGAAAAATGGGGTCCCTGTCCCAGCTCTCCCACTACTGGGCATCTACCCAGCAACTCGAAATCAACAGCCCAAAGTCACATGCGCACCCCGATGTTCACTGCAGCACTGCTCACAATAGCCAGACGTGGAAGCAGCCCAAGTGCCATCCACCGATGATCGGGTAAAGAAGATGTGGTACATATATACAATGGAATGCTCCTCGGCCAGAAAAACAGACAAAATCATCCCATTTGCTACAACATGGATGGACCTGGAGGGAATTATGCTCAACAAAACAAGCCAGACTGAGAATGACAAACACCATGTGACTTTACTCGTGTGTGGAATATAAACAAATACACAGACAAAGAGAACAGATCAATGGTTACCAGAGGAAGGGGGTTGAGGGGTAGGGACGGGGGATGAAGGGGCGCACTCTCGTGGTGACAGTCGAGAAATAACGTACAACTGAAATTTCACGATGATGTAAACTGTTATGAACTCAATAAAAAAAATGATTTAAAAAAATGGGGTCCCTGCACAGCCAGAGGACCATTACGAGGGCACAGGACACATTGGGAACCAGGTGGGCTGGGAAAAAGGAAGGGCTTTCTCCTGAAGATAGGAAAGCAGGCTGAATAAAGAGAAGGAAAGTTAGGCACTGCAGGAAAGCAATCGTACCGGCTCCTGACTGATTGTTAAATGTTCAGAAATTTTGCAAAACCACTTGTTAAACACAACTCTTATTAAAAATTAAATTATATAAACTTAGAATTAAATAAATTATATTTAGAAACAAAGGTAATAGATACTCAAACTCATCCGTTCTTAGTTATTTTGCTACACTTTACTGTTCGCGCCCCTGCAGCTGTGCAGCGAGGAGGCCGGGAAGCGGGCTGCCGCCGCCCCTCTCTTTCCAGCCCTGCGTCTGGGGATGGCACGTCGGCGGATTGACACCAGCTGTGGTGGGAGTATTTACACCGCAGGAATGAGCAAACCCTACCAAGCAAGGCCTGATTCATTGTTCAGTTGACCTGCGGCTGGCAAACTCTATTCTGTAAAGGGCCAGATGGTAAATAGTTTCAGCTTTGCACCCCTCCAGTCTCTGGCTGACCTACTCATCTCTGCCGCTGTATTGCAGGGACAGACACAGACAATATGTAAAACCAACAGTCAGGCTGTGTTCCAAGAAATTTTACTCACAAAAACAGATGGGGGACCGGATTTGGCCCATGGACCATAGTTTGCTGATCCCTAGTCAAGACTTTAAAAAAATGATGGAGAAATCTTAATAATTCTGATTAAATTTTAAAATGTGTCTAACTCCAATACATTGCGAATAGCACAAAAAATTGAGGAAATGTTCTTCTGATATTTGAAAGCTATCATGCAGTTCAGCAAAGAAGTTGCTTTTGTCATTGACAAGTGATTGAAGGCCCGACACGCAGCTTTGTGGTTTCGCTTTCTTCTTGCTGATTGACATACAGGGAAACATCAACCCACATTCACGTTGGAACTATACTTGTTTATCAAGTGAAGTAGTAGATTGGCTATACTCTGGATAAAAGAGCCTGGAGCAAAAACCAACAAAAGCGTTCTGTAGGAATCCATCGGTTACAAGGAATTTACAATAAAGACTATTGTATCATTTGATTGGTGTTATTTGTAAATTGTGTTTGCACATTCTTTATGTCAATAAATATTTACCAGCACATCACTGAACACCACTTTCTTCATGTACTTCAAACGATTTTGTTGAGGCCTGGGCCAGGTGTGTACAACCTTTGAGAACAAATTCTGCGCCGTAAGCGTTTGTTCTTTTCCGCTGTTCACCCCTGCCCGCTCCGTACGGCAGCTCAGAGAAGGTCCCCAAGAAACACAGCCCGAGTTCCCCAGGGATCCGCAAGGGACTCCTAGCCTAGAAGCCATGAGATCTGCAAGGTCCTTCCTCCCCTTTCAAACTGAACCCCAAAGTTTCCACTGGAGGCACACCCTCGGGTCCCTACATACCCCTCCTGGGAGGTAAATCCTATTTTCAAACCAAAATTGGGTCCGTGTTCTAACAATGATTGTTACACATGGAAACCAAGAATGTTGTAGGAAATTTAGGTCATATGGTCATATTCTCAACCTACACCTTCCGGCCTCATCACCAAGAAGTTCATTAATGAGAAGGTTTTAAAACGTTGACCAATGAATCTATGAAGATCGATTATTTAGGATAATATTTGGACTTAAAAATAATAAAATAATTTCCAGTGTGTTGCTATTGTTCCTGAGGAATACACTTTCTGGCCAAGACAGAGAAGTGGGTCAGTCTAAGCATGATGTTATTTTGAGTCTATTTAGGAAAATGCACCCCAGTTCCAGAATCATTAGAAATATTGCTGGATGTAGTGTAGTCAGACAAGAACTGTAGCCCTGGAATTGTGCCCTGAAGCACTGCACAGAATTCTAGAGCCTCTACAACTTCTTCATGTGTGATTTTAGTTTGGGACCCTGTTTACATTCCTGTTGACTCTATTAGACTGTGTGCTCTAAAAGGCAATGACGGCGATTTCTTCTTACATCCCGAACGACTGACATATTGCACAGCACAGTGGCGGGGCTCTGTCATTGCACGGGGAAGAATGAGCTTCCTCTTAGCTGTTGGGTAGTAACGCTGCATCCCCACCGGGTGCACCAGGAGGGAACACGTGCAGGCACTCTGCTCCTTCTTGCACAGAGAAAAAAGCAGCTTCCGCGTATCAGAAAGAGCACTGGCCTTGCCACCACGAGAGCTGGGTTCAGATTCCAGTTCTGCTCCATGTGACCGTGAGCAAGCCTCTTGCCAAATGCCTCCTGGATGCCTCCATTTCTCCCCATCCCCACCAGCATCCTGCTAATGCCAGCAGCTGTAACCTTGGTTCTGAGGTCTGAAGAAGCCTACCCTAGGCTTTCCCTGTGTCCCCTTCAACGTAGTGTCCCCACAACAACCAGGAGGAGTTTTACCTAATAATTTCATCATCTCATTCCATTCTCAGAACTCTCCATTGCCTCCTTGTGTCCTCAGAGTTAACGTGCAGGTTCCTCAGCAGAGCACACGAGCCCTTCGTGACCTGGTCCCTGTCAAGCTTTAAGCCACATCATCCTGCCCTTCGTTCTGGTCACATTGGCCTCTCAGTTCCTGACCTGTGGAAGCCCCTTACTGCCTCCGAGCCTTTGCTTGGGCTCTTCCCTCCTTCTCTCCCTTCCTTACCCCTTGTTTCATCTGGCTAACGCTCACTAATTCTACAGAGTGAATGCCCTGCCTCAGGAAAACTGCCTCTACTTCCCCAGGCCGGGGCGGGCTGCCGCTTTGTTCATTCCCACAGCATCTCAGACTTCTTTTTCATGGCACTTGTCTCCAATGTACCTAAAAAACTATTTGTAAGATTACTTGTTAAATGTCTGTCGCCCTTGGCTGGACGGGAAGCTCCCAGGCGCCAGGGACACGAGTGTCTGCCCCCTGCGGTGTCCTCATCCTTTAGCACACGGTAGGTGCAGAGTAAATACGTTGGATGAGTAGCTGAAGAAGCTTTATTTTCTGAACCTGTTTCCTCATTTACAAACGGCGATAACGCCCACTTCAGAGGACTGCCATGGGGGTGAAGTCAGATAAGTCATGTTAAAGCTCTAGCCAGCTGTCTTGTATACGGTAAGCACTTAATAAATGTTTGTTGAGTGACTGTAAGTGCTACAGCTTCTAAAATGGCTCCTCTTTAAATAGGCCTAGTATGAAGACGAGGCTACTAATTAGCACTTGTGAAGGTTTCTTTATTAGGTGATTAATGCAACTGAAACCTTGGGTGTTGAGGCTAAGGTGTTATTAAGTCAAGGGCTGTTGATTGGCACTTGCTGGGCGGGCACGGTGGTCTCGTGCCAGACCGGGACACTCAGTGCTATTGTCCTGGGGGATGGGTTCACCACAGCTGGAGAGACAGAAAGAAGGGGGGTTATTGAGGGGTGGGAAGTGCAAAGGGAATCCTCGTGTACAAAGAAAGGCACAGTGATGCTTCCAGGCTGGTGACTTCAAAATTCAGCCCAGGACTCCAAAAATGTATCTTTTGCTCTTTCTTAGGAAGTCCACAGGTCATGAGTTCCATCACAGCGAGGGCATAAACCCAAGACTGAAAGACATGGGGTCCAGTGCACAGCTGATCCAACACAGGAAATGAGAGACTGGAACTCCGGGGAAGGTGGAGGGCAGGTCGGAAAACCCAGGCAGACAGAGGAGCAGCCGGCAGGAACCGCCACCGAGCCGGGGAGAGGGCTCTGGGAGAGATGCCAGCAGGGGAAAGGTCGAGGGGACAGTCTAGCTGACGGGAGAGGCCCACTGAGGGAAGAGTGGGAGGAAAGAGCTGGGGGAAAAGTTGGTGGTAGGTATTTAGAAAACCAAGTGAAGGAAAAATGAGGTGATTGTGAACCCCAGGGTGGGGTGGGGGGCTGGGGGTGGAGCTTGAGTAGTAGTAAAAGACAGAATACGTACTCCTAATACGTGATGTGGCTCGGCTGTAAACAGCATTTGTTTAGTTATCACAATAACACCAACCTCGAACTTAACCGAAATTTTTAATATCGCTGCCTGGAGAACAGAGAAGAGGGGTGATATGTACAGGCGGGGAGAGTGGGCATGGCTAGAGGAAGGCACTGCGAGTAATTCAAGTCCTCATTTTAAGTGGCAATAAGTAAATAAATAAGACAAGCCATTTAAACGTGTTATTGAAACATGAAGCTGAAGACTGGAAGCAGCCCCTGAAAGCATTAGCGTGTAGAGCTGGGAAGGGAAGGAGCCCGCGGGCAGCTTTTCATCGTTATAGGCCTGTATTACTATTTGTCTGTTTAAACTATAAGCAAGTATTCGTTCAATAAAAAACTAAAATTAAATAGAAAAAGTAAAGGAGATGTGGCAAACAGTGTTTGAGTGATTTATTTTTATTTTTCTGTACTTCTCAATTTTTTTTTAAAAAGTCCACCTTTATATTTTATAGGAGAGGAAAATAAGGTCAGCTTTTTGAAACCTAAAAAAGAATACCAGACTTGAACAGGAGGAGAGATGGGAACGCAGGGCTTGGAGAGATTTGTAGGAAGAGAAAGGAGATTCCTTGGTGATAGATGGATCAGGGGACGAGGAAGATGTTTGATCCAGAAGAACCTCCTTCTTCCGCCCACAAACCTGCCCGGGAGCGCTTCATTCCTGAATTACTTCAGTATTCAGGGCCCCCAAATTACAGGGCCCTCCGTGCTCTCCGCACCTCCCCTGGGCATCACTGTGTCCCAGCACTGAGTCAGCAGGTAATGTGTGCGTTCCTTTATTCTTGATGCGTTGCCCATCCACGAGAGTCAGGGCTCACTGGGAGACTGTCTCATCCTCCTTCACAGCACCCAGGGCAGGCACCGGCCATGAAACACTAACAACACTTCAGGAAGGTGCAGAGGGAAGGTAGTGAAACTGTGAGGTTAAGTACGCGAGCTGTTGAGTCTCTGAGACCTGGTTTGAATCCTGGTTTCACACCCTCGAGCTGCTGGCTACAGGACCCTGGGCAAGCTCCTCCCCTCCCTGGGTTACCCATCTGTGGCAGAGCCTCCATCACAGCGCCATCGTGAAGACTCGTGGGGATGACACAGAGTGCAAGGCATGCCTTAAATGCCCAACAAACCCCAACAATTTTAACTATCTGCACTCGTTTGGAGTATAAATACAGGGAAGTCACCACATCGATCAGTCTCGGCATGGATGCCATTGACCCACCTCTCATGGACAAATATTTTAACTAATTTTTACTTTTAACTAATATTTATTTGTTTATTTTCAACATTGTTGAAAGCATAATTGATGGTACTGAAAGACTTACAATAACAACAACAGAAACAGAAACAGAAAGCCTCCGTTCTCCCACCAAGCCCTCCCAGGCCCCGTGCCCCGGAGGCAAGTACTTTCACCAGTTTTGGGTTTTCTTCTGGTATTTGCATCCATATTTCTAAATAATGTCCCTCTGCTACTGTTCTTTCCCATGTCAATTTTAGACATTGTGGTCAATGAAGATTTGGATTCGGCTCCCTTACACCCCGCAGTTCCCGCCCCTTCCTCCAAACGTCACCGCCGTGGGTTAACCAATAATCAATGTTTGCATTTTAATGACTGAGTATGACATATTCATTTTTCACTGACTAGTCGAGGAGTACGCCCCACTGCATTTCCTTATTTGAAAGCTCTTTGATGTTTTTCCGGGAGTAAGAATTGCTTTGTTTGCTTTTTATCTGCTTGACGTTTTTTGTGCCTTTTACTATTTCTTATGAATGTTCCAAGTATTTTTTACAAGCACTTTTAATAGTACTTCCAAATGCTTAAGATGATCAGATCCTCCTTTTGTTTCTTCCCCTGGAGCGGCCCCTCCTTTGCCATTTTGGAGGCGTTCTTGGAACCCCTCAGGCTGAGCCGTGTGTTGTGTGGCTTCCCTGCTTCCAGATCCCATTTCTTCCACTTTCTGGATTTATGTCCTTGTTCTGGTGGAGCGCATCTTCCAATACGTTCTGAGCTTGGGTGCAGAGGACGTGAAATTTTTGTCCCTATATGTCTGATAATATTTTAATTCCTTCCTCACATCAGGCTTTTGGTCGAACTGGATATAGAATTCTAGCTAAAAATCACTTTCTCTTAAAAATTTTAAGGCATTGCTCCTTTTCTTTTCGCATCCAATATTGTTATAGAGAAGTCTGATGCCACTCTGAGTCCAAGTCCTTTGCATGTGGCCCATGTTTCCCTCTGGAAACTTTTAGGATCTTCTCATCCTAAAGTTTCACAGGGACGGGTTTCAATGTGGTTTTTTTCAAAATCCATTTTTCTGGGTACATAGTGGGTCTTTTCAATCTGGAGACCCATGGCCTTTCGTTCTAGAAATTCTTCTTATAATTCTCCCTCCATTTCTTCTATTTTCCTTCTGAAACTTCTTTTGGTCACACACAACCTCCTGGGTTGATTCTCCATTTGCTGTTTTTTAAATATAAAGTTTTACTGTTTCAACGTTAATTTTGTATTTTTATTTCATCTTTCATGTTTTAAATTTCCAGGAGCTCTTTCGTCTTCTCTAACTAATCTGTCCCCATGGCAACCTGTACTTGTCTCAGGGATGCAATATCTTTTTCTTATCTCTCCAAAGGATAATAATTATATGAAGGTTTCTGTTTTTTAATTTACTTTCTTCTCCCTGATATTTCTCTGCTCTTTGCCAAGTTTCTTTTTCCTTCTTTCTTTATTTTATTTTCTCTTTCATGTTGGGAGCTTCACAAAAGCAATCCTGTGCTTCCAGAATCAAGACTGAGGTACGCTCCAACCGAGGAGAAGCTCTGGGTTCACGGCGAGGCCGGACTGGTGGGCGTCCCTGGAGGCTGATGGGATAGTGAGCTGCCTTTACACTGGGGAGCTCTCAAAAATCAGGATCTGATGTTTTCTCTCAGTCAAGTCAGTTTGTCCAGAGGGGACACCCCAGTCTTCCCCTGGGGGAGTACACAGGTGATGATCCAGGCCTGCCTGCAAGCATCCTGAAAGGACGCCCCAGTCTTCTGCTGGGGTAGTATGCAGGTGCTGATCCAGGCCTGGCTGGGAGTGTCCCATGAGGGAGCTGAGTCTGGCATGTAGACTCGCACTTCTTCCTCATTTTCAGGATGGGGTCTCACTGTGCGTTCAGATGTCTTGTGGTCTCCCAGACCCAGAGGAAAGAGGCAGGTAACAAAGTCTGCTGGCTGCTGTGCATGGGAAAAAGACCTTAGCATCCAAATTCTCTATATTCTGAATTTCAACAAACCACCCTGTTTATTGCTACCTACTGTAGCTCTTGGTATCTCCAGGTAGCTCCAAACCACAGCCTTTCTGTGGTTCTGACCAGGAAAGTAGCCTATTTCTCTATTGGTACCAACTCCACCCCATTCCCCATCCCTGCCATCACTCAGTTCCCGCCTCCTCTGCTCTCCTGTTGATTCCGTTCCTCCAAGTGTTTTCCATGTTCCAAAGTGTGTTGAAATGTCTTGCCCAGTGATGTCTCCTCTTCCCCTTTCCTCCTTGTCTTTGTTTTATTCTATTCTTTTTTAAATTGAGGTAAAATTCACATAACATAAAATTCATTTTAACCATTTTAAAGTGTACAGTTTAGTGGCAATTAGCACATTCCTAATGTTGTGCAGCCATCACCTCTATCTAGTTCCAAAACATGTTCATCACCCCAAAAGGAGACCCTGTCCCCATTAAGCAGTCACTCCTCTTCCTCCTTCCCCCCTGCCCCTGAGAACCAGCCATCTGCTTTTCATCTCTATAGATTTGCCTATTTTGGATTTTTCAAACACACAGAATCATACAATACGTGATCTTTTGTGACTAGCCTCTTTCACTTAGCGTGGTATTTCAAGGTTCATCCATGTATCAGTACTCCATTCCTTTTTGTGGCTGAATAATATTCCATTATAGGGAAATGCCATATTTGGCTTATCCATCCACCAGTTGATGGGCATATTTGACTTTTTTATGTCTTTCCTATTGTGGGGGGTTGGAGTTGGGAATGTGAGTGGTAAATCTGCCATATTTAACCAAAACGATGCTGCTAAGTATTGATGCACCTGCCATCTTGCCAACCAGACAACAGCCTGACTTTCCTTTTCACCTCTGTTGAAAAATAAGCCCTGTGACCAGGCCTTATTAGAGTGACCATCAAAAGGATGTAGTCCACCCCATCAGAGTCACCAGCAGAAATTTATTCCTCTTCCCTGGCCTGAGGTCTCTCAGTCAGCTGAGTGAACCTCAAGAAGCTGCCTGGGAAGGCAGTCCCAATTGTTTGGAATAGCACGACTCTTTGATTATTAGATAAGTGGTTTTAACTCCAAGAATATTTAGAATTAAGCATAGAACTGATAAAGTATTTCAGATCCAGACAAGAACATTTTTGTGTTTAAAAAATAATTGATGTGTTGGGGCCGGCCCAGTGGCGTAGCAATAGGTTCACGCGCTCCACTTCAGCAGCCCAGGATTCGCCGGTTCACATCCCAGGCATGGACCTATGCACCCACTTATCAAGCCAGGCTGTGGCAGGTGTCCCACATACAGAAAGTGGAGGGAGATGGGCATGGATGTTAGCTCAGGGCTAACCTTCCTCAAAAAATAATAATAATAATACAATTCATGTGTAGTTAGGTATTCCAAGAACACGTGATCTCATTCCACAGGATCACATACTCCTTTCCCTGGAACTGGAACCAGGGAATTCTGAGACACAGCCGATTTTGAGACACCCTAGTTGGAGAATTGATATGAAGGGATAAGTGTATATTCTAGGGTGTCACTGCTCATTTTCAGACTACCTTAGGTGGATACAAAGCGGTCTATACAAGAAAAATAAAAAATAAAAGGTTATGAGGTGCTACTGTGTTGGAATTTGCTAAAGAGATTAATTCCCAAATCAGTATCTAAAAAGAAGGAGTTTGGGGTGCTTACACTGAAGCGTCAACCTCAGACTCTTGAATTTCTTAAAAACATAAAATCTGAACCACCCCTGGAGAAGGTGAGGTATATTCTTATAAAGCCCAGCTGACAAGATTAATGGAAAAAACACAAGTCCCCAGGAAAAGAGCTTAAGGCAAATTCTTATTTTAATTCAGCCTTACCCTTTGGCACCACTGGGTACAACACTAACCTTCATTTGTCCTGATTTTGGAAAGGAGGAAGTCTTTCCTCGGCAGCTTCCTTGGCATCCCCTTCCAATGGGCACTCAGCCCTCCCCAGGGGCCTCTGAGAGCACTTGAGAAGAGAAGGCAGAAGAGCTGACTGGCAGGTTTCCTGGACCGGTGCACTCCAGGAACCCCCGCCTGACCAGTTGTGGGCATTTGCCCCAGATCTGCACAAGTATATGAGTTTGCTCCCTACAACATCTGCCTCTCTCATGACAGGAAAGACATGGGCCACGTCTTGCATAAGGTCACACAGGGCCACGCTCTGTGGGTTTCTATCATTCTGCCCAGCGTCCTCAGGGGTCGAGAGGCAGATTCCTTGACATGAGTACCATACAGCCACTGGCAGATGAACGGCCCTGCAACTCCGGTCCATCTCTTGGGCCTCTGTGCAGGCAAGCACAGCACCAGCCTTTACAAAGAGATGCAGGAGCATGAGAGGAGGGCACAGCAGTGAAAAGGATCCACAAGTCAGAGAGGCCAGGAAGGGAGACAGGGTGAAACAAGGTAGTCAGCATTTTTGTTGGGAGGTCAAGGGAAGGGTTCTTAGGAAAGACAAGTTCAAGTATTGGTGATGTAGTTCTGGTAGGGACTTCCGGTCATATTCATCACCCAACGTGACCATCCCTGTAACCATCATCATACCATCACCACCATCATCAGTACGAATACAACTGAATGAGTGATGACATGTACACGGTACAGTTGATCACACCCAACACAACCATCCCTGTACCTATCATTATAGCATCACCATCATCAGCACCAGCAGCACTGCAACACCTGAATGAGTGCCGTGTGTGCATCACGCTGTGGTACGCTGTAAAAAGAGTGAGAAGAACCTAGACCCAGCCCCACTCTCTAGGACCACTTTAGTATGATCGTTATCATCGTTAGCTAAATGGAATCAAATGCTTACCATGTACCAGGTGCTGTACAAGGATTAAACCTTACCTTACAAAACGCCGTAAGGTATTAACGTCCTCACGTTGTGGAGGAGAAGGTAGATTTACAGAGATTAAGTGATGTGTCCAAGACCACACAGCCAAGGAATAGTGGAGCTGGGCTTTGAAGCCAGGCTGTCCAGCTTCACAACTGACACCTCGCTGTGATGTATGTTGCCTCCCACAGCCTTTCCCAGTGGTCTCCAAATTGAGGTACACACAAGAAGAGCTATTGAGGGCAGGAAGAAAATACTAGAACTGTTATTCATTTTTACTTATCATTTCATCCTTTAGTTTCTATTTTACATGTTTTACAATATACTTAATTTACCACCATAATGAGGTATATACACAATTTGTCAATAAGTAATTCATTTTACAGATACACGTTTAACTCTTTATTGATAGAAATGTGCAGTTGAAAAAGCTTGGAGACCACTCATCTGGACAAGATTAACATGGCTAACCACATAGTTGGGCAAACGGAAAAGCGTATCGGTTGGACTTGAGCTCACTTCTGGGGAAAGATATTCAATGTAAGCAATTCTGAATTACTAGCAGTGTTCTGCAGAATTAGAGTCTTGGCTTCAACAAGTGACTAAAAATTATGACATATCCTTCTTAATGGCCCCTCTTTAAGCTTATCTAACAAATTGAGTTCCTATTACTAACGTTCCTGTATTAGAAACAACAAACATGGATTAGCTGTCTAATAAATGTTTTAATTAAAGGGATATAGTTTCATCCCTTTCTGAGTCCTCTTTGAGAAGGTCTCAAATGCTTCTTCATTTAAAAAGAAGTTACACACTTTCAAAGGGAATGCTTGTCTTTCGGAGATAGATAGTGCACTACTTAGGTGTGAAATGACACACAATATCATAACCTGGAGTCCGGAAGTGGACAGGGATCGGAAGAGGCAGAATTGTCTAAGAGTTGATTTTTATTGAGGCTTGGAGATGGTTTGCTAAGGTACTTTAGTTATTCTGTCAACTTCTGCGTATGTTTTAGTTCCATAAAAAGTAGTTAAAATGTAAAAAAAGAAACGGAGTCACAACTTGATTTTTTTTTTGAGCACTGTCAGAACTCACATCTCAGTTGAGAAAGGAGAAGAATGATCAAATTCAGGTTTCATAGAAATTGTTGAATGCCGTTTTACGCCTTCATGAAATCATGACTTTGGTAAATGTGCATCCACTGTTTGCTATTGTGTTAGAATACACAATACAATTAAGAGGGAAAAAATCAAATCTGACTTTTTAAAAAGTCATTGCATTAGCTGTGCAGGGGAAAACTCAGAAAAGAAATAAATGCCATGTAGCATTGACGTGAGTGTCCTTTGAAAACACTTCTCAGCTGATATTATTGGTGTGGGGACGCGATAGGACTTTTCACACAGGTGGCTCTCAAGGCTGAGACCATTGACTTAAAATCTGGTTAGCATCTAAGTGTCATCACTCGGACAGCAAGAAGCAGTTTGAAGGACCCCACACACATCTCAAGGGAAACAGTGAATTGCAGACCAAAGTTCCCACAGGGACAAGAAGAATCAAGAAATGATAACTGCTCTGCCATTGGACTTAAACCACAGAGCATTTCGCCCTCAGATTCATCAAATAATACAGGGAAGGCAGGACATGGCAGTGTTCACCATGGCCCATAGCTACTGAAAAAGCAGGAAATCACTCCCAAAGGAAACACCCACCTGTTGGCCATACCACTGCTCCAAGAAACCAGAGCCACCTCTGCCAAGAGGCCTCAGGCAAGAGTCCTTTCGGAGTTCAGCCTCCGAGCTCTCTTCAACCCTTTGTGTTCTGAGTAATGATTTCCACACTGAGAGCTCAATTCCAATTACACCCCAAGATAGTATCAAAATGCTAGGTAAAAAGAGGCCCAGCTTTCTGGCCAGGCAGCCAAAGCACACAGTGCCACAGGGAGAGATGGGCTGATTGGGATCTCTCGCGGTTGTGACATCTTCTTGGAGAGATGCTGAGGGCAGCCGGAGCAGCGTCATCAGCTTGTGCTACCAAGAAAGTGCTGGGGAGGAGCACGGGAGTGCTCATTGCAACATGGGCTTTCCTGGGAAGGGAGGGGGTGGGTTCACCTCTCCATGACATTTAGGGCAGAACGAAAGAGGGGTATGGATGAGCCAGACCAATGTGAGAAAGCTGAAGTTGTTGAGTCCAGCTGGTGGACCGCACAGTACAGAATCCTTAAATCGTAAAAGCTCAGAGGTAGGAGAGGTTTAAAAGGTCGCTGGTGTCACCCTCCCTCTGCTGGAGGAGCCAAGGGTGGTTTGGGGGGTGACTTTAGATTCTCTAACTCCCACCAGCAAGCCTCCAAGTTGCCCCAAATAAACACACAATCTAAAGAAAAACAGTGCTGACTCTGCATGTGCAGCTTCCGGGAAAACGCCCGTCTCCCTTTAGGAAGAAAGCCCTTAGCCTCTCCTGGATAGGAATTTTGGAAGGCCCCTTGCCCTTCCCACCCTCCGTAGATAGTCAGTGCTTGAACCGACCCTATAAGGGGTCAACATCCTTAGAGACTAGGACCTCACAGACCCCCAAGGGAGCCCCTCCCTTCTGTGAACGGCACCATCTGAAAGGTTTTTCCCAGCCATTTGGTAATAGAGATTACGAGCCTGAAAAAGTTCTCCTTCCTTTTAAGCCAGTAATTGATTTATTGAACCTGCACAAAGAAAGTGATCCTTCATATGATAAAAGTTCTACACAAAACTGCATTTTCACGACATTCTTTAAAATAGCAAACAATTGGAAAAAATGGAAGAATAATAACGGATGATACATCCACTCATTTGATAACATTCAGCCATTAAAAATTACATTCATATAGAGAATATAGCAATATGAAAAGGTTCTCATGATGTTAAATGTTAAGAAACCAAGACACTGAATTTCATATTATTAGGCTCGATTCATATTTTTTTAAGAAGCCCTATTCATAAAACTGACTAGAAATGATCCCATTTACATGGGGCATCTAGAATAGTCAAATCTATAGAGACAGAAAGTAGAATAGTGCTCCTCGGGGTGGGATAGAGGGGGTTGGGGCGATACTTGCTAACGGGGATGGAGTTTCAGTTTGGGAAGATGAGAAACTTCCGGAGATGGGAAGTGGCTATGGCTGCACAGCCATGTAAATGAACTTAATGCCACTGAACTGTCCCCTGAAAATGGTTAAAATGGTCAATTTTATGTTATGTATATTTTACCACAATAAAAAATGCACAAGAAAAGAGCTAGAAGGAAATAAACTAAAAAGTTAAGAAAACCTTTATGTGGGTGGCAGAACACTGTCTGTTTTTTTTTTCTTATTTTTAATTTTCTGTATTCTCTAAAATGTGTATAAGGAATATATTTAGCTGGTTATGAAAAACCCAATGCATCTTATTTTAAAAAACAAAATCCAGTGTGAGATAGAATAAAAATACCTCTTTCTACAAGTTTTTCTGGGCAATAATAATACCCTTTCCTCAAGTGGGTTGAGTATTTCACCTTGCCTGACCACCCTGATGGTTTACAGGGGAGGAGATTGAGGCTGGTAGAGGTTCGGAGACCTCCCAGGATCAGAGTGTGTTGGCAGGGATCGTTTTGATGATAATGACCGTTGCAACCTCAGGCCATTTGCAGTGAATGTGGCCAACTCAGGTCGCCAGGACTACACATTCATTTTGCCCTCAGACAAGAGTTTCTCCGAGATGCAAAGAGCCCGGCCATTTACTGGCACTCCAGCTGGCCTCTACCTTCCTTCGCCTTTCAGATTTCATGAGAAAGAAACAACTGGTTAAAAAACAACAACAAAAACAAACCTCTTGAGTTTAATCCAAAGAAGACAAATTCTCAGTGGATCCCATAAGCAGCCAACAAACTTGAGCAAACTTCTCCCACTCTCTGCTCAGGATTAGGACCCTGAGGCCTTGAAACTCTGAATCATTAAGGACTCAGCTTTGCTCAGGAGGTGGGACACCCTGAGGTAGGAAATTTAGACTCATCTATGTTGGAACAGTTTTTTACAGTAAGGGCTATTAACGATTTAATATCATTATTTCTTTCATTTTCGTCAATTGCAATATTGCCTTTAGGACATTTGTTCCTGTCCAAAGTGTCCATCAGCCATTCAATCCACACCAAAAAGTCTTTGATGTTTGGTCCTGTCTAAAATGTCCGCTAGACATTTGGTCCATAAGTCATTTGGTCAAGGACCCTCGGCACAGACCAAGCGTCTTGTGGATCACAGGCCTTGTGGACCCAACGTCTTCTGGCTATTTTGGACAGACCAAACATCTGCTCATCGAATGTCGCGTTACCTAGAGCACCTATTCCTCCCACGTTCTGGTTGTTTTCCACTGTAAATGAGGCAACAGTATTCAGGGGTCTTGTATCAGAGGGTCTGCACACTTCAACAACGGAGGTGAATTTTACAACTGTTAACATTCTAGGATCACTTTTTCTAGTCTCTCTTCACGCAGGTTCCCAGCTAATTTTAATTTGCTCCGATTGCCAGCTCAGTGACCTTTACACTCTTGGAAATGAAAAATCAGGCAGTTCATCTCAAGCACCAGAAATATTCATGAGCCCTTTGCTAAATCCACTGAAACAAAAGATACCAATTCTGATATCCAACACCTAGTAATTAAGGAACACGCCTCATTAGTAATAGAATATGGAGCAATGAGTAGTCTCAGCCAGAACCCCTGCCGAGCCTAGAGAACCAGCTTGGTGGGTGGAGGACAGAGTCAGTCGAGTTTAATATATACTGAACGCCATGGATCCAAAGGACGTTATGCAATTAACACAGAATTGTGCTCGGAGTTTCCAAGTGCTGTGGAAGTCACAACAGTAAGATAGGATGTCTCAGAAACAGACAACTGTCAAGAATTCACAGCAAGATTTCAAGCAGGCATAGCCAGGGACTGCATCTCAGGTGTCAGCGCTAACTGACGGAGGCTGCGCGGAATACTGCTCTGTGAAGGATCTGAGGCCACCGTCAGAGTGAGCAGGAAAAGTGCCGTGTGTGCCAAGGTGGGGGAAAGAGAATGGCGGTAGTTGTGCCAGGTGTTTGCCATCCCCGGCCCAAACTCTCGTGACAATTACTTTTCCAAAAGAGAGGCTGCCTAGGCAATACCGGTCTAGGCAAAATCGAGAAGAAGATGAAATTTGCTTTCAGCAAACCAAGCTTCCCTCTGACGTCGCCCTCTCCCAGGCACCAGCGCCCGAAGAACTTTCTGTTCTCTCACTATATTTCAGCCCCTCCATTTCCTCCAGGGAGCTCATAACAAACAATTTAAAGGGTTTACACTTTAACAGGAATCAAAATGTCCTTCTAAGGAGCTGAGACTTGGAACTGGGACCACGAGCCAGCAGGAGGAGTTGAGGGGCGGAATTACGCTTACCCCTGAACTCACCCCTTCCCCCATCAGTGGTAGCGAACTCTGGCCCCGGCAAAGGAAAGTCCTTGAATCTGACTGAAGAAAAGAGAAATTAGTGTTCCCGCTGCTTAATCCCACCAGCCGTGACTCTGACTTCCTTCCTCTGTTACAAGTACAAACACCAAGATCTTTCAGAGACTCTGGAAGAGCCGAGGGGAGACTCCTAGGATCCACAGACACATTGAGTGGAAGCATCTTTTGGGCCCTGGAGAGAAGTCATGTGGGCTTTTTTCTGGGCTGATTGCCTCCCTCCAAGAAGCTACAACCAATTCACCTAAACGGTCCTTTCTCTCACCCCAGACCTTGGCTCTAGGTGCCCACAAGGATGGAAGGGCAGAGCAGGGAGACCCAAACAGTGGAAGAAGAATGAGCTCTGCGTAGCCAAACTTAGCTCTCAGCCTCCCGAGGGTATTCCACATGTGCTCCATTTGATTTTCTCCCGCGTAGAGAGATGTCCCTCAGAATCCCTCTTCCTCCTCAAAGTCCCAAGGATTGCCCTTCCAAAGTCGCTGCAGTTAGGTCTCCTGCAGCCCTGTGCAGGTCTCCGAAGCCTGCTACATACTCGGTGCCTCTGGGGCGGGAGAAGGAAGACATAGCAGAGAGGAGGAGCAAGGACATCCAGAAACCACCTTTCTTCCTCCATCAAGATAGAAGCCTGGACAAAAGGCAGAGAACTTAGACAAGCTCTCCCCCTTTCACGTCTGGGGTAGAATCATGTCTGGTCCAAAGATGAGACTCAAGCTCACTGCTGGGAAAACCAGCACTGGTCCAACCCTAGCGAGGTAAGCTCACCAGAGGGGAGCACCATCTCTGTTTTGGCTGCACATGCTCACTTTATTTAGGAAACTGACCCAAGGGCACCAGACGACCCTTTCTTCTCCATTCTGAACCAAAGAAGTTTGGAGGCTACACTTGCAAACCTCTAGGTCCCAGGACCTGCTGCTTTGCCCACCAATATAGCTAGGAGTTTTAATAACAAATGATAAATAAATGGATGAACCAGTAGCTGACTCTGGCCCTTCAAGGCCATAAGGTCTACCCAGGGGTAAAGCTTTCTGAATAAGTCCTCAGCTGGAGAGGATAAAATGTTAGTCCCCCTAACCTTTCCAGGGAGCAGCTGGTCTTAGTAAGCCTTCCTAGAGCTAAGCTGGCCCCCCAAGGGATTCCCTGTTACCTCTGAGCCAGTCCTAGTCCACCCAGGCAGGCTGTGGTGCCTCTACTGGGCCAACCACCCGGCTCTGCCCCTACCACTCTGGCTACCGTCTCGTCCCTGCACCACCAGGGCGAGAATGGCATGTACATGGCACAGGTGAGTTGCAAGGGCTTTAGGTAAGGCTAACTCTGGTATAAATTCATGGCTCAGTCAGTTCTGGCTGAAAAAATCAGCAAGTTACTTGACCCCTCTCTGTCTCAAACTGTAACAGGAGGATAATAACACTCACCTCATTGGTACCCATTGTGTCCACCGGAATTGGAGCTCCACAGAGAGGAGTTACCAGGCTGTGCAACACCAGGGCACTCCATTCACAAAGTGCCCTCTGTGTGTGTGTGGCGCCCCCTAGAGTTGTGCAGTGTTAATTGCATGTGGTGGCCCTGCCTTGAGGACCTGAGTTGTGTCTATCCAAAACTTTTGTCTGCCCAGGGAGCCTAGAATAGTGCCTGACTCAAACTAGGAACTCAGCGGATATGTGCTGGGTGAGTGAATGGGACCTTGGTAAGGACTTAAGTAAATAGCTTATGTAAAGGGCCTGGCTTTGGAGTAAAGGTTCAGTAGACGGTAGTTGTGATTATTGTTTTTGATGATGTGCTGAGCATAACAGGCCCCCCTCCACGTACCCACCCCACGAGCCTGGCTTTTATAAATTCACAGGTTGCTGGACTTGAATGTCGCGCCTCCAGCTCCTGACGAGAGTTGTTTTTCTCACATCCTCCCACCAGGTTGCTGGAGTCCTTGCCCTTCCCTCCTCCTTGGCCTGGCATGTCCCCTCCCTGCCCCCACCCTAGCTCTGGCCCCCGCCTGACCCTAAGGCTGCCTCAGGACAGCAGGGCTGCCATCTGGCTGCCACAGGGGCGGCTGTCCGGTCTTTGCATCAAAGTCAGGACTTTGCTCTGCCTTTCTCGCCTCTTCGTTTGGCACCAGGGCCTCTATTCAGCAGCCTGGTCCTACTCAAAGGCCACACTCCTTCTTGGAAACAGCACAGACCTGAAACAACGGATCCAAACACCTCTGCCAACAGGGACATTGCATAATGACAGCACTGTGTTCCAGGGCAAGGGATCCAGTTTTGGGGGGCGGCGGGGCTCTTCCCCACACTGCAGGGCTGCATGGGCATCTCAGCTGCCTCTCGTTCAAAGGGACAGATTTGATTTTGAAAATCAGGCCACCCTGACTTCGGGCTGCTCGTGCCCCTCCTTCTCCACCATCACCACCCCACAGGGACAATCTCCTTTCGGGGGATAATAGGTGGCTGCCACCTTTATACAATACGAACAGTGTCAGGAAGGAACCCACCCCAGAAACATGACCTCCTCGAATGCCTGGGATTCCACTGTTACTGATTCACTCCTTTGGGTTCAGCACCACCCATTGTCTGGCTGTCTTGGAAAACATAAATTCTCCTGGGAGGGGTAATGCATTAAGTTTCTAACACCTGTAATGAATAATTTATCAGATATTTTATTTCCTCCTGATAGGAGAGATATGCGGGTGGGGTGGGTCACACAGGAATCAGAGAAGAGAGAAGGCTTTGCTGTCAAACTTCGTTAGTGTCATCAGGTTTTCTGGAGCTGGGCTTGCCTGCTCCCTCCAAAGGCAGCTGGCTCTGGAGCTGTTGATTTTCACGAATTAGTTACCAAAGGATTCAAAGAGGAAACATACGCAAAGCGCCTACCCGTCCACTACGTGTCCTCTACTACGCTACTTGTCCAGTACATGTGCGTGCACCATGACCGCTCCTCCACAGATGTGAGTCTGTCCTGGCCCTCTCAGGAACGGAAGGACATTTGTCTCGGGGGAGAGCACTAGCCCCTGCCTGCCCCTCCTCTTCTGGGAAGGACAGGTCAAAGAATTCGGCTTTCCCCTGTGCTTCCTCTTAGAGCATGGACACTCCTATGCCCAGCCAAGCCACTGGCTCCGTGGCTCGGTTTCCGCTGCTCTGGAAGAGAGAGCAAGAGAGGGCCGGGTGCATGTGTTGGAGCAGCTGCTCGGCAGAGACCTGGTTTCTTGGTCCCAAGGCTGTGAGTTTGAAGAACCTCTGGCTTGGTGTTGATTCTGCTCTGCTGCCCAGCCCTGCAAATTCTCTCCCGCGGATCAGGCCCTGCTCCGGCCTCGAGGACTGCATTCTAGCCTCCTCTGCCCTCTGCCTCCTAGTCACACTCAGCCAACAGGAGGTGCCAGGAGGAGGCTTGGAAGCAGGAGGAATTTATTGCCCCGACTCCGTTTCTACCGGGCCAGGGTGCGTCTCCCAAGCTATGACCACAGATCCCATGACGTAGCCCCTCTCCCAGAGCTCCACTGCTCACTGGGGTCGCCCACCGAGGGGTGGAAACGACTTCTCACTCTTGCTGGTCCCTGGGTGTGCCACTGTCTCTCACTGATCCTCATCATTTTACTTTGCATCCACCGAGGTTGTTGTAAAGACAAAATGGGCCTCCGGTACAGTGTCGTCACCAATACTCGCGGAGAAATGAAGCACCCATGAGAAAAGCCTCCCTCCAAAGGAGACCATACAGACCAGGATCAAATGAAGTTGGAGAAGTCCCTCTGTCCACGCTCAGCCAGTCTGTTCTCAAGACCCCTAAGCTCACTCTGGATGTCCAGACCCACTTTCTCCATCTGCAGTGACACTTTGCCCATCTGTGGAGCCGTGATTATAAGGAAGATTTCTTCGCCTTTTGGTTTCTTAGGGTCATTTTAGTCACTTGTCTGGGCAGTGGGACTCCCCCGGGAAGTCTCCATGTTGGCCGAGCCAAGGAGTAGTATTCAATCAAAGATGTCAACTTTCCCAAAGAAGAATGAAAAATACCCAGAAACAGGCTTGTCCCCTTTAACCCCTTCCTTTTTTGAAATTATCCAATTCCCACTTTAAACTAGCATACTGGTTGTTCTCCCAATCCTGGGACATGACCAAGAAGAAAACAGTTTGCAAGAGCTGAAAGGACCCAGAGAGTACAGCATGAAGGAGAGCAAGCCCCCACTTTCAGATGGGAAATGGAAGCCCAGAAGTGGGAAGGGACCTTTCTAAGGTCACACCAACAGCAGAGCCTGGGCCAAAACCCCAGCAGCCTTCCTACCACCCCCTGGATGTGGGCAGCCCACTTACCCAGTTAGAGCTTTTCTCCTGTTGAATTTGCTTAGCTCTCTCCTCTACAGAACTGTAAGCCCTATGACCCAATTCAAGACCTCATCCCATAGAATTGATTTCTCTGTGCCCCTCACAGACTGTAAGCTCTATGAGGGCAGGGGCCAAAGCTGGTTCACTATTTTACCCACAGCCCCTGCTTCTGTGTCTGCAATATTAATTCCTTCTTGAATGAATGAATGCGCCATGTGCAGATCTCTATACCTTCGATGTCAGACGTTTTAAAACACTCACATCCACCAGTCCTCACCAGTCAGCATCAACTAGGGGACCATTCAAAGTCACAAGCCCTTAGAAAAAGCCCCCCAAGGCTATCCTTGTGTCAATCTCACTGTGAGATTTGTATACTAGAAAAATCGGGGTCCAGTGAACACCCAAAGAAGTCTCAGAAAGAAAGAAATGGACAGAGAGAGCTCCAAATAGTAGCTTGGTGGGTCTGTTTCCCATGAAGGTAGCCCACTGCTCAGTGATTGCCAGCTGTTAATGGGTGCTGTTCACTGAGTGATTACTACCCACCAGCCCATGCTGCATCTCCATGTACCATCTCAATTGAGCCTTATAACTGTCATACAAGTAAGGTATTATGTTCTCTGATTTATAGATGAGGGAAATCAGGCTCAGAGAAGTTAAGCCACTTAACCAAAAGTCACACCACTTCCACGTCTGCATCCATCCCACTTCACTATGGTACTTCTTCCAAGAGAACTCTGGATTTTCTTAAAACATCCATTCATAACGTTGCCTGCCTTCCCCATCCCCTCGTCCACCACAATCCAGCCCAGAGCTGGCCTTGGGAAGAGGAGGAGATGTTGGCAAAGTTCATGGTTTCTGGGAAAATCAGTCGGGTTTGCTCTAAGTGGCTTTGAGCCAACAGAGGAGTTGGGGCTCAAGGGGGCAGTTTGCAAGGAATGGGATGAATCCAGCCTCAGAAGCTTCCCTTTCCAGTTTCCACCCCCTTGTCTATATAGAACGCCATCTGAATAACAAATCATACAAAAGGCTTTCAATTCATTCCATCACCGGAGCTGCCAGACAACCCCAAGGTAAGGGAAGATTACCATCACCTTTTAAGATGGGAATTGTCAGCTCAGGGAACTCAAGTTACTTGTTCAAGCTCACACAGCGAGGAAGTGGAGAAGATAGATTCAAACCCAAGCCTTCTTGTACTAGGATCAGTTCTCTCATTCGTCTGCACTGAGCCTTGCAGAAAGAAATGTGAGGGATGTGGATCAGATGGAGACAAAGTAGCCTTGGCATTGACCCTGCCTGCTCCGAACCACAACCTCAGCCTCCAGCACTGAGCTCCACGAGATGACTCAATCACTCTTGATTAACACCAGGCAAGATGGCTGCCGGGCTCAACACATAGGTGGTTGTTCCGTGCCTCTGACTGCCCGGGTGCATTCTAGGAATAGCAGGCAACCCTTGTTGGCTGGATCTGGAGGGTGAGCAGAGCTCCCTTCTGACAATAGAAAGCTGTAAGGCACACAGGCTGGCCACAGGGCAGAGTTGGGGCAACACTATACTAACTCGGAAGTCTACAGTGTAGACGCCAACACCGTCAAGTCCCCCTGCAGCTGGATGTCCAGAGATGACGCAGGAGGAAAGAGAGGCATAGAGGTGGCGGGGAAATTCCATGTTACAGCTCCTCTAGTACTCAGCCTGGTTAAGAGGGAGGGGGATTTGGGTTCAACTCCCAGCAACATCATTTTCCAGCTGTTACCTGAGTCTGCCTCCTCTCCTTCATAGTGTTGCTGGGCAGATCCAAGATGCTGTATGTGGACATGTCTCTGAGCACTAACTATATTCCAGGTACTCAGTGCTCTGTACTGGTTGCTTCCTTGAATCTTAAGGACTCTGTGAGGTAGAAACTGTTTTATCCCTACGTTGCGATGAGGACACTGTCTCAGAGAAGGTGAGTGACTTGCCCAAGACACAGAGGCAAAAAGTGCTGGACTGGGAGGATGCATGTCCACTAGAAGTGACATTTCTAGTTCTAGATTGTGAGCTCCATGAAAGGAGACACTAGGACTTTAGTATTTTTAAATCATGAAATATTTCAAACATACAAAAGTATATTATATTACAAATGCCTGAGTAACAAACACTCAGCCTCAGAAATAAAATGTTAAAATTGAAGTCTCTGCACCCCTCCCTGATCCTTTACCCCCAGCCTCCCCAGGGAGAACCAGCCATTCATTCATTCATCCACCCAACAGTGTTTGACTGCCTGCTCCATGCCATGAGTGCCTCCTAGATGCTGAATTGTTTTAAGCATTTTCCTGAATTCGGGGTTCATCATTTCAATACCTGTTTTTTACTGTTACCACATATTCGGGTATCCATTAGCAATATTTGGTATTTGTTGCATGACTTGAAACTTTATATAAATGGTAAACATCAATAAATCCTTCTGAAATATCATGTCTTGATAATCTTTTTTCTTCCTTTGAGGGAGAAAGAGATAGAGACACAGAGATACTCACACACAGAAAGAGAGAGCATCCTATCACTATGTTACACAGAGTAGTAGTAATAAATGCATTGAGTTGAATTGAAAAAATATACTCCTTCCTAGGAAAATGAAAGATAGGACGTTCTTACCTTATCCTGAACAATCTCATCTTAAATGAACTTCTCAGTAATTCGGTAGAGCTCTGGGGGTTATGGAAGCTGATAGTGCAACCTATTCTGACCAAAATCCAAGCTAAGATCACAATGAAAAATGATGGTGATAACAATCCAGTGTGCTGTCACGGTTAAGGCATTTTCACAAACATGACTATCTCAGGGCCGTGGTGTGTCAGAGGGAAGAGATGGCAGGGATCACCCAGGTCAGAGGGTTTCAGAGGTTCACTTTAACAGCTGAACCCCTTCTCCCAAACTCGCTGTTTCCTGGGATGCTCCGGTTTAAACAAGGGTGGAGAGTCCAGAGGCTTTTCCCCAATTCCTTCTCACCTCCTCTGACCCTTGAGACAACTGTGGAGACACAGGGCTTCACATAGGGCCTCGTCCATACACCCTGTGGCTGGCTCCCTGTGCACACCCCTAAGGGCAGCGAGTGGGAACCTTCGCAGACACCTAGTGAGCACGCACAGAAGGCTAGCCCAACTCTGCAGGACCTGGAGAAAGCTGAGCATTCAACACTGTCCTTGGACAAGCAAACAGGAGGCTGTTGGCGCTAGGTTAGGCTTTGCAGGATCGAGAGGAGGCATAGAATCTTAAGAATCCCCCCCTACCAGGAGGGAACAAGAAGCATGGAGCAGTCGTATCCATAGAAAAGGTCTGAAAAGCCTCCAAATCCCTAGCAGGGTTGACAGAAGGTATTTCTCTCCCAAAGCGAGTCAGTAAAGACTGGAAGAGGTGACTCCTTCTTCAAATGCAAAGACAGTGGCGTAAAGCTTTAAGGAACATGAAAAACAAAGAAACGTGACACCATCAAAGGAACAACGCAATAACCAACCCTGAAGAAATGGAGATCTGTGATCTGCCTGATAAAGAATTCAAAATAGTTGTTTTAAGGAAGGGTCAGTGAGCTATAAGAAAACACAGAGAAGAATTCAGTGAAATCAGGAAAATAATTCATGAACAAAATGAGAAGTTTAATAGAGAAATACAAATCATAAAGGAGAACCAAGCAGAAATTCTGAAGCTGAAGAATATAATGAACAGAAGGAAAAGTGAAATAGAGAGCGTCAAGAGCAGACTTGATCAAGCAGAAGAAAGAATCTGTGAAATCAAAGACAAGTCCCTTGAAATTATCCAGTCAGAGGAGAACAAAGAATAAAGAATGAAACAGAGTGAGGAAAGCTTACGTGAATTATGGGATACTAACAAGCAAAACAATCTACATATTATTGGAGTCCCAGAAAGAGACGAGAAGGAGAAAGAGGGAGTAAGCTTACTTCGAGAAACAATGGCTTGGAGTGTGTCAATTGCCAACAATAGAATTTGTACCATCAACTTACTTTGATGGTACTCTGAACGGTATTCTCCCATTTTATGCCTTTCTTTATGTTTTTTCTTATGCTTCCTTTTTGCTTTTAGCAGAGATCCATCTTTTACATTTACAGTATCATTTTCCTCTTCAGCAGAGACTTCTAAATTGTAAAATTAAATATAAAGTTAAGAAAAAAAGACATAAGTTAAGAATTAAGAAAATCTTATTTATTGAATCCTAAACTTAAACTTAGAAATAGCTTTATTTTCTTTGGAAACTTCTGAAGCTTCCTTTTTAATGTCATCTTTCTGAACCATTTTCTTTACTTTTCATCTGGAAGTTAGGCATTCTGCATCTTCAGAGCAACGTCTCTTCCTCTTCCCAGTTCTGACTAAAGGTAAGATGGATGCTTCAGCTCTTTCTCACTTTTTCTTCTTCTTTAAGGGCGGTTTTTTGGATTCAGTAATCTCTACTTTGGAGCCTTCAGATGTGGTCCTGGATCTTTTCGTTTAACAGACACTCTCCTTGCTCGTGTCCACATTTGACTCCCTGGTCTGGATATTGTCTTCCTTCTTCACTTGGCCTTTCTTCTTCTTTTTCTTTTCCTTTTCTTCTGTAACATGTTATCATTGGTTTTCATTTCACTTCTGCTGCATCTAGTTAAATATTAACATTGAATAGCTCACCAGCTACTTCAAGGGCAGGAAGGGGCTTATTTTTACTATCTTGTGCAATACACCAGGCTTTCTTCGAGCTTCTTCTGGTGGGTTGTTAAGAAACTGAAGTGAAATCAGCAAAAAGGTTTTGTTACTATTTAAAATGTCTGCTAATTTTCTTTGCTTTTTGTTACTATTTAAAACGCTTGCTAATTTTCTTTGCTTTTCTTTCTTTTTTAGGTTCCAGACCTAACTCAGCTTTTGCTGTTTGTTCTTTTGTTTCAAATTCTACAAAGGCAAATCCCTTTGGATCTCAAGTAGACTTATAATGTGATAAACTTGTATAAACAACATTACCGCATTTCAGAAATACTCTTTCAATCCAGCTGTGATTAACATTTTTGGGAAGTAACTGCTATGATAAATTAGAAGCAGTATTAAATATGTAAGAATTTTTACTCAGAAGATCAATAAATTTTTACTTGAATATTAAAAAAGAAAGAAAGAAAGGCTGAGAACTTTCCAAATGTGGGGAGAGATTTGGACATTTGAGCTCATAAAGGCCATGTGTCCCCAAAAAGATTCAACCCAGAAAGGTGTTCTCCAAGACACATTATAATAAACTGTCTAAAATCAAAGACAAAGAGAGAATTTTTAAAGCAGCAAGAAAAGAAATATTCCTCACATACACATATAGGGAACTCCTATACAGCTATCAGCAGATCTCTCAGCAGAAACCTTGCAATCCAGGAGAGAGTGGGATGATACATTTAATGTGCTGAAAGTAAAAAACTGCCAACCAAGTACGCATTACCCAGCAAAGCTCTCTTTCAGAAATTAATGAGAGGTAAAAGCTTCCCAGACAAACAAAAGCTGAAGGAGTTCATCACCGCTAGACCTGCCCTACAAGAAATGCTGAAAGGACTTCTTCAAGCCCAAATGAAAGGATGCTAATTAGTAACATAAAAACACATGAAAGTATAAAACACACTGGTAAAGGTAAGTATATAATCAAACTCAGAATACTCTAATACTGAAATATGGTGATGTGTTAGTCACTTAACTCTAGTATAAAGGTTAAAGGACAAAAGTATTAAAAATAATTATACCTATGATAATTTGTTGATGGATGCACAATATAAAAAGATGTAAATTGTGACCTCAGGAACAAAATAAAGGGGGAGTAAAAGGGTAGAGTTTTTGTATGTGCTTGAAGTTAAGTTGTTATCGGCCCAGAATAGACTATTATAACTACAGTTGGCCCTCCATATCCCATGTTCTGCATCCACAGATTCAACCAACCACAGATCAAAGGCCGAGGATGGCTGCACCTGCACTGAACACGTACCGACTTTTTCTCGCCATTATTCTCTAAACAATACTGTATAACAACTATTCACATAGCATTTACCTATATTAGGTATTATAAGTAATCTAGAGATGATTTAAACTATATAGGAGGATGTGCACAGGTTTTACGCAAATACTACACCATTTTAAATAAGGGACTTGAGCATTCCTGGATTTCGGTATCCATGGAGGGTCCTGGAACCAATCTCCCACAGGTATTGAGGGATGACCGTATAAGATGTTTTTGCTTTGTAGGTTTTGCTACAGTAGATACACACAAGATAAAGAGAAGGGAATCAAAGCTTACCACTATGAAAAATGATTAATTCACAAAGGAAGACAGCAAGAAAGGAACAAAGGAACTACGAAACAGCCAGAAAACTCTAAGATATGGTATTAGTAAGTCCTTACCTATCAAAAATTACTTTAAATCTAAACAGATTAAACTCTCCAATCAAAAAGCATAGAGTGGCAGAATGGATTAAAAAAAAAAAAAAGACGCAACTACATGCTGCCTACAAGAGATTCACTTCAACTTTAAGGACACACATAGGTTCAAACCGAAGGGATGGAAAAAGATATTCCATGCAAACGGAAACCAAAACAGAGCAGGGGTGCTATACACTCATGTGTCACTTAATGGCAGGGATACATTCTGAGAAACGTGTCATCAGACAATTTCGTCATCGTGCAAACATCATAGAATGTATTTACCTAGCTGGTATAACCTACCACACACCCAGGCTATACAGTACTAATGTTGTGGGACCATTATTATATATGCAGTACGTCATTGACTGAAACATCATGTGGCACATGACTGTACATATTATCAGATAAATAGGTTTTAAGCCAAAAACGGAAGCGAGAGACAAAGAAGATCATTACATAATGATAAAGAAGTTGATTCATCAGGAGAATATAGTAATTGTAGATATATATGCACCCAACATCAGAGCACCTACAAAAGCAAGTTCTAACAGATTTGAAGCGAGCAATAGACAGTATAATAATAGGAGAGGACTTCCATATCCCACTTCAACAACGTAAAGATCATCCAGACAAAACGTCAATAAGGAAACGTTGAACTTGAACTAAACTTTAGACCAAATGGACCTGACCCATATACACAAAATATTCCATCCAAAAGCAACAGAATACACATTCTTCTCTAGTGCACATGGAACATTATCCAGAACAGATCTTATGTTAGGTCACAAAACAAGTCTTAACAAATTTAAGAAGATTTAAATCATACAAGTATCTTTTCCAACCACAATGATGTGAAACGAGAAAGCAATAACAGGAGAAAATTGGAAAATTCACAAATATGTGGAAATTAAACAATACACTTCTGAATACCCAATGGGTCAAAGAAGAAATCAAAAGGGAAACTTTTTAAATCTTGAAACAAACGAAAAGGGAAACATGACATACTAAAACTTATAGGGTGCTGCAAAAACAGTTCTGAGAGGGAAGTTTATAGCAATAGATGCCTGCATTAATAAAAAAGATCTCAAATAAACGATCGAAGCTTATACCTTGAGGAGCTGGAAAAATAAGAATAAACTAAGCCCGAAGTTAGTAGAACGAAGGAAATAACAAAGATCAGAGCAGAAATAAATGAAATAGACCAGAAAAACAATTTAAAAAATCAACAAAACTAAGAGCTGGTTTTTTGAAGGATAAACAAAAATTGAAAAAACCTTAGCTAGAGCAAAAACAAAAAGAGAGGGGCCAGGACAGTGGCATAGTGGTTAAGTCTGTGTGCTCCACTTCAGCGACCCGGGGTTCACTGGTTCAGATCCTGGGTGTGGACCTACACATCAATCATCAAGCCATGCTGGGGCAGTGACCCACATACAAAATAGAGCAAGATTGGCACTGATGTTAGCTCAGGGCCAATCTTCCTTACCAAAAATGAAAGAGATGACTCAAATAAATAAAATCAGAAATGAAATGAGAGACATTACAACCGATACTACAGAAATAAAAAGGATCATAAGAGACTTCTATGAACAATTATACACCAAAAAACTGGATGACCTAGAAGAAATGGATAAGTTCCTGAAAACCTGCAACCTACCAGAACCGAATCATGAAGAAATAGAAAATCTTAACAGACCAATAATGAGTAAGAAGATTGACTCAAGAATCAAAAATTCCCAACAAACAAAAGCCCAGAACCTGATGAATTTGCTGGTGAATTTTATCAAACATTTAAAAATGAATTAATACCGATTATTCTCAAACCCTTCCAAAAAACTGAACAGGAAGGAACACTTCCAAATTCATTTTCTGAGGCCAGCATTACCCTGATACCAGAGTCAGACAAGCACAATACAGGAAAGTAAAATTACAGTCCAATATCCCCGATGAATATGAATGTAAAAATCCTCAAGAAATACTAGCAAACAGAGTTTAACAGCACATTAAAAGGATCATACACCATGACCAAGCTGGGTTTATCCCTGGGATGCAAGGATGATTCAACATATATAAATCAGTAAATGTGATACCCTGCATTAACAGAATGAAAGATGAAAATCATATGATCATCTCAATAGATGCAGAAAAAGCATTTGACAAAATTCAATATCTTTTCATGATAAAAACTCTCAACAAATAAGGTATAGAAGGAATGTACCTCAACATAATAAGGGTCATATACAAGAAGCCCACAGCTAACATACTCAGTGGTGAAAAGCTCAAAGCTGTTCCTCTAAGATCAGGAAGAAGGAAGGGATGCCCCCTCTTGCCACTTCTGTTCAACATAGTGCTGGAAGTCCCAGCCAGAAAATTAGGCCAGAAAAAGAAATAAAAAGTATATGAATCAGAAAGGAAGAAGCAAAATTGTCTCTATTTACAGATGGCATGATCTTATACACAGAAAATTCAAAGGCTCCACCAAAAAACTGTTGGAACTAATAAATGATTTCAGTAAGGTTGCTGAATACAAAACCAATATACAGACCAGTTGTGTTTCTATATGCTAACAATGAACTATCAGAAAGAGAAAGTTAGGCAGCAATCCCATTTACAATAGCATCGAAAACAACAAAATACTTAGGAATAAATTTAACCAAGGAGGTGAAATCTGTACACTGAAAACTGAAAGAAACTGAGAAAGACACACATAAATGGAAAGATATCTTGTGCTCACGGATTAAAAGAATTAATATTGTTGAAATGTCTATACTGCCCAAAGCAATCTACAGATTCAATGAAATCTCTATCAACATTCCGTTGATACTTTTCACTGAAATAAAAAAAATCTTAAAATTTGTATGGAACTACCAAAGACCCCAAATAGCCAAAGAATCTTAAGAAAGGAGAACAAAGCTAGAGGCATCACACTTCCTGGTTTCAAACTATATTACAAAACTACTATAGTAAGCAAAATAACATGGTACTGGCATAAGAACAGACACATACACCAATGCAACAGAATAGAGAGCCCGGACGTAAACCCATGCATATATGGTCAACTAATCTTTGACCATGGCACCAAAAATACACAAGGGGAACAGGACAGTCTCTTCAACAAATGGTGTTGGGAAAACTGGATATCCAAGTGCAAGACAATGTAAATGGACCCCTACCACTCATATGTACACCACTCACAAAGATTAACTCAAAATGGACTAAAGACTTAAATGTAAGACCTGAAACCATAGAACTCCCAGAAGAAAACATAGGGGGTAAGCTATTTGCAATGATTTCTTGGATACGACACGGAAAGTTCAAGCAACAAAAGCAAAAACAAACGAGTGGGACTACATCAAATCTAAAGGCTTCTGCACAGCAAAGGAAACCATCCACAAAATGAAAAGGGAACACTTGGAATGGGAGAAAATATCTGCAAACCAGATGTCTAACAAGGGTTAATATCCAAAATATATGAGCAACTCCTATTACTTCATAGCAAAAAAAAAGGTCTAATTAAAAAATGAGAAGCCAGCCCCATGGCCGAGTGGCTGAGTTCGCGCACTCCACGTCAGCGGCCGAGGATTTCACCGGTTTGGATCCTGGGCGCAGACCTAGCACTGCCCGTCAAACCATGCTGAGGCGGCGTCCCACATGGCAGAGCCAGAAGGACCTACAACTAGAATATACAACTATGTACTGGGGGCCCTTGGGGAGAGGAACAAAAAAAAGTGAGCAAAGAACCTGAACAGACATTTTTCCAAAGAAGACAGACAAATGACCAACAGGCACATGAAAATGTGCTCAACATCACTGGTTATCAGGGAAATGTAAATCAAAACCACAATGAGACATCACCTCACACTTGTTAAGATGTCTTTTATCAAAAAGACAACAGATAAGAGTTGGAAAAGATGTGGGAAAAGGGAATACTTGTGCACAGTTGGTAGGAGAGTAAATTGGTACAGACATCATAAAAAAGAATGTGGAGGTTCCTCAAAAAACTAAAAATAGAACTACCATATGATCCAGCAATCCCATTTCTAGGTACATATCCGAAGGAAAAATGAAATCAGCATCTCAAAGAGATATCTATCTTCCATACTCATTGCAGCATTATTCATAGTAGTCAAGATATGGAAACAACCTAAGCGTCTGTTGACGGATGAATGGAATACAAAGATGTGGTACATATATATAATGGAATATTACTCAGTCATGAGAAAGAATGAAATCCTGCCATTTGCAACAACATGGATGAACTCAGAGGACTTTATACTGAGTGGAATTAGCCAGACAGAGGAAATGCTGTATGATCTCGTTTATGTGTGGAATCTGAAAAAAAAAGTCAAACTCAGACAAAAGCGAGAATAGAATGGTGGTTAGCAGGGGTTTGGGGGATAGAGGAGATGAGAGAGGCTGGGCAAAGGGTGCAGGCCCTCGCTTACAAGATGAATAGGCTCTGGGAATCGAGCACACAGCATGGCGGCTGGAGTTAACCACACCATGTTGTGAACTGGAAACCTGCCGAGAGATTAGACCCTAAGCATTCTCGCCACAAAATAATGGTAACTTTGTGAGACGATGGATGCTTAATTAACAAGATTGTGGTAATCATTTCACAAAGTGTATGTATGGCAACTCTTCGTGGTGTACACTTTAAATACACACAATTTTATTTGTCAACTGTACCTCAATAAAACTGGAAAAAAAACAAATTGAGGTTCCCTGAGACTCTGACCAGCGTTGCTCTGTGGCATCATGCCTTGTAGAGAAGGTTTGTCTTCCTGAGCCATCAGGGGCCCCCCTGAGTATCACAGAGTACAGTGTGTGGAACTGGCTGCTCGGAGCAGGGGAGTGTCTGCACGGCTCACAGCATTTAAGATGTGAGAGACATGCTTGAAATGAAATCTAATGATTGGTATTTGCTTTTATGGCATGGTTTATAAAAATACACAGTTCTCATCAAGAGTATCCATTGCTAACCAAAAGCCTGTTAAGTGCCTAGAGATTTTATTTCAGAGCCAGCAACCTGAGTTCCTCACATGTCTCTATTAATGATGCCCTGTGTGAACTTGAGCCTCTAGCTTAAATGTCTGTGCCTCATTTTCTCTGTCTGTAAAAGGAGATAATGACACTAGCTGCTAGATCGTGTTGGCAACCTGCTTAGCGATCCCCAGATCAAAGGTGCTCTTCCTGGACCAAACAAGATGATGGCGGTGCTTGCCATCATTAGTGTTGTTATTATTGTTGTCGTTGGGGGTGGCCATGTTGCAGCCAGGAAGCAGGCGTGACTCCCACGGCTGATTCAGCACCAGGGCAGAATGAAGAAGCATTTTAACGCTGCGGAAGCCGTTGATATAGAGACCACCCATTTCATTGGCATCACATGTTGGCACATCCCTGAGCTCCCACGTGGTGTGAGGCATCGTCCTGTCTCAAAGTAGGACCCTGACTAGAGCATCTCCAAGGGGCAAATATCTGTCTTTGGAGCAGGGAGGCCAGTGAGGAAGACCCACCATCTCTCTGGTTATATGGCCCCCACCATCCCCCAGCCAACTCCAGAGCCCAGGGATTATGGCTAGGAGGCTTTAGGTTCGAGACCCAGCTCTACCATCTAGAATCTTGTGGCCTTGAGCCTAAGCCATAATTTCTTAGAATTATCATTCCCTGATTGTGTGTGTCACTAAAGTGACCCCTTGGTCTCCTAGTTCTGATATTTACAGTTACCCTAAAAATCACAACAGGGGATTCTGCCCAGAGAAGGCCTTGGTGGCACATTTCTGCATAGTTTAACGACCGTATCAGTCACTGATCTTCCAACAGGCTGCTGGCCCCTTGCCCACACTTCAGCAGGAATGTCCTAAGTCTGGGACAAGGAAACGTACTGAACTGGTTTTGAAATTTACCAGCAAACTGAGGACTCAAAATAGAAAGCCAAATTCTAAGTCCTGGTAAACACTTACTGTCATGTCAAAGCACACTCCCGCAGGACCATCACCTGTGTACAAAAGGAGCCCTATCTGGGTGAGTCAGTTTCAAAGGAAAGCTCCTCTGGGTGCGCTCTGCTCTGCGGACACACAGCTAACAAGCAGACTGCACTTTATGCAAAGAAAAAGCCATCCCTATCCCCAGGTGGAGACAGGCCTGTCCCAGAGCCCGAGACTTCACGAGCCGAACGTGGGCTGCATTTCAACTCCCAAGAGGTCCCTTGGTCAACACTTTTGTGCAGTGTGCACACTGCATAACCAGACATGGAAGCCCTGGATCTGTTGACTCCTAGGGGTTCCATAGAGCTCTCCCATGAACCCCGGAGGGTAGATGGGAAGCATCGTCCCCCACCACACTAACTGATCTTTACTGCTTTACATGATATTGGCCATCATGAAAATTTTCATTTGAAGAAAATGGGATTTTAAAAAGTTTGATCACCACTGTGCATACATAACATAGAAACAAATAAAAGGAGCTTTGGTTTGGAGATATGTAAACATTCAAATCTGGAATGTATATTTTCTTAGGCCATGGTAATTTAGAGAACTAAGTATAATTGATATGAATTTTCAGTCAGTGTGAACTCAGGACTGCAAAAATTCCTTTCTTTTTTTCCCCCTCTTTCTCTAATTGGATGTACTTTCTACCTGGAATCCCTATTCAGGCCAATGTAGAATAATTAATCTAGTTACCTTCAAGTAAACTAAGTTAAAATTAGGGGTTTTTTTGTTGTTTTTTTTAAAGATTGGCACCTGGGCTAACAACTGTTGCCAATCTTTTTTTTTTTTTTTTTCTGCTTTATCTCCCCAAACCGCCCCCATACATAGTTGTATATCTTAGTTGCAGGTCCTTCTAGTTGTGGGATGTGGGACGCCGCCGCAACATGGCCTGACGAGCGGTGCCATGTCCGCACCCAGGATCCGAATCCCGGGCCGCCGCAGTGGAGCACACGAACTTAACCACTTGGCCACGGAGCCGGCCCCGGAAATTAGTATTTTTAGTCACCATTTTAGTTCAGCTTGTGTGCACACGTGTGTGTGTGTGCTCATGCATGTGTGTGATAGGAATGTCACCCTATGTTACCTCGTGGTCTGCATCTGTCTTGATCCCATGCTGGCCTCCGGCTTCAAATGCAATTCATCTCATCTGGTCCTTAGTTGTGTCCCATGCTGGTAAATGCTCTGAGATGCAACCAAGTCCTCATCAGATGGTTGGAAGGATGACCCACCCACCACCCTCTGCCATGGGCTCCACAAGCATTCAGGCAAGGAGCCCTTGCAGGCCTCCCAACTCTCATTTCTCATTGCCTCTCTCTTCTCTTCTCTCCTCGCCTCTCCTCTCCTCTCCTCTCCTTCTTCCTCTTTCTCCTCCTTCTCTATACAACAACTTGATGACACAGGGACATTCAGATGCCTAACCCTTGGGACTCTGAGGCCTTGGGAAAATTAGAAGGCTGCCCTACACCTCTTTCTTCCCACTGGACATGCCATAATACCATTTCCACTCTATTGCAGCCCTTCTATGATGAATGGAGAACTCACCTGAAGCATCCCCAACTGCACAGTGGGAAGCATGCCACAGGCAGGTCCTCTTGACTTCAAGGAAGGTCCTGTCATGCCCACCCCCCAAGATTCATCTCAGGAGGTGGAGGGAGGGACGCACAAGGTAGGGCCACTCACACTCAAGTCTAGTCCTCTTACTTCGTCTCTATTTCTCGTCTGCCCCAAGGGTCAGAGGTCAGTGATGAGAGAAGGACATAGCTGATCACATCTACTTCCAAAATCTTCCATTTGAACCCTCAGCATTTGAACTTAAATGCAAATACTTGCCATTTCAGTTTGGAAGTTCCACCATGTTGAATGGAAAAAAACCCTCCGGATGTACACAAGTGGAATATGGAGGGCGTCACAACATGTGCATTAATTTGTCACATGTCATCCTGCCACGAGCTAGCACAAGTGGACAAAGAGAAGCAGAGGGCAGGCCACAGGCTGGACACCATTAGTGCTCAGTGAATGAGAAAGCTCTGGAGCAGAACAAGAGCTAAGCAGTGGCCTGGGCTCCTACAACTAGAAGCAGGACGGGAAGGCTATGTAAAGACGTGTAGCAAAAGCTCTTTTTAAGAAAATGTGTGTTCCCTACAGCCCAGCACTCCCACTCCTAGAGGGTTATCTCAAGATAACCAGACAAGTGTGCAGTGATTATCTGTAAAGATGTTCCACACAGAATTGTTTACAGTGGAAAAAATGGAAAACAATCTACGTGTTCAACAATAGGGAACAGATATGCAAATAACCATGCTCTTGCAATGGAATATTATGTAACCATTAAAAAGTGATGATCTGAACTGTGCTTATTGAAGTAGAAAGATACTGAGATATCTGGTTAAGTAAAGAAGCAGATCACTAAGAACAAGTACCACAGGGTCGCATCTTCATCATAAATATATATATAGTATGTAAATATGTATATGGTATGTAAATATGTACATGGTGTGTAAATATGTACATGGTGTGTAAATATGTACATGGTATGTAAATATGTATATGGTGTGTAAATATGTACATGGTATGTAAATATGTACATGGTATGTAAATATGTATATGGCATGTAAATATGTACATGGTATGTAAATATGTATATGGTGTGTAAATATGTACATGGTATGTAAATATGTATATGGTATGTAAATATGTACATGGTATGTAAATATGTATATGGTATGTAAATATGTACATGGTATGTAAATATGTATATGGTATGTAAATATGTACATGGTATGTAAATATGTATATGGTATGTAAATATGTATACAGTGTGTAAACATAGCAGTAGCTACTCTGGTGTGACAGCCTCTGTGTTTTACTTATATATTTTTTCTAAATTTTCTACAAAGAATAAGTATTCCTTTTTTAATAAAAAAAAGTTTCCGCTTGTGTTCAGCAGACAAGCTGCGTGGTTTGGAGAACACAGAGGAAAACCACTCATCGGCACAGCAGAGGGCTACCAATCCTCGAAAGTTGTTGATAAGACCAGCATACCCACTTCAAGGACAGCTCCGCTGTGCCCTGGCCGTTCTCAGAGGAATAATGTATCCATCAGCGTTCTTCTTTGAAAACCATACAGCCCACATGGCCAGTTTCAGCAGAAGGGGAATTTATTAAAGGATTTGGGGACGTCCACTTTGGGGAAGACACAATAGACATTCTTCTCCCCATTCCTCCAACTAAGTACAACTAAAAACCATAGACGTTATGTAGAAAACAATCATAAGAAGATAGTAAAAGGTGGAGACAGGAAGGCAGACGGGCTAGAGACTTGGGACCCAAGGAATGACTTGCAGGTGAGTTTTCTGGGTTTTCCTTTTGTCTCATATATCCCATCCTGGGAGGTAAAGAAGCCAGTAACCCAGAAATGCAAATGAGCACAGACATTAAAAGCCAGCTTTCTTTAGCCAAAAACCGGGAAAGGGGCAGGGTAACAAAACAGGAAACTTTTAGACAATAACTGCTTTACTCCAGCCAAATATCACAGAAAAAATTGTGCCTACCCTCACTCAAGCCAGTAAAGATAAAATGAGGAACTGGATTTCTACCCTGGCCAGGCTGTAACGAGGCTCTCCAGCCCCGCGCCAGTGTTGTGTCAGAGAAGGCCAAGTAGGGAGCTGGGACCTTCATCCCACCAAATGCTCACAAGCACCTGCCCCACCTCGGTGTCAGTGGAGCTGTCATGGGGAAGCTGGGCTGCCACCCCACCTAGCAGTATCGAGGCGCCCTGTACTCTCACCATGGAGGTGGTGTTGGGGGTGGCTTAGGAAAGAGTCAGGACTTCATCATCACCCAGAGGCAATGAGGCCACCTTCCTTTACTGCAGTGTCAGGGGAGGATATGTGGTAAGGAGTAACAAGGCACTCCCACCCCTTCCAGCCAGGGTGGGATCGGCAAAGGCCTAATGGGGAACCAGAACTCCCACCTCCACCCTAGTGATGAGAAACCCCTCCCCACTCGGTGTCAACAAAGTGGGGAACCTGGAGTGTCACCCCACCTCTTCAAGGGGGAGTACCTCCCCCTTCCCCTGGCAGAGCAGCGTCCAAACAAGTCAGCACAAACAGAAGGGAGAAATAAGATCCAGAGTTTCATAACACAAGAGCTGAAAGATCTAGTTCCAAGAGAAAATAACCCTTCATGCCAAGAACCAAGAAAATTTCAACTTGAATGTAAAATAGATGATCAAGAGAGGCCAACACCAAAATGACAGAGACATTAGAGTTAACTGACAAGAAGTTTCCCTGCAGATATCATTTGAATGCTTCAACATGCAGTTATGAATATGCTTGAAACAAGTGAAAAAACAGGAAGTTTCATCAAAGAAATAGACTATACCAGCAAATAAATAGAATATATAAAAGAGAACAAAATGGAATTTTACAATTGAAAAATGTAATAACTGAAATTAAAAACTCACTAGGTGGACTCAACAATGGAATAGAGGGACAAAGAAAATAATCAGTGAACACGAAGATAGAATGATGGAAATAACCTGGTCTGAACAACAGAGAGAAAGCGACTGTAGTGAAAAAAATCAAGAGAGTCTCAGGGACCTGCGGGACAAAAAAATCTAACATTCACATCAACCGAGTTCCAGAAAGAGAGAAGAAAGAGGACAGGGATGGAAAAGCATTCAGACAAAGAATGTCTGAAAACTTCCCAAATTTGGCAAAAGACATAAACCTCAGATTTAAAAAGCTGAGTAGCAAGCTCCAAACAGGATAAACCCAAAGAAATCCACTCTAAGACACAACACAGTCACACTTCTGAAAACGAAAGTCACCTGAGACAAACAACAGCTCACCCATAAAGGAAACACAATTAAATTACCGTGGATTTCTCATCAGAAGCTGTGGAGGCCAGGAGGGAGTGGCATAACATTGTTCAAGTGCTAAAGAAAAGAACTGTCAACTCAGAATCCAGCAGAAATATCCTTCAGGAATGAATGAGAAATCAAGACATACTCAGATGAAGAGAATTTGTTACCAGCAGGCCTACCCTAAAAGAATGACTAAAGAAATTTCTTTAAACAGAAAGAAATGACAAAAGAAGGAATCTTGGAAGTAAATACAAAATACAATGGTCTTTCCTTCTCCTCTTCAGTTTCCTAAATTATGTTTTGTGGTTGAAGTAAAAGTTATAACATTGTCTGATGTGGTATGAAATGTATTTGGAGAAAAATATTTAAGGCAACTGTATTATAAATGGAGGAGGATAAAGGGACTTAGAGAGAGATGCGTGTCTGCACTTCACTTGGTCTAGTAAATGCCAATCCCAATAAACTGTGACAAGTTACGCACATATGTTGTAATATCTAGAGCAACCACCAGAAGAGCTATCAAAGAGATACAGTCAAAAGCACGACAAATAAATCAAAATACACTTCTAAAGAAATGTTTAAGTCTCCCACAGGAAGGCAGATAAAATAAAACACAGAAACAAAAAATAGAGAACAAACAGAAAATAAAAAATAAACGGCATACTTATGGCCTATCATACCAATAATTACATTAAATGTAAATGGTCTAAATACAGAGATTAAAAGAAAGAGATTGTGAGAGTGGATTTAAAAACAAGACCCAACTACATGCTGTCTCACTTCAAATAAAATGAAACAAGTAGATTGAAAGTAAAAAAGGATGGAAAAATATATGTCAAGCAAACTTTAATCGAAAGAAAGCAGGGTGGCTATATTAATATCTGACAAAGCAAATTTCAGAGCAGAGAAAATTACCAGAGGCAGAGAAGGACATTACTTGATAATTTTAAAAAGCCAATCCACACAAAAGACATGGCTATTCTGAAAGTGTATCCACCAAACAACAGATCTGGAAAACACGTGAAGAAAAATCACCAATACAACTTGAAAGGAGAACTAAGACAAAGAACTAGATAACTAAAACTAGACAAATCCACAATTAGAGGTGGAGAGTTCAACACTCCTCTCTCAACAACTGATACAACAACTAGACAGACTATCAAGAAGAATCCAGAAGAACCCAACATGACCACCAACATCTGTAGGATGCTCCACCCAGCAACAGCAGAATACACATTCTTTTCAAGCACCCATGGAACATATACAAAGATAGACCATATCCTGGGCCATCAAACAAAGTGCACTCGATTTAAAGGCTGTCGAGTGGCTCACAAATCTCCTGGAGGGTCAGAGAGTCAGATGTGAAAGCTCCGCCACCAAGAAGAAGAAGAATACCATCCAAGCCCTGCCACAGGTCTGCTCCTGCAGAGATGCCCCTGCCACCACCATCAGCCACAGACATCACAGCTGGCCTGTGCCACACACTGACTCTGCCAGGACCCCAACCACTGCTGCTCCTGAAAATGGATCCTTCGCAGTGCCACTTTCCTCACATTACCCCCTTCGAGATCAAAGTCTGCTTTGGGGCATCTCCTTGAAGGAGTCTAAGTCATGAGTCCCCACTCAGTTGCAAATGGGTGCTGAGAAGGCAGGAGTCCCCTCTGCTGTCGGGAAATCAAGACTCAGAATCCAGACACAAACCCTAGAAAGGTATCCCCAAGGGCAAATGCTATCTGCATGGGAAGTGCCCACTACGGAACGAATGGCCCCCAGAAGCCCACGCCAGCAACCACAGCCCACCATCTGCTCCTGGCCGGGGCCTGGGCTCCTGAGAATTCGCAGGCGAAGGCCTCAGCTCTCCTGGAGAGCTCAGTGCTTTCCCAGCTTCCCGCACACCCCCGCAGAGCTGGGCGCGCTGCCCACCCATGAGAACTCTTGGGTGGAATCAGTCACCAGTTGGAATGAACTCTTTGCTAGCTCCCAGCATCTCAGCCTCCAGTCTTGCTTGAGTGAATCCTTATCTTCGGGCCGGGGTTGTTTTTCACTAGAAATGTATCGAACTCAGGCAGAGGACCAGCTCTCCGTCAGGAGGACAAGTAAGGGCGGGACACACACATGTACACACACTCACACATGACAGAGCTGCTCCTGCCAAGCCAAGAGACAAAGACAAATGACTTCTTTACACTCTGCCCCAGACACACTGTACGAGACGCCCCTGGTCCCAGGTGTAAGAAATTGCAGGCGCCCAGTGTGGGCAGGGAGAAAATAGCAACTGGAATAGCTCCCTTTGACACCAAATCATCCAAGTTCCCGCCCATCCATGGGACACATTGGACTTCAGGACGAAAAGAAACAAGGGTGAGGAGAGAAGCGGGAAGCTGCCTGGAGAGCGGGTGAGAGCTTCGCTGCCAGGCAGACGGGTGCTCAGTTCCAGCTGGGCTGCTTACTGTGTGCCTTTGAAAAGTTAATCTCTCCACACTGTTTGTTCAACCACAAAAACAGGATAATCAAAGCCTTCTCCTCAAAACTGTTAAGAGGGTTAAATTGAGATGATGTTGTCAAGTGCCGACACGTGGCAAATGATTGATAAGTCACTGTTGCTCATCTTATTAAGGCAGAGTTTGTTTCCTGGTGTTTGGTTTGGTTTTCAAGTAGAGACTATGAAGCCCAGAAAGAATGCTACTATACTTGCACCCTCTCAAAAGCGAGGGGACTGGGTTAAAGTCTTCAGAGGAAAACGAGATTGTCCCCTCCCTGAAACACAAGGCCCGGGAGCACAGCAGTCGACCGACACCGCGCCGAGCCCGGGCTGGAGTGCCGTGCCCACTGCGGCAAGCTCTCCCAGGCCGGAGCTGGGCTGCTGGCTAGTCGGCCAGAGACACCCCAGCGTTCTCCAGCCACCCGGGGCGGGATTTGGGTTTAGCTCCTGGATCCAAGGTTTGGGGACACAAAGGTGGCTGCAGAGGACAGTGTGGCTGAGAGCACGGTGCAAAGGCACAGGAGAGCCACCTCCTGCAGAGGGAGCCCCGCCATTAAAGGGGGCAGGGAAGCAGCAGGTGGGCCTGACTGCCCAGCGAGCGAGCGGGTCAGGGCCATGGGAGACGAAGCCCACGTCCGTGGGAACCTCCAGGCAGAGAAGAGCGAGAGCCCTCTCAAACTCACTCTGAGACTATGCACACCAGGAACAGCCGCTCCTCAGAAGGAAGCGGCCCCCGTGAATGCTCCCCATGGAACACCTCTCGTGGGAGCTGCCAATCAGAAGCCAGTCAGGAGGTGCAAAGACCATAGCTCCTGCTTCCAGCGAGTTCTGCCAAGTGGCTTCTGGGTCTGGCGGCTCGGTTCAAATCCTGGCTCCACAGTGACTAGCTGTGTGACCTTAGGCGAGCTGCTGAACTGATTTGTACCAGTTTCCCATCTTCAAAAACAGGGAGAGTAATCATCTCAGCCGTACAGGAGTGTTGTGAGAATTAAATGAGATAACGTCTGTTGAGCTCTTGCGACAGTGCCCAGGACGTATTGAGCACTTGGAACACAGTGTTCAATGTTCGTTAGAATTATCTTTATTATTATTAATATTAATATCAGGGCTGCTCTCCTCCCAACGTGGCTGCCAAGGAACCAGCTTAGGACACCGCCCTTTCTGTTTGTTGCGGGACCTGGAACATAGGGACGAAATCCATGAGGAGGTGAGAGAGTGAGCTGAAATCACAGAGGTGACCTCATTTCTCAGGGTCAACAGGACACAGTCAGACCCAACAAGAGCAAGAGGGCAGATGCTTCCTGGGCTAACCAGACTTGCTTCAAAGTCCAACTTAAATGCTCACTCTGTGACATGGGGCACATGGCTTAACTTCTCTGAGCTTCTGAATCCTCACTCCCAAAATAGAGAGAAAAATCCATAACACCTCCACGGGAGACTGACCCCTGTGGATTAACTAAGGCGCAAATGCACACAAAAGAGGTTTGCCCAGTGCCTAGCACATAGCTGGTCCCGGTGAAAGTTGGTTCCCACCCCCAGCTCCCAGCAGAAGCCAGCAGCTTCCGGCTTAAGTGAGTCAGGGCGATGAGCACAACATCCGCGGCAAGAGGCAAGGTCTCCCCCTCCGCGGGTCGTCTCTCCTCTCCTCCCGGCTGAATTCTGAGCAACACCAGGTAAAATCTAGTAGCTTACCCCTGTTGACCTCTCCCCGTGGGAGGCCTGAGCTCAGCGTCCAGCTCCTTCGAGGACTGTGTAACATTGGACACATTTCTTCACTTCTCTGGGCTTCAGGATCCTCATTTATAAATTGAGGATAATGACCCACAACAGCCAGTTTGCTGATTGAGTTCTATGGGTTCAATTACGTATGATACATAAAAGGGCCTTCACTTAGCGCTTGGCACATAAGCGTGGGTGCCTCACATTTTGCATGATCACATCACTTAATCCTCACAACAATCCTATACCCCCAATGTTTCAGCCTGAAACTAAGGTTCAGAGATTTTATGCCACTAACTCAAAGTCACACAGCTACTGTGCCCAGTTTAAACAGCGGTTGCCAGACTCAGGTTTTGGGTCAGCCTCACAGAGAAAACTGCTTTGGCTGCCCCTCATGGACAGCAACTCCAGGAGACCCCCGTGCGGGCTCGGAGCACTGCCTGCGGCTCCCCCTGCCAGCATGAGAGCAGCCCCTGGCTCTCAGGGAGCCCCACTCACCACACGGGGCTTCTCTGGGCGTCTGGGCCCACGGTTCACTTTCAGAAGCCGGGTGTGTGCCAGTTTCACAAGGAGATTGCTGGCAGGCCCCCGATCTCTGTTACTAGAGACTGAATTGCGGGTGAAAGAGGCCCATTGTGCGTCTCTGAATGAAGAATACCCCATTTAGAGAAAGAAGACAGCGCTGGTGAAAAGAGAGAACAATGCAGACCATTCACCAGATCAAAGCCAGGTGACCAACCGGGTGAAGGGCCGCACAACTGGACAGGGCTGAGGCCACGCTGGTGAGCGGGAAGAGGGACCATCGGCTGAGCCGTCGAGATGCAGAGGCGCGAGGCCAAGCCCTCACTGTCCACCGCGGCCAGCTTACCTCCTGCCCATCGTGGCTAAGTCGAGGGCGTGGGCTGGCCCCAGCTTCTGCTGTTGGCTCAGTGGAAATACTTTTTGCACTAGATCATCTGTACTCAGCTGGGTCTCAACGTGGCTGTGCACGGAAATCATCTGGAGAGTTTTGTAAAATGCCAATACTTGGTCCCATTGCCAGGGATTCCGATTTCACTGGTGTGGGGCGCGGCGTGGGCACTGGGAATTTTTCAGAGCTCCCCAGGTGATTGGAAGGTGCAGCCAAGATTGAGAACCAGTAAGCCCCAGGGGCAGAAATGGCTTTGTCCACAGCGAGAGCCAGAGCCGAGCACAGGGCCTGCTGCACACTTGGTGCCCAATAAATACTTGTGGGATGAATGGGTGCATGGGCTGCTCCAGGACACCGGGGAGAAGCCACTCTGCCCCAGCTTCAGTGACGGCAGCGCTGTGTTTGTCACTCCCTCATCTCTGGGGATTTGGTACGAGGTTTCATTTTTTCCAAAGGTTGTCTGCTTTAAACACTTGAAAAAAAACCACTGGATCATAAAATGTCTAGGATTCTTTCCAACCCCAAAGCAACCTGATTCCAGCACCAGAAATCCCTTCTTGCCCTTTGAGAGCAGAAATGCTTTTCGGATGAATTCTCTGGGCGGGCGGGCAAGTCCTGGGAGGGGGCACCTCTGAAGACGGCCCTGCATCCCGTCTGCCAAGGCCAAGGACCCATCCCACAGCAGCCCCTCCTTGTCCTGGGCTGGCCCCTTCCTCAGCCTGCCCCTGTAGTCCGTGCTCCCCAGCGTTCCATGCTTGTTCCTCTCCCACTGCACGTCCATCCTCTCAGTGAACTCCACTGCTCCCCAAGTTTTAACTCTCGTTTATGTAAGTCAGCAACTCCGAATGAGTACCTCCAGCCAGCCCTTTCATTCTGAGCCCCAGACTCAGTTATCCAACTGCCTGCTGGGTGTCTCCACCGCAGCTTCCCTGAGGCACCTCAAATTCAACCCCAGGAATTAAGTAATGATCTTCCCCTCCCAAACCTGCTCCCCCTCCCGCCTCCCTATCTTGATGAAGAGCGCCACATCCACCCAGTTGCCCAAACCAGGAAAGGGGACTCATCTTCGACCTCTCCCTCTTCCTCTCCCCTGCTTCACACCCCACCCTCTGAATTTTATCTCTAAAACAGCCACTGACCGATTCCTTCTCTTCTCCTTCTAATTTCTTTGTCCTCTACAGCACTGCCAGAGCATCTTTCGAAAACTCAGATCCAAAGATACCCTTAGGAATGAAGTTCTGGTTCCTTAGGAGGAGGACAAGATGGGTAGTCCACCCCACGGCATAGGCCACTTTCCATTCCCTCTCCCGTCATTCCCTGTCACCTCCCTCCTATCCTCACACCCTGACCACACTGGCTGACCTGAGACACTGCTAGTAAGAACATATTTGCCGTTGATCGTGCCTCTCATGCATGCTAGGTCCTGGTCAGGGGTGAACACATGATCGTTCACCCTCGTTCTTCCAACTAAAATGCCCTGCCACTCTCTACACGGCAAACACCTACTCACCCTTCAAGGCTCAGATAGCACCAGCTTTCAAAGCTTTACCTGGCCTCTTACAGGGCATGCCAGATCGAGGGGCTTCTTAATAACAAATAGCAAACACTTGGATAGATGTGTTCTATGCCTGGCACTTTTCTAAGCACCCGACATATTTTAACTAATTTAATTCTCACAACAGCTCAGTGAGACAGTGACGATAATTACCTCTATTTAACAAATGAGTAAACTCGGATACAGAGAGATGAAACCCAGGAGCTAGGACGTGAACTCCCTCAGAAGATGCTTTGAATCACTGCCTCCTATATCTGGATGCCTGCTTTACCTGCCATAAAGCAACAGCCAAGACTCGGAAGTAACTCAAGCACTTGTCAATGGATGAATGGATGAAGAAGACGTGGTATATATGTGTACACACACACACACAACAGAATATTACTTAGCCATAAAAAAGACAAAATCATGCCATTTGTGACAACATAGATGGACCTTGAGGGTATTGTGCTTAGCAAAATAACTCAGACAGAGAAAGACAAATACTGTATGATTTCACTCATATGTGGAAGATAAACAAACAAACACATAGATAAGGAGAACAGATTAGTGGTTACCAGAGAGGAAAGGGGTGGGGAGAGGGGAAAAAGGGGTGAAGGGGCACACGTGTATGGTGACAGATGGAAACTAGCCTATTGATGACCAAAAAGATGCAGTCTGTACAGAAGCTGAAATATAATAATGTACACCTGAAATTTACACAATATTATATACCAGTGACCTCAATAAAATAATCTTTAAAAAAAAAAACTCTTACCACATTTTTTAGCTGAATACTCTTCTCTTCAATCAAAATCCTACACTGACGCTCAACCTGTTGCACAGAAAATAAGGGGCTAAAGACAGTAAGTGGAGAGAATGCAGCTCCCACACTCCCCCACCCCAGCATCTGTATTTGAAAGAATACCAAGGAATGCCCAGGCTCCAAAGAGAAGTGTTTGAAAAGCACTGTCCTAAGACACGTTTTGTTTGTCATTCTGTTGTTCGTTGGCAAGATACCCTCCATATCCAAAAGTGGTTATGAGATTTCAGGACTGTCTCCAGACCAGCAACACAGTTTCTGTGTCAAAACGTCCCGGGAGCACCTTCCTGAATGAAGAATCCTGTGCTGTTCCAGGTGGCTGAAGCTATTCCATTAAAAGCCAACAGGTTTCAAAGCTTTGTTTTCTTAGAGGATGCAGGTATAGTTTACCCTCCTAGTAGCCGGCGCTCCTTTTGAGCGCCAGCTGTTGGCATGTGCAGGAGCACCCGGCTCCCTGAAGCCCTTCCGCCACACTCTGAGCGTACACGTCCTTGAGCACCAACGGTGCGCTTCGTTACTCTCCTGTCCCTGTGCCTATCGGAGGGCCAGGTATTAATTCTGTTTTCAGTAGTCTTATCTATAACAGCTTCTTCCCCACCCGTTCTAAACTGCTCTTTCTAAAAGGCTATGGATTTTCCAAAAATCAAACTTATAATTGTGCCTAAAGTAGAAACACGTGTCTGGAAAGAAATAGGGACAGAGAGGTTTCCTCTTAGTAACAGGATTGCCCTTTGGTGTAATGACTTTGAGACTTCTCTCCTGATTCTTATGAGGTCTTTTCCCATCCTCTTCATTCACTTAATACTTACTAGGCACACATTATGGACCCAAAAACTGGGCTGGATGCTGAGGACAAAAATAATAAGGCGTAGTCCCTGTCATCAAGGGCTCACCAGTTTAGAAAGAGAGACAAGTAAACAGAAATGATGATACCACCATAGTATAAGCCCCACGACCGCAGTATCTACAAAGCGCAAAAAATCACTTGACTCTGCCTTGGGGAGTGGTGGTGGTTAAGGAAGTCTTCCTGGAGGAGGTGGCATGTGAGCCAATTTCTGAAGCATCTATTAATAAGAGATCCACCTGTCCCACCACCACCAAAGGCAAAGACAATAGACTGGGGAAAGGGCATGCTAGCCAAGTGCAGAGACGAGGAGGTTGAGAAAGCCCACCGAGTCTGGGAGCTCCACATAGCCAGGCTGAAGCGTGTGTGTCTGTAGGCAGGAATAGGAACAGGAGCTGAGTGAAAGCAGAAACCTTGGCAAGTAAATCGCTCATGACTTGAAGTGCTAGAAGGAAAGATAATGCAAACCTTCCAGGGCAGATTAACAATTGACTTTATCACACCCATATGCATACAATGAGCCAAGTCAACTTGCTGCAGGGACAAAAAGAAATACTGCCTAACATTGAGCAATTCCCATTTGCCAGACACTGCCGCAGAATTTTACGTGTATAATCTCTTTGAATCGTTCCAACAACCCTGCGGGGTGGGAATGCATTTTACATTTATAAATGAGGAAACTGAGGCAGGGAGAGGTTAAGCCACTTTCTCAAGGACCCAGAGTAAGAAAGCGGCAGTCTGGCCTCGGTGATGAGGCCTGAGCATTTTGGTTTCCTTGGAGTTGAAACAGATGAGCTGTTAGGCCTAGAGAGCTGACAGTGAAGAAGGAAAGAAGATCGGAGAAGGAGAGAGAGAAGAGAGAAAGAAAGAGCAAGAGAGAGAGCCGGAGAGCACACAAGGGCAGAAGAGGAGGAGGAAGAGGAGTTGTGGCCGTAGTTTCCCACGGGAGACCCTCTGAGCTAAGGTCTAGGGCTGGAGGCCCCACCCCCCAGAAGACCCTTTGGCTCAGGCCAAGGGAGAGTGGACGGAGCCCCGACTCCCATGGGTGGCGTCCAGGGGGAGAGCTGAGCCGCAGGCGGAACAGTGGGCATGGAGTGGAAACAGGGACAAGCCACAGCCCGGGGATGGTCAGAGCAGATGCCACCAAAGGACTCTGGACTGGGAGAGCCCTGGAGAGCCAGCCGACGCCAGCCCCTAGGTTTTAGCTAATGAAACTGGGAGAAGCTGGTTGATTCCTTCACAGGGCCCAGAACTAGGGCGTGCTTTTTCTCTCTTTGCCTAAAATGGCCCATCTGGTCAAGGAAGAGGCAGGACCAAAATCCAAGTCTTTTCATCTCCTGGAGTTCAAAGATTTGTCACCACCCCTCCCTTCCCACGGGGTCAACTGCTCAGCCAAGGAGACTTGAAGTCTAGAAGTCTCCCTGAAGAAAGGGGAGGGCTTCCAGGCAGGGGCGGAGGGGGTGGGGGCGCTGCTTGTGCAGTGAGCCTTGGCCAGCCTCGGAGGACCGGGCGTTCGTCTGCGAGGTGCATCCACGCACTGCAAGAAGAGCCCCCATGTCCTTGCTCACTCTTTTCTTGAACATCTCGACTGTCATTGAACGAACAGAATAGAGGCTTCTGGGAAAATAAACAGTGAAGCCTGGGAGCAGGAGGCGAACCTTTTGTGCAGAAACTTCAACGTTTGGTCATGAACGACGACTAGCTCTCGGGCGTGCTGAAGCGCTCTGCACAGTGACCCCCCAATGACGTGCAGCAGCATCTCCTAGTACTGCCTTGCTGGCTGTTAAAATTCAGTTGACAAACAGATGCTGTCCCCCATTGTCCCCTGCCTCCCTGACTCCTGTTCTTGGGACGCCCCCATACTTCCCCACAAGCCAACGACTGAAGACTGCTGTTCAGCAAGGGGCCTCCAGACGCTCCAGGATAAGTGCTTATTGGTCAGCACTTGCGCAAGTTCAAATTGTTAAATATTTTGAATATTGCCCTTGCTTGCCAAAAAACTCTGCAGTTCAGTTTGACTAAGTTATGCAAAATTAATGTCTTACTACATAGTCTTTCCGTCAGCTTGGTGCAGATATCTATTAAGAATCCACTAAGGGTCTAGCCCTGTCCCAAGCACCAAAAAACAACAGTGAATACAACCTGACATGGTCTGTGCAGGGTTCATGGAGCCTCTGGTCTCAAGGGGCAAGCTCCACGCTCATCTCCACACCATCGTCCATCCGATTAGATGCCCTGCCAGAGACACGCTGTATGATCTCGCAGTTCTCAAAGAGGGTGGGGCGGTCCCCCTATGGGGCTTTTGGAAATGGGAGGAGGCATTTTCAGTTGTAATAACTGGAGAGTGTGACCGGCTTCAAGTGGGAATGCAATGGACAGTCCCGCAAAAAGAGTAATCATTCTACCCAAAATGCTAGCAGCCCCTAGATTTGGTAAAGAATTATGAGCAATCAACCTTGAGCTGCTGGCAGATGGAATGGTCTGCATGCTGAATCACAGCCTGCCAGAGCGTTATATGAGCTTGCCATTGAACGATTGGCCGGACTCTAAGCGGCAAACAGAATTTAAGGGGGGAAGTTCTGTTTACAGAATCCTATCCCACAGTCAGAGTGTTGCGTGTAACCAATGTTCCTCCACCTAGAGTCAGGCAAAGGGTTTAAGATTCTGAACACAATACCTGCAGGACCAATATATATATATTATATAAATATACATATTTACTGAACACTATACTGCCACTAGCCAAAGACTGTGGATTATGAATACAGAACTTCAGCCCAATACACAAAGAGTTAAGTCCCTTTCTTGTTCCTGTTTAAAAAAAAAAAAAGTGCAGTGTGTACCTCCTAATCCTTGTGGTTTCATTCCTCACCGGCCAGAAAGCATTGTCTGAACCCACACGCTTCTTTCTTAAGCTTCCTTTAGCGTCCCTCTGTTTAAGAAATAGCAGAAACAGGAGTATTATTTTCATCCTCAGCATTCACCTAAAGGAAAGCAAAGATCTCTTGTCCCTGACCACAGGGCTGGGAGCTGGCGAAATAAATTCTAGTGAAAAAATAAGTAGTTTAGAATGCTAATCCATCATTCAGCCAAAGCTGCAAAACATTTTCCTGGCATTACTCCTGTTCCCACCACATGACTGTGGGAGCCATAACTCATGTATGGTAGACACGGAGTAGACAGGCAGTGAATATCTGTTGAGTGAACGAATCAAATGACCAAAAAGAAACTTACAGAGGGTCACAGCAAGGTCCAAGTACTGCCTCATGTCACCAAGAAGTCAATTCCACGTGAGGCTCAGAGGCTGAAACCTGAAACTCTACTCTATCTCCTGTTAGATATTCAATAGATTTTTACTGATTTATCATAGTAATGACAGCTCATTGTTACTGAGTTCTTCTTATGAGCCAAGCACTGTTCTAAATGCTATACCTGGATCATTTTATTTACTCTTCTCAGCAATGCTGAGCGGTAGGTTCCTCGTTATCCCCATGGTACGGATGAGGAAAGTGAGGCAAGGAGAAATTAAGCTACGTGCTCAAGATCACACAGCTCGAAAGGGCTGGAGCAGGTTTCCAACCCTCGTGTCTTATCTCCAGAGTTCAGCCATCCTGCTCTCCCGAAGAGGGACGGTGAGTCACTGACTTTCCATTAGCCGGAGCCCTTAGGATCCCAACGTGTTCTGCTGGGCAGTTTTTAAAAGTTGTCTCAGAGAAATGGGAGTTGAGAAAGCTGCTTCTGAATCCTGGAGCATCACCATCAAATACCTCCGGAGCACTGTGCCCGACACCGTGCCAAACGCTCACCACTAAAGCCTGTATGAAGGTCCCGAAGCCGCCAGGCTATAGAGATTCCAAGGCCTGAGTGAGGGAGTCGGGTCAGGGCTGGTGGCACTGACGGCCTTGGAAGGACACCAGGACTTGGAGAAAGAGGAAAGGCACGGAGGAGAGACAACATCACGTCTTCCTGCCAACAGAAAGGAGAGTGACCTGCCTCGAAGAAAGAACTTAATCCTTCTGGCAACTCGTTCCTGCTGTTAAGAACCAGGGGCCGGGTCGAAACCCAGGAAAAGCAATCGGCACAGCCCAGAACAAAGTCTCTGGGGGAATTCTTAAGAAGGCATTCCCAGGGTGACAGGAAAGAGCCTGGGGCTGGCCGCCATGATGAGAGGGGCTTTGCTAATGCCAAGAACCCAAGGGGCAAGAGTGGGTGTGCACAGGTGCTCGCACGGAAAGAGGCTACTCCTCTGCCCCTTTGAACTTAGAGGATTATACAACAGAAGCGTATACATCTCTCCAGAGGTTCAGCTTTCATGGGATCCTTTAATCGCTCCAATTGGCACCGAATCCCAACTTATTTATTCATGTGTTTTCTAGAGTTTCTCACACAACTCCCCTGAAGTCCCCAGGCAAACCTGGAGCTCTGTTCAAGATGAGTCACTCGGGAGCCCCAAGGGGTTCCCCTGGGTTGAGCCACTTCTGCCCCCAGCGAGGGATGCTAAGAACAGGTGTAGGGTGTGTATCCTTGAGTCAGGGCCTGGGCAACTTCAGAGGTCATGGAGGAAGAGGGCGGAAACACTGATGAGGGTGACTAGATCATCAAAGGGCCAGCATTTTGAACGTGCTCATTAATAGTAATTGATGAACAAGTCTCCTCAAGGATGTTCTTAGGGATGTAGGGTTAGCACTATTGGTGTTCTGCAACAATGAAGTTTTGAAGACTAGGTTTGTAGATTCTGTGCTGCCAAGAATACTGTCCATTATATGGGTCATGACTCTTTGATGCACATAACAGAAACCCAACTCAAACCAGCTTAAAACAAAAAAGAAAGGGGGAATTATTGGCTCATCTAACTGAAAACTGTATGGGAGGTTCAGGCACGGCTGGATCAAAGAGTTCAAACAAGCATCAGGATTTGGTCTCTCGCTGGCAGCTCTGCTTCCTGTGTGTGGGTCTCACTCTTGAGCAGTCTTCTACCATGTGACAGACACTCAGCAGCTCCAGGCTTGTAAAGCCAGGTAAAAGAGAAATTCTTTTCAATTGCTCCAAGAAAGACCCTGAAATTAAGTCTCTCAACAGCATGATGGCTGATTTCCAAAGCAAACATTTCAAAAAGTCACTACAATAGTCATAGGCCCATCTAGACTCAAGGGGAGAGAATCTGACCCCAGGTGTCAATGGGAGAACGTCAAAGTTACAGTGTAACAAGAGCATGTGGGCTGGATATTTTGTCGAGCCATCTCTAGAAAATATGGTGTGCAGGTGACAGGTATGCACACTCAAATTTGAGAGCCATATCCTACACCAATTTTAGGCTCACTACTTATTTGATACTTTGTTTTCCAAAGTTCCTAGTATGTACGATGAACAAAGAGTCAAGACATTTATATTGAATACATAGCAAGAGGAAAACGTGGGGTATTTTCTAAGTAATGTCCTATTTTCACTCATCCTTTCACCCAGGAAATATTCACAGAGTGTCTCTTACGGTCAAGGCACGGTCCTAGGCGATAGAGCCGTAAACGAGATGGAACGGCCCCTGGTTTTGTGAAGCTTCAGTCCAGCAGAGAAGACAGTTCTTGTGAAGCAATTGCGGCTATAATGCATGTAATGACAAAGGAAACAAAGGAGCCATGGGGACCTAAAACAGGGAGCACTCACCCAGTCCAGGGGGTCAGGGCGGGCCTGGAGGACGAGCAGGAGTTAGGTGGTCAGCTGTCACTTTGTCTTTAAAATTTGTGACAACAGACCCCCCCCACACACACACCCCTATTCCCCCTCTCAGCATTATTTTTCTCTATAGCTCTTTTCTTCACCTGACATAACGTGTATTGTATGCACATATTTTCCTTTATTATCTGTCTCCCTTGACTAGGATGTAAGCTCCATTGTCTGTTTGTTCACTGTGCTGCCCCCAGCACCTGTACAAGTGCCTGACACATACTTAGCACTCAATAAATATTTGTTGGATAAATGCACAGTCTTCCAGGCAGTGGGACCAGCATGTGCAAAAGAACCTGAGGAGAGGGAGAGTGTAGAGCATCCCAGGAACTGAAGGAGAAGGCAGCATAGCCGGGACACTGGGGGAGAAGGGTCCACGCCAGCGCTTCATTCATTTCCTCACCAAGAAGGATTGAGTGCCTCCAGAGTGCCAGGCACTGTTCTAGGCATAAAAAACAAACCTATTTTGAGTACTCAGTAAGAGGCAGAATTCATCAATAGTCCTCAATCAGTAACTAGGATTCATATGAACCTGTAGTCAAGACACTGTCACAGTTATGTCTCTAAGCTCGCAGATGCTCACCGTGTGCTCCTGTGTCCTGGTCCACGTCAGTTTTAGAGCCTAATTCTCCCCCAAGAGCTCTTGGAGCACAGCAGCTGGATGGCTGAAATGCAGCCATGATGTATGCATCACTTCCTCAAGCCTCCTGGCAGAAAGTGGACAACCGTCAAGGCAGCTCTACAATTCACTGCGTACTGGATGCTCCCACACGATCCAGTTGCTGAGTAATACATTTTTGAAGGAGTCCAGTTCTTCTTCAATAACCTTGTACGTTAACAAGTCACCTTTAGACTCGAAGTTTAAATGGAAATATATATTAGCTTATTAGCAGAAGACATTCAGAGGTGATTGGACTCTAGACAAACTGGAGTTCCATCTACATATGAGTATTTGCACATAGTTGGGTGAAGGTCAGTAGAATGAAATCTAGAACCCAGAGCTTTTCGTGATCCCTTAGGATGAGAAAAACAGCTAAATCGTCCCTGAGGCGGACATGCCAAGAGTACTAGAAATGAAGCTTGAGCATAAATGCCAAGAAGACCTAGCTCCTTGACACCTCAAGAGAAAGGGGATGCCTCTCCCCAGCCATTCCAAGGGTCCTGGAGCTTTCCCAACTCAGACCCCCGGAATTCTCCACTGAATTTGAGAAAGGAGAGCACTGCCTTCCTACACTTCTGAGGTTCCTCACGGGGCTAGCCCTGTTCCACAGAGAGGACTGTGGGCAAAACAGAAGACCCAGATATCTGTCACAGACCGACGAGCACATCTGAGTGGAAGTCACAGACAGAAGCCCATCCTGGTGTGGAGTTGCACTGGAGGTCTTTCCTGTCCTCTGTGACCCACTGAGCTGTGACGGACACCACCGTCCCACCACAACAACCATCACTACGCTCTTGAATATTCTTACCCAGGAGCTGCTTCACTTTGGGAAAGGCAGGCACCTGAAGACAACGACTAGGTCAGGACTCGTCCAGATGCTCGTGGTCGACCCCAACACAAACTAGTGTAAGAAAAACTCATATGTCGGTTTTCATAACTTAAATGTCCATGGGTACCTGGATTCGGGAATGCTGGATCTTCGAGCTCAGATACAATCTCACTATCTTCAGATCTCTCTCTCTCTCTCCTATCTCGCTCCATCCATCTCCACCACTCTCCAACTCTCAGAGTTCTTCTGTTGGCACGGTAGCCTCCTTCCCTCATCTCAAAGAGGGCTTCCTCCATGCAGCCAGGAAAAACGGCCCCACGAAGCACCAGGTTCACTGCCCTTGGTGTTGCTCATCTCAGAGGAACAGAGGTCCCCCATCTCAGGTCCATACCCACACCCCGGGAGATGCTGACTGGCCCCGTTCTGGGAGATGCCCCCTCCTGGACCCATCACAAGGCCCAGGAGGCTGGAGCCCTCTAACTGGCCAACCCGGGGAAGGGCAGAGCCGTGATTGGAGCAGAGGACGGATGACTTTACCAAAGGAAAACTGAGAAGCTATTACCAAGAGAAGAGGACAAGAAAAGGAATGCTGGGCAGACAAAATAATAAGAATCCCCCATATCACTCAATGACTACTTGCTCTCAAGCCAGAAGGAAAAACCTAAGGACTAGGGCTGTATCTTTTCTGGGACCATGATTTCATTACAAATGAGAGTTCCATGAATTCATCCTCCTACCACTCCTCCCAGTGCCCACACTCTGCCCAGCCTTTGTGCCTTTATCCTATTACTACCATGTCTGTGAGGCCTTGCCTGCTGGCCCCAGATCAAGGGTGGGCATCCTACTGACAATTATCCAGCACTTGCTATGTGCCAAGAACTGCAATAAGCACTTTGCCTATATTATCTCATCTAACCCGCACATCTCCACAGGATAGGTCCTATTATTGCCCCCGTTTTAGTTTGCTAAAGCTGCTGGAACAAAGCACCACAAACTAAGTGGCTTCAATGACAGAAATTTGTTGTCTCACAGATCTGGAGGCCAGAAGTCTGAAACCAAGATGTTGGACAAATTGGCTCATTCTGAGGGCTAAGGCGGAGCATCTGCTGCAGGGCTCTCCTCTAGCTGCTGGTAGCCCCAGGCATTCCCTGGCTTGTCGACCGCATTCTCCTTGTGTGTCCACATTGTTTCCCCTCTGTACATGTCTGTCTGTGTCTCCAAATTTCCCTTTTTTTTATAAGGACACGAATCATATTGGATTAGGATCCACCCTAAGGACCTCATCTTCTTGATCATCATCAAAACTTTATTTTCAAATAAGGTCACATTCATAGGTACTCGGGCTGAGGACGTCAACATCTTTTGTGGGGAACACAATTCAACTCACATCTGCCTTTTTTTTTTTTTTTGCATTTAAAGTACCACTCTTTTTTATTTTTATTTATTTTTTATTAAGATTATGATAATTTACAACCTTGTGAAATTTCAGTTGTACATTATTGTTCGTCATGATGTAGGTGCACCCCTTCATCCTTTGTGCCCACCCCCCACCCCCCTTTCCCCTGGAAACCACTAATCTGTTCTCTTTGTCTACGTGTTTAACTTCCACCTATGAGTGGAGTCATACAGAGTTCATCTTTCTCTATCTGGCTTATTTCACTTAACATAATACCCTCAAGGTCCATCCGTGTTGTTGTCAATGGGACGATTTTATCCTTTTTTATGGCTGAGTAGTATTCCATTGTATATATATACTATATCTTTGTTATCCAATCATCAGTTGATGGGCACTTAGGTTGCTTCCACGTCTTGCCTATTGTGAATAATGCTCCAATGAACACAGGGGTGCATGGGACTTTTGGAATTGCTGATTTCAAGCTCTTTGGATAGATACCCAGTAGTGGGATGGCTGCGTCATATGGTATTTCTATTTTTAATTTTTTGAGAAATCTCCATACTGTTTTTCATAGTGGCCGCATCAGTTTGCATTCCCACCAGCAGTGTATGAGGGTTCCTTTTTCTCCACAACCTCTCCGACATTTGTTACTTTTTGTTTTGGTTATTTTTGCCATTCTAATTGGTGTAAGGTGATATCTTAGTGTAGTTTTGATTTGCATTTCCCTGATGATCAGCGATAATGAGCATCTTTTCATGTGCCTATTGGCCATCCATATATCTTCTTTGGAGAAATGTCTGTTAATGTCCCCTGCCCATTTTTTGATTGGGTTTTTTGATTTTTTATTGTTGAGTTGTGTGAGTTCTTTATATAGTATGGAGATTAACCCTTTATCGGATATATGACTTGCAAATATTTTTTCCCAATTGGTAGGTTTTTTTGTTTCAATCCTGTTTTCCCTTGCCTTTAAGAAGCTCTTTAGTCTGATGAAGGCCCTTTTGTTTATTCTTTCCATTGTTTCCCTTGTCTGAGAAGACATGGTGTTCTAAAACATCCTTTTGATACTGAAGTCAAAGAGTGTACTGCCTATATTTTCTTCTAGAATCCTTATGGTTTCAGGTCTTACCTTTAGGTCTTTGATCCATTTTGAGTTTATTTTGGTGAATGGTGAAAAAGAATGGTCAATTTTCATTCTTTTACATGTGGCTATCCAGTTTTCCCAGCACCATTTGTTGAAGAGACTTTCTTTTCTCCATTGTATGCCCTCAGCTCCTTTGTCAAAGATTAGCTGTCCATAGATGTGTGGTTTTATTTCTGGGCTTTCAATTCTGTTCCATTGATCTGTGCACCTGTTTTTGTACCAGTACCATGCTGTTTTGATCACTGTAGCTTTGTAGTATGTTTTGAAGTCAGGGATTGTGATGCCTCCAGCTGTGTTCTTTTTTCTCAGGATTGCTTTAGCAATTCGGGGTCTTTTGTTGCCCCATACGAATTTTAGGAGTCTTTGTCCTATTTCTGTAAAGAACATCATTGGGATTCTGATTGGGATAGTGTTGAATCTGTAGATTGCTTTAGGTAATAAGGACATTTTAACTATGTTTACTCTTCCAATCCATGTGCATGGAATGTCTTTCCATCTATATCGTCACCAATTTCTTTCAGGAAAGTCTTGTAGTTTTCATTGTATAGATCTTTCACTTCCTTGGTTAAATTTTATCCCAAGGTATTTTATTCTTTTTGTTGCGATTGTGAATGGGATTGAGTTCTTGAGTTCTTATTCTGTTAGTTCGTTGTTAGAGTATAGAAATGCTACTGATTTAGGTATGTTGATTTTATACCCTGCAACTTTGCTGTAGCTGTTGATTGTTTCTAATAGTTTTCCAGTGGATTCTTTGCGGTTTTCTATATATAAGATCATGTCATCTGCAAACAGTGAGAGTTTCACTTCTTCATTGCCTGTGTGGATTCCTTTTATTTCTTTTTCCTGCTGGATTGCTCTGGCCAGGACCTCCACTGCTATGTTGAATAAGAGTGGTGACAGTGAACACCCTTGTCTTGTTCCTGTTCTCAGAGGGATGGCACTCAGTTTTTGACCATTGAGTGTGATGTTGGCTGTGGGTTTGTCATATATGGCCTTTATTATGTTGAGGTACTTTCCTTCTATATCCATTTCATTGAGAGTTTTTATCATAAATGGATGTTGGAGCTTGTCGAATGCTTTCCCTGCATCTATTGAGATGATCATGTGGTTTTTGTTTCTCATTTTGTTAATGTGGTATATCACATTGATTGACTTGCTGATATTGAACCATCCCTGTGTCCCTGGTATAAATCCCACTTGATCATGGTGTATGATCTTTTTAACATATTACTGTATTCACTTTGCCAGAATTTTGTTGAGGATTTTTGCGTCTATGTTCATCAGTGACATTGGCCTGTAGTTTTCCTTCTTTTTGTTGTCCTTGTCAGGTTTGGGGATCAGGGTGATATTGGATTCATAGAATGTGTTAGGAAGTGCTCCATCTTCCTCAGTTTTCTGGAATAGTTTGAGAAGGATAGGTATTAAATCTTCTTTGAATGTTTGGTAGAATTCTCCAGAGAAGCTGTCTGGTCCTGGACTTTTGTTTTTGGGGAGATTTTGGATTACTGTTTCAATTTCTTTACTTGTGATTGGTCTATTCAGATTCTCTATTTCTTCCTGCTTCAGTTTTAGGAGGTTGTAAGAGTCTAAAAATTTATCCATTTCTTCTAGGTTGTCCAATTTGTTGGCAGAAAGTTTTTCATAGTATTCTTTTATAATCTTTTGTATTTCTGTGGTATCTATTTTGATTTCTCCTCTTTCATTTCTAATTTCATTTATTTGAGTCTTCTCTCTTTTTTCCTTAGTGAACGTGGCTAAGGGTTTGTCAATTTTGTTTATTTTCTCAAAGAACCAACTCTTTGTTTCATTGATCCTTTCTACTGTCTTTTTTGTTTCAGTTTCATTTATTCCTGCTCTAATTTTTATTGTTTCCCTCCTTCTACTGACTTTGGGCTTTGTTTGTTCTTCTTTTTCTAATTCTGTTAGGTGTTGTTTGAGATTGCTTCTCTGAGATTTTTCTTGTTTATTGAGGTGAGCCTGTATTGCAATGAATTTCCCTCTTCAGACCACTTTTGCTGCATCTCAAATGAGTTGGTATGGTGTGTTTTCATTTTCATTTGTCTCCAGCTAATATTTAATTTCTTCAATGATCCATTGGTTGTTCAGTGGCATGTTGTTTAATCTCCACATTTTTGCCCCTTTCCCAGCTTTATTCTTGTAGTTGATTTCTAGTTTCATAGCATTATGGTTGGAAAAGATACCTGATATTATTTCAACCCTCTTGAATTTGTTGAGGCTTGCTTTGTTTCCCCAGATATGGTCTATCCTCAAGAATGTTCCATGCGCACTTGAGAAGAATGTGTAACTTGCTGTTTTTGGATGGAGTGTTCTATATATCTATTAAGTCCATCTGGTCTAGGTTTTCATTTAATTCTACAATTTTCTTGTTGACTTTCTGTCTGGATGATCTATCCATTGGTGTTAGTGGGGTGTTGAGGTCCCCTACTATTATTGTATTGTTGTTGATATCTCCTTTCAGTTTTGTTAATAGTTGCTTTCTGTACTTTGGTGCTCCTGTGTTGGGTGCGTATATATTTATAAGTGTTATGTCTTCCTGGTGGAGTGTCCCTTTTACCATTATAAACTGCCCCTCTTTATCTCTCTTTATCTGTTTGGCTTTGAAGTCTACTTTGTCTGATATAAGTATGGTGACAACTGCTTTCTTATGTTCATTATTAGCTTGGAGTATTGTCTTACATCCCTTCACTCTGAGTCTGTGTTTGTCTTTGGGGCTGAGGTGTGTCTCCTGGAGGCGGCATATTGTTGGGTCTTGTTCTTTAATCTATCCTGACACTCTGCGTCTTTTGATTGGAGAGTTCAATCCATTTACGTTTAGTGTGATGATTGAAATGTGGGTGCCTAATGCTACCATTTTATCACTTGTTTTCTGGTTCTCTTGCATTTCCTTTGTTTCTCGTCCCATGATTTTTGGACTACTAATTCAGGGAGATAGTTTTCTATATTGGCTTTCTTCTTATTGGTAATTTGTGTCTTTATTCCTGTGATTTGTTTAGTGGTTACCATGTGGTTTGTATAAAACATTTCATATATGAGATAGTCCATTTTCTGATAGCCTCTTATTTCCTTAGATTAAGCCATTCCATCCTTTTCCTCTTCCCCTTCTAGGTTGTTATTGTCAGATCTTTTTTTTTCTTCCTTCTTGTGTTGTGAGTTTGTGGTTAAAAGGACAAGATTATATTTATTCTTGGTGTTTCCCTTCCTTTTATCTTTAATGTTATACTTAGCATTTGCTAAGCTGTTCTGATGGAGAGCTGCAACATTCTGATTTTGTCTTTCTACTTACCTCCTTTGCTCTGGGTTTTGTAACCCCTTTCCTTTTTTCTTTTTTTTTTTCAAGTATGTGGGTCTTCCTGAACATTTCTTGTAGGGGTGGTCTTGTAACATCTGCCATTTTTTTAACATGAGGAAACTGAGTCTCAGAGGATTTATGTAATTTGCCTGGGTTACAGAGTGAGTAAGCAGCCTAGACACTAAGGTCTTCACAACTTAACTAGGTCTCTATTCTGGTCCTTCTCCAGAACTCTCATCTCTCTTCAGGACACTCACCACTCCACCTTGTCACCACTACTCCAGGATCTGTGAGTAATTTTGTGCCACCCTTCTAGACTATAAGCTCCTTAAGTCAGGGGCTTATCATGTCTATTTCTGTTGTCCCAACGCACCTAGCAAGGACTCCATTGATACCCCTCAGATGAATGGGGGTGAACACCAAGGCTGGGGGCAAATCTGACTGTTGTTCTTCATAGATCATTTTACTTATGAACCAGATAAGGCTTATAATGGAGAGTTAATTAAATAAAACAAAAACTTTCATTGGCCTCTCTGGCTTAATTCATTCATTCTTTCAACAAATATTTAATGAGTCCCTCCTCTGAATGGAGCACAGTGCTGGGTACTGAGGAAACAGATAAATCAGATAGAGTCCACACCCTCCTGGAGCCCATAATCTGGTGGACAAGACAGATGAGTCAAACACAGAGTCGCAGAGTAAAGACTGTCTTGGTGTCAGTAGTTCTTAGAAAAGTAATGAAGACAGGAAAGCTAGGACCCACACAACTTCTAAGAAGCTGGAGAAGAGACTCTACCAGCCAAAGAGCATCTTAAAATACTGAACTTGAATATAAGAGAACACCAGCAGTAATTGCCCCCTCCTGATGTGGCCGAGAGCCGAACTGACAGGAGAATGGATAAGAACCTCTGACCCGGAGCTTGGCTGAAGCCAATAAGCCGTAGGAAAACCTCACATGAGCTACAAATCCAGGTCAAATTGGGGCTCTGCTCCTCATCAGCTGTGCACAGTTAGGCAAACCTCTTAACTTGTTAGTTTCCTTGTCTATAAAATGGAATAATAATAATAACAAATTGACCAGGTTGTTATGTAGATTGAGTGAAACAAATATGTAAAGCACATGCTGTAGTCGTCGAGTCTCCAGAAGTGTAATGAAAGCGGATTCTGGGCTGCCAGACCTGGGTTTGAATTCCAGCTCTGCTCTCATGCCACCTTGCAAAGCTACCAGACCTCACTGAACCTCAGTTCCTGCCTCTGTAAAGTAGGGAAAGTCGTCGTCTACCTCCTAGAGTTGCTGCGGCGATTCGTGAGACGGGTGTACAGGACGCTTAATCAAGCCCTGATGCGTCAGGGTGGGTAGTCGTTCTGTTAGTTCTGTTCACAAGGCCCTTGGTCTCCCTCTCACCCTCTGTTCTTGTCTAGGACTCCTAAAAGAGCTCTTTTGTTTGAAATACATATAACAGAAAATTTACCTTTTTAGCCATTTTTACTTGTACAGTTCAGTGGCATTCAGCACCTTCACATTGTTGTGCAACCGTCACCACCATCCATCTCCAAAACTTTTTCATCTTCCTAATCTCAAACTCCAGCCCCGTTAAACAAGAACTCCTCGTTCCCTGTCCCCCTACGGCCCCTGGCAACCACCACTTTCCTTTCTGTCTCTATGAGTTCGACTGCCCTAGGTACTGCCCGTGAGTGGAATCATACAGCCTTTGTCCTTCTGTGACTGGCTTATTTCCCGGAGCATCATGTCAGCAAGGTTCATTGTCATGTTTCATGGTTGGAGCATGGGTCAGAATTTCACTCTCTGTCCCTCTTTAAACTCAAATGCGTCTGCGGTTCCCACCTCAGTTTAGGTCACTGTCCCCCAGGTGGAAATATGGAGACGTGCTATTGCATGAGACAGTGTCTAGATGTGAAAGAAACACACAATGGGTTTTTCCTGATTACAAATGCCAGGGATATTCTTCCCTGTAGGACAGTTGGTGATCGCTGTAAATTCTTCTGAAGGCCACATCACCTTCCACGGCCTTTTTGAGGAGAGATGTGTTTCATGCAGGAAATAGCTTCACTGAGCTTTGCATCCCATAGGGTGGGGCAGGGCTGAAGCAACAGGCAGCCTCCAGCCAATGCTTACTCTGCAAACCCCATTGCACGGCCGTAAATCTGCATTTGCCCCGGTCACCAGTCTTTCTCTGAATCCAAAGTTGAAAACATCCTCCTGCTCTTCTCAGTTGGGTCATAAATCTTTCCTTAATCTTATTCATTAAAAAAAGAAAAAACAAAGTGTTATTGTGGGTTTTAAAGCCGCTCCCTCATGCTAATGAAGTTGGCTTGTCAAGGCCTCCCCTGCCAGTCAACGGCTCGCTGGCTCACCCCACTCCAGGCGGTGGAGAGGTGCCCTGCCCCGTTTGCTACTATCACAAAGATCTGCAATGGTGTTTGTAACAGTGGAAAACCGGAGACAACCAAAACATCGATCACAGGGACATTAAATAAATTACAGCACATGCATGAGACAGAATAGGATGAAAGCCATTAAAATCATGTTGAAAAGCAACAAGTCACAGAAAGGTGTTCAGGATCGTGAACACACAGACATTGCGTTTGTGTATGTGTGTGTGTCTTAACTGCAGCATTACTAAGTGTGCACTCTCTGTGACTTCTCTTTTTTTCGGCTTTGTCTGCATTCCGCTGAGAATACCTGTTACTCTGAGCATCACTTCCTGCGGATGTCTTGACAAGTGACCACAAACTGGCTGCTGTACAACAACAGAAACGTGTGTTCTCCCAGTTCTGCAGACCAGAAGTCTGGACGAAGGTGTCAGCAGGGCTATGCTCCCCGCAGAGCTCCACAGGAGGTCCATTCCTGCCTCTGCCAGCTCCAGGTGGCTGCCAGCACCCCTGGACTTGAGCCCGCACCACCCCAATCTCTGCCTCCATCTTCACATCTCTTCTCCTCCTCTGTGTGTCTGTCTTGAAAGGCCCTTTGCCTCCCTCTTATAAGGATACATGCGATGGTACGTAGGGCTAATCTGGATAATCCAGGATAAGCTCCTCCTTAACTTAATTACATCTTATTTGCTCTTCAACGTATAACATAATAGTCACAGCTTCCCGGAACGAGGACGTGGACATGGCTTTTGGGAAGCTACCTTTAGGCCCATTACACTTGATAATCAACAAAAAGAAATCTTATGTTTTCACATACTCACCACTCTGTGAATTATTTTAGCCCAGGGCCTAGTGCCTGACTCATGATAGACACAAAGTAAATATTTGTTGAAGAGGTGAATAACCTGCCCAGTAGGATAAGGAATTATAAATGATTTCTTTCCTTTTTATTTTTCCTTTGTTGTTTTTTGTTACTATAGCTTTCAGATGCCACTGAAAAGGTATTTCCTTCTTTTTTTTACCCATCTTCAAATAATTGTCCCTCTAAAGCTAGGAAGCTAAAACCGTCCCATCGTCCAATATTATGGCACGGAAGGAGGTGGAGTTTTCTTGGCTTGGGCTCCACCCCCAGGGGCTAAATGAAGGATGGACTCCCACTCCCTGGTGCCCTCCTGCAGCAGCTTCTTTTCTGCAGCCACCCCAAGGCAACATGGAGCCAGAGACTGACACCTTAAGAAAGGCTCTTTCCTATCGTCTTCCCTTCTCCTTTCTGGCACGGGGAACATTCACGGGAACCATGCTCAGAGGCTGGGCACCCGAGAGTGGGCTATATTACCCAGCATTCTACTGGAGAACTCCTTCAGTCCTAGACATCACTTAGCCCCATCGGAGCTAGGAATGTGGAACCGCTGCAAGGTCTAGCTCAGGAATGGCAAGTAGATGCGCCTATGCTCTGCCTGCCACACACACACACACACACACAAGGAAAACATTGCCAATAGATTGTGACAATCTTTACACACAGCATCAGGATCCTTCTAAATATAGCTCCTCAGGCAGCAATAGCCATCTGTCTAATTTGGCATGTGAAATAGCCATTTTCCATTCCTTATCTAGTCTGTGTTGGAAAATAATCCTCGTCATCGACAAACATCTATTGAGCTCCTAATGTATACAAGGGATTTTGGTCTAGGTGTGGCTTTAGGAAAGGAACAAAGAAGAGATACAAGGCAATGCCAGGTAGCCTGTGCTGAGGGCCAAACACGTGATGGATCCACGTGTTGGAGGAGCTTAGACATCGGTGGAGACCCAGGAGGGCTCCAAGAAGACTGTTGGAGGAAATTAGACTGGAGGAGACCATTGAAGGAAAACCTGATTTAGATAAATGGAGAAAAATGGAGAGGAAAATCCAGACTTAAAGGAGAGTGTGATCTAAAGTCCGGGGACAGACAGGAATGCATGGAATGTCTTTGGGGAACGGAGAGCCAACCCAGTTGGCTAACCCAAAGGGCATTCAGGTGACATCCAGCTCCAACGTCACCTCCTCAGAGAGGCCCTCCCTGACCAGTCCAGCTAAAATAAGGATCTTTCTTCACGTTTATCTAGACGTGAGCTCTACTAGGACAGGGACCCTGCTGGCTTGGTTCACCTTCGTTCCCAGCACCTGGAACAGGGCCTGGCATATAGTAGGTGATCAGAAAATATTTACTGGAGGAACCAATGGACCAGGGTTCCTGTAGGGGAACTTGCGGGGAGCTCAACATGGAGAAATATGTGGGCTCAGTAGTTACTGCCTTTGAACCTCAAGCACAGGGCTGTGGCCTCCTGAGGAGTATTCCCAAGCGCTTCCCAACCACCTCCATCAGATGTACCAGGTCAAAACCAGGAATTTCAGGTTCAAATGCATTTTTGGATCACGGGGCTAAGCAAAGTTTAGCAAATTACTTTACTGTAATTTTTTCTTTTATCTCTGCCACATCCAAATGTTCCCCAAGCATTAAGCCACGACATTCTTCTTTATTTTCTTTAAATACGTCACATTGGATTTAGTGTTTCCTTGAAGACAATTTGGAAAATGGACCTGCAGAATCTTCAAAGGTGCTGGAATGGGAGGTTTATGCACATGCAGTGATGTTTTAGGAGGATTGATCTGGTAAGATGGACTAGGAGGCGGTGAGGCTTGAAACAGGAACCCCGTTTGGGAATCAGAGGAGGAGTCATTCCTGCAAACCTTATGCCACAAATATAGTGTGCCAGACACTGTCCTAGCCAACAGGGAGAAAGCAACAAACAAAACAAAGTCTACCCACACGGACACAGGAACCTTATGCTCTGGTTGTCCAGGACAGTCCCAATTTTGGTCTGTTGTCTCCACACAATTATTAAATAGTGCCAATATTTATTCTCAAAATTGCCTGGCTTGGGTAATAAATTAAATGGCCACCCAATTCACGGAGCGCACATTCTACAGAACAGGCCATGAAGGCACGTTTTTGTAGATGAGACAAAGTGTCGCCCGCTGGGTGGAGGAGCCCACAGGTGCACAGCTGGACAAGCAGTTATCCCTCATGCAAACTGAAGACAGCATCCTTCTGCGGAGATGCAGGCCCTTCCAGGACTCAGCTTGGAAGGCAGAGCTCAGGCTGTTTTTCCCCCTCCTCCCCTGCCATGGGCGCGGGTTTCAGTGTCAGTGTGGGTCCAGGAATCACACAAAAAGACACACATAATGCCTGGCCAGCCCTCTGGGGCAATGAGCAACCTGCACAGCAGTTAGTTGATGCCCTGGAGATGATCAATAAGCAAATAAATATCTAAGGAAATACAACGTTAAGTAGCGGAGAGTCCTGCGAAGAAAACTAAGGTGAAATAGGGCCTGAGAGTGCAGGCAGCCACACCGCGTAATCCCAGCAGGCTCCATGAGTGCTGCCGTCTGTGGAAGGGGCGCCCCCCGGGGTGCAGCAACCCCCCGGGGTGCAGCAACATGGCCACCCCCGTAGGAGGTGCTATTGTAAAAAGGGTGGTCAGGAAAGGCCTCTCTGCAAGGTGGTCCGTCATTTGACACTGACTGTAAGAAAAGAGGACAGACAGGAGAGAAAGGTGGCAGAGGGGGCAGTCAACAAGGCACGGTGGCTGGCTTCGGGCAAGGGCCCTGAGGAAGGAAGACTCGAGACGCCCGCAGGCTTTCACGCTCCATTCCGCCAGCCCACCGAGCCCGCCGTGAGCGCGGCTGCAGGGACAGCCAGCGAAAGAGGCACAGACCCTTCTCCTGAGGAGCTGACCGTCTCCATCAGGACTTCCCAACCAACGCATGGCTGGTGGGACACCAGCTGGGTGGAATGCTAATGGGTGTTACTAGAAAAGTTGCTCAGTAAGTTTGGGAACTTCTGGGTTAAGCACAATTCAATAAGTTTCTTTCCTGGCAGACTGCTCAGAGCTTCAACAGGCGAACATGGTCTGTGAATCCGGGCAAGGAATACAGAGGACAGCCTGTCCTAACTCAGCAGCCCGAGAACCTTTTTGTTCACACAGTATTTCAGGAGACTGCTGTTGCCCCAGGGGGACACTGTGCTCTAAACAAATGCCAAACGGGCCAGAATAGAAAGCAGAGTCAGATAGGGCCACGGCGAGGCAGAGGTGGCCGAGATAAGGTGGCCCCGAGGAGGACAGAGGCTCCTTGGGGCCCACCACTGCCCTGGGGCAGGCCAGCTGTGCTGTCCCCACAGGCTGGGCTTCACCCAAGCTCCAGGGGTAACCTCTGAGTCACCCCCTAAGGGCCAAGTTTAGCCTCTGAAGGACTGGCTAAAGCAGTTGTCTGGCCTCCCTGGGCCTCCACTTGCCCTTCTATAAAACGGGGATGAAAATATGGCCCTCCCTCTCCCGGGTGGCACGCGGCGCCGTAATTACTGCTTGGCACAGTGCGGAGGCGCAGACAAGCCACGTCGGACACGCTTCTCCGGGCTCCTCCAGACACGGGCTCACCTCCGAGGAGGCCGGGACCGGGCCCCGCCACGCCGACCCCGCCACCACGTGCGACGAGCGAGCAGGTGGCCCTCCCGGCTCTCTCCGTCTCTTCTGCTTCGCCCCTGGCAAGACAGGAGACTCGCCGAACCTGAGGCTGCCCCCCGGGCATCACGGAGGTGGGCAAGGCCCTGCCGGCGGCCAGCCCGGGCCCCTGCAGCAGCCGGGCAGCCGCGCGGGGCTGGCGGGCCCGCAGGAGGAGGCCGCGCCGGCCCGGAGGCAGCCATGCGGCGGCCTCGCCGACAAGCAGGGGCCCGGCCTGCCCGGGCCTTCTCTGGTCAGGGTGATGAGCACGTCGGAGGACCCGAGCCCAGCCCAGCCTGGCCGGCCGGGCGAGCTGAGGTGGGTGCTGCGAGTCTGCGCGTGCCGGGGAGCAAAGGCTGGCATCCGGGGCACAGAGCTGGCCCCAGCCTCCCAGAGCGGGGCAGGGGTGCCTTCTCTCCGGTGCCCAGGACGTGTGAGGTCCCAGACACACACTGAGCCAGCCGCCAGCCTCCTCGGGGAGCACGGTGGTCTTCCCCAGCTGCCTCTCCCCTCCGGTCTGTCTGTGAGATCCACTTGGCCCAGTTTCCTCCAGATGGGGAACACTGGGGAGCCCGCAGAGCAGCACATGGCGCCTCGAGTCTGGGCTGGAGGCCCTTGGGACGGCTCTGCAGGTGACTAAAGTCACGCCTGGCCCTGAGCAGAGGGAGGGCAGAGGAGCGCTGTTGGATCTCCCCGTGCGATTCTGAAACACCCGTGTGCTCATGTGCAGACCGGAATCATCGTAGCCTTAAGCCCACTGGGTTGGCGGGTGTGAGAACTCGTTCTGTGTATGGAACGTTTTCCTGTGATCCGGCTGTCCCTTATTTCTGCACAACCTGCTTATTTGTGCCTTTTGCTCAGCCTGAAAGCATCCCCTTAGAGAGCAGGCTTCTGCTTTCATCCTTGGCTGAATTCAGCTGCTATAAAACTCAAGAGAGAGCTGAGACCACACAGATGCCAGTCCACATCTCCAGGCCTGTGGCATCGAATGCCTGTTTAAACTCAAGATCTTTTAATTCCTGGAGGTGAGGGAGCTGGTCCTAGGGCCCGGACTGGATTAGGGGATGACAGCAGGGGCCCGGCTAGCTCAATCTCCAGCCCCTGCCTTCTCGAGAAGCCATTGCTGTCTTTACCCAGCGTGTTACCAAGTGACCTGTCTGTCGATGTCAGAGGAGCCGCGCAAACAATCTGTGGCATGTTGTTAACCTCATTCCAACATGTAATTAGCCTAAAAGGCTCCTCGCTGCCTCCATCCAGCGTTACATCATAGAGAATCAGCTATTTTACTATTTGCAGGGCACTGTGAAGACTCTAGAGTTAATTATGGCTCACTGGAGCCTGTCTCCAAGAGCCCAAGATCCGGGAATTAAACTGCTTATTTTCAAGTGTCAGGCTTGAAGACAGCAACACATCTGTCTTCCTGGAGGCTGAGTGTGACGTGGGTTTGAAAGTGGACCCACTGTGCTTTGCAAGCGTGGGTGGAGGAGTGGTTTGATTTGGGCCTTCCTCCTACTTTGGGCCATGTGTTTTCGGAGATAGCATCTGTACAGCACTGCAGAGAAAAGAGAACCAAGGAGAGCTGGAATTCTGCTTACCCTCTGGTTCCGTGGGGCGAATCCAGCTAAAGCCACTTGTAATCTCTGAGCTGGAGAGACCAGCAGTGCGGCCAGAGTTCAAAGCGAGTTCAGGCCTAATCTGGATGTTTCAATCTGAGCCAATCTAACCATGCAGGCTCGGAGGACATTATTATCAGTCAAGTGTAATTATAGATAAAATAGTTTTACTAATCAGCTTCCTAAGGAGACTGTGTTTATCAGATGGCTGTGTGTATAATGTGTGCATGGCGTGGGGAGAGTCTGTGCTGTGTGCGGTTGGTCTGTGGGGAGGGCAGGGCGTCTCGGGGAGAGCATGGTGGGTATAAGAGGGAGGTTGTGTCTAGGTGTCACGTGGGCTTGTCCACGAGGGATGTGAGGACATGCGGTGGCACTGATGGCCAGTGTGTGTGTGTTTGCTCAGGTTTACACAACTGGACTTGAAATTGCTCCTGTTTCTCTGCTATACTGTGAATTTGTCATAACTCTTTCCTGTAAAAATAGACTTTTCACTATTTGTACTTAGCTGGAGCCTAGAGAGTTCCTAATTACAGATTTCACCTGCAGGTGCCCTCTTTACCCACTAATTGTCAGCCAAATTTTCAGCCAAATTTTCAACACCTGTGTTGGCTTGTCTTGAATGTCCATGACCTTAAACCACTTTGTCAGCGGCAAGGGATCTGAAAAGAGTAGCCATCCTCCTGAATGTCGTTTGGCCTGATCTGAAGTCAAGTCCACTAAGCTCTGGACAGGAGAAATGAACTCTGTGGGGCCCAGCCACTAACTGTCCCCATAAAGTCTTCAGTTCTGATTTAAAACGGTTAAACATCAGTGATCAGATGGGTGTCAGGTGACACTCCGAGGCTAGGTTCCCCCTACAACAATGGGGGAGCAACTGCCCAGAGACCATAGGACAGGAACAGTGCCAGCCTGGCCATCTCTGCCCTCCCCCCATCTGCTCGCAACATTACGCCCCTGGACTGGCCCTCTCTTGGCACAGCCATGTCTGCCAGCCGATTGTGCAACTTGTCACTGCTTTAGCTGGAACACTTGACCCCAGTTGAATATCTGCTCCCTCAGAAGGCCTTGTGCAGAGTCTGCTCTCTGCCTTAACGCAGAGGTGCCGCCGGAGCTGTGCCCAAAGCTGTATCCCGGGGAGGATACAACCCGAACGCGGAGCCCTTCCCCGGGAGGCAGCTGGTATCCCTCTCCCCCGGGAACGCGGAAAGGTGAACTCGTGCAAGCTCTGCACAGAGCGCGTGGGTGGAAAGGTGTGAAGCGGGCTAGCTGGGACCTTCACGGCCGCGTGGCAGATCTGCTGGGCACTCTGTGAAGTGCGCTATTGGGATTCCTGGAGTTTGTTTGCTCCCAGAAGGGCACAGCGGTGCTCGGAAAAAAAGTTTGAGTGAGGGAATACACATCTTATAAAAGTATTGCTCTGTTTAAGATAATTAAGGACCATTGGCCATATAGAATGGCCTTCTCCTAACCCCCGAGGCTGATAGACTTTTGCTGGACACCAGACAAGAGGCTGAAAACAATAAGCGATGGATGGATTTCTTCTCCGTGCCAGATGCACACACTGTATTATTTCAATTAACCTAGTTAGTAGCTATTATTATCCTCATTTCGCTGGTTAGAAGACTAAGGCTTAGATAAGTTGTTTAATAATGATAGTAGTTAGTAGTAGCAGTGGCATAGCCATCGCTTACTGAGTGTTAATATGTGCCAGGCATTGTGCTAAGCACTTCTTAAATTATATTGTCTCATTCAATCCTCACCAGAACTCAATGAAGTAACTATTTATTTACCCAGGCTTTGAGACAAGGAAGCTGAGGCTCCAGGAGATAAGCACCTGGCTCCCACGCGGGAGCACTGAGCTCCAAACACACATCCCTCAGCCTCGGAGCCTGGTGCTCTTTCTAGTCCTGGCTTTTCCTCAGGCACCTTCTCGCCTGGCTTTTGCTCTCAGCAGCACCATGTTATCTCTGTGGTTATTGCACCACCTGAAAACGTCCAGCCGTGTCCCATAGCTCACTGGCTCTTTGGAGCCAGAAGGATTGCTGTTGATTCAAAATAAAAGTGAATCCTGGAGCCAGCCCCAGGGCGTAGTGCTTAAGTTCAGTGCACTCCACTTCAACAGCCCGGGTTCACAGGTTCGGATCCCAAGCACAGACCTACACTACTATCAGCCATGCTGTGGAGGCATACCACATACGAAATAGAGGAAGATTGGCACAGATGTTAGCTCAGGGCCACTCTTCCTCATAAAAAAAAAATCATTTCATAAAAAGAAATGCAGGCAAGAGTAATGTCCAGAACTGAAGAAGACACTTGCCTTCTCTCAACTCCAATAGCTCACAGACAGTGTCCCACAACGTTGGCCCTGGACGCGCACTGTGGGGAGGGATGTGTTCCTGATCCGAACCTTCTCAGGTTTGCAAGTTCACAGATGGGTCCATGTTGATGTGATCGCTTGGTGAGGCTGGGCAGCCTCTCCAATTTGAGAGCTCCCTCCTTACATCTGTAAGTCCCAGGAATCGTTGGGTTTCAGTTAGGATATGATGGAAAACTCTGCAATAGTGATAAATCAGAAAGCTTCATAATAGCGATAGACTGGAGTTTTGTACGAAGCACAATGTATAAATCCTTATGCTAATTCTGTGTTTACAACTGAGACTGTTTCTCTGAATTAATTCCTGAACACAACCAAACTCAGGACATTTGAGTATGTAATTCAGACCTCTGTACTTTTTAGTGGCAAATTAAATTGTGAGAGATAGTAAAAGAATACAAGGAAACAATGGCAAAGAAAACAAGATTATTTCAGAATTGGTGGAAGAGAAAAACCCAGCAACAACCTCTGTAAGAAATAGCAATATGATCCCGGAAAAATACATGAGCAAGGAGTAAGAGGAAAATCGAGGGTTTTGACCATGTCTCACCTTGCTGTCCTGCACAGATGTGCCCCTGCAGAGCAGACAGGGTCCCGGGCCTCCTCGGCCTCACGGTCCCCGTCCACGTGCCCACGGGGGCTGGTACCCTGGACGCCACGAGTCAGACTCCAGGGCTGCGGTGTGGGGACAGATGTAAGACTTGAGCCAGCCTTCACATAAGCCTTGGGCTGTCCCACACGCATTCGCACTCCTGTCCCCCTCCAGGGGCCTCTGGTTTGAAAGAGTCTCTCCTGGTCATCCCAGGGCTTTGAGTCAGACAATCCTCACATCGAACCCTGGCTCTGCTACTTATTAGCTGTGTGACCTTGGGCAAATTACTGAAGCTCTTTGAGCCTCAGTTTCCCCTTCTGTAAAATGGGGATAATAATGGCCCCTGCTCCCACAGTTGCTGTGGGACACATTCCAGTTTTTCATGGCCCAGTTCAAATGTCACATCCCACAGGATGCTTTTTCTGGCTGTTCCAGCTCTTACTGACCTCCCTACCACTGAAGTCCTGCAGCCACTAGCTCGAAATTTGGCTTAGGATCGTATACTACCTTTAGCTGTTTGCTCTTGAATTCTGTGTTGTGGTGTCTACTACTTGAAGGTCACAACCAGGTCTTACTCTTTTTTATGTTCCTGACAGTACTGGCCTGTTATATACATATGTTTTCTTAATTACTATATTTACCAAATTCACATTTTAACATTTCTGAAATCCAGATAAGCTTTATAATCCATCTGCACATTTAACATAGTGTCTTCTCTCCAAAGTAATTATATAAATCAGTGATACATATTATGACCACAGCATCTTAGGAATGAGACTTGGTTGGTTGATGAGGATGGATCTGCATGGATCCAGTCGCAGATTTCCCCTGGCATCCTTCCTCAGCCTCATTCAAGCTGACCCAAAGCGTGGAGCCTTTGGTTCGGTCGACGTCCAGTATCTTTATGGGAAGAAGGGAGACTAGAAATATAGCCAGGCAGTTGTGTCAGCTGTTTCATAAACATTATCATAATTCAATCTTATATTGACAAAATCAGTATTGTTATCCTCATTTTCATTATGTTTCTGCCAACCGTTGACTTTGCCATTGTTTACCCTCCACGCTGTCTTCTGTGTTGGAAATCACACAAAGATCCGTTGCTTCCTCGAGGCTCATAGTCAAGGGGGATTGTCAGGGGAGCTACCTCACTGTTGCTATGGACTGAGTTGGGGCTCCCGGTCAGGAGGATGGACAGCGTGAAGCCAAAGGGTGAGTTCAGTACAGAAGGCTGGGAAAGACACCTGAAGAAGAAGTAAACAGAAACCGCTTGAACACTAACTGTGCTGACGTCCACCCTGAGTGTTTTAGGGGACAATATGGTCCTTGTCCTTGCTCTCAAGGATTCCACCAGCCATCTGGGATGCCTAAGAAAACTGGTCTCTCTTCACCTTAGATTCTGCCTCCTCCAGAGGTACCAGATGATAGCAGAATGGCGAAGCGTGTGGACTCTGGTGCCAGCTGCCTAGCTCTCATCATGCTTTTTGTTCTATGAGCTGTGTGGTGTTGAGTAAGCCACTTAAACTCTCCAGGCCTGTTTTCTCATTAGTATAGTTTAGACACCTACCTCGGAGGAACGATGTAAAGATTAAATGATTTAATGCCTGTAGCACGCCTAGACAGCTCCTGGCACCTCGTAAAGGCCGGATAAACGGCAGTGATTATGACTATTCCTTGCAGAAGGGCAACAGTATCTGAACTCCCATGCATGGTACGGTGGTGCTCAGAGGCCGGCCGTCTCAGTGGACACCTGCCTTCTCTGTGCAGACCGCCACAGTCGCCGTCAGTGGGAACGCGCTCCGTGCCAGGGCTGCAGGGTGCACTTCTGCATGAGGGGGCTGAGGCCCCACAAAGTTGATGCCTCAGGTAATGTCTTCCACGTGGCAGGGGGCAGGAGCCTGTTGTCACACATCCCCACTGACAGAAAACTTTTCCGTCTTAAATATTTGAGCCAAAAGAGCATAGAAAAACGTAATTTCTCTAACAGACTCTTTTCTAGAAATAGTATCAGGATAATGGAGACAGGAATCCTAAGACAAACCTCATATATTTCACCATCACCCTGCAGATCTCTCCTGCCCATGGCATCATCTCTGAATTTACCTAAACGCATTTTTTGACTCACTTTGGTTTGCAGCCTGTGCTGCCTGTTGGGGTGGTAGTGAGGGTGGCAGACTGAAGGAGAAGGGAAGCAACCATGGAAATGTTGGCCTCGGTCAAAGGGGACAGGTTCAAGGATCAGCATGGAACTCATTATATGTGGCAAAAACAGCTGGGGAGGAGCCTCTGGCCTTCGATCAGCTGACTTGTCTTTCAATTCCCTGCCGTGATCCAAGTGTTTATGGAGTGTCTTCTTTGTCCCAAGAACCACACTAGGCACCAGGGAGTCAGCGAGGTCAGAATTTCCACTCTGCACTGACACTGAGAAACAACTGTGGCTGCGACACCAAGAGAACCAGGGATGTTGAACCCACAGAGAGGGAAAGGTCCCGTCTGAGGCCAGTGCTGAGGCCAGAGCAAGAGGAGAGAGCCAGCTTGAGCTCCTGTGTCTATCGTGTGGTTTGAACACTAGGCAGCCTCGAGTTCAACCCAGGTTTGGCCACTGCCCAGCTGGCCCAGCAAGCCTGGCACCTCTGTTTCTTCGTGCTAAAAAGAAGACAATGATAACTACTTCCCAGGGTTGTTGTGAAAAATAACCAAGATGAGACAAGCGAGAGAGCCAATGCTTGCACATGGTAGATGGTCTACCCATGTGTGACTCCCTCCTCCCTGTCCCACACAACCACCCCAGGAGCATCCAGAGATGAGTTAGCATGGTGGTGAAGAGCACGGGCTCTGGAGGCAGGCAGCCTGGACTAAAATACTTTACCACTTGTTAGCTGTGTGACCATGGGCATGTTCCTTAACCTCTCTGTGCCTCAGTTCCTTTATCTGTAAAATGGAGATAATAGGTAACCTCCTCATCAAAGAGAGTGAGAATTTAATGTAATGAAGGTATTAAAAGATACGCTGAGGCACATGAACGTTTTCAAGTGTTTCTTTGAGCAAACATCGATCCCAATGGGTATCGCCACACTGGAGGTGGTTAGGGCTGGGGGAAAGGTTTTTACAGAGCAGACAGGAGCCAAGCGAGGAACTCCACTGGCTGCCTCCAGCTTCAGCAGCGCCTCAGTTGGGAAAGCCTAGCTGGCTGTTCGTGGTTGGTTGTCTCTCAGTTTCCTTTTCTCGGATCCGAGCACGTTTGTGATCGACTCTGCTGAGGCCTCCTCGGGCTCGCGAGGGCAGCCCGGGCATGAGCACCACACAGTGTCGCCACTGTCGCCAACGGAACAGGCCGCGCCAGATGGCGGAGCCCTCGCTCTCACCAGGGCGCAGCTCATTAACTCATCCAGAGACCCGTAAGAGACGGCGTTCTTGTCCCCACTTTACAGAAGATGTGAGGATGCTAAACGCGCCTCCCAGGCCCCCCGCCGGCGAGGGGCAGAGCAGGGATGCAAACCTGAGACGCCTCCCTCTGGAGTCTGGGCTTACTCACCACATTGCTTTTGTAACTAGTGTGACCTAATTTGTGTCACCTGTTGTCACTGTGTGGCTGAGACACCAGGAGGAGGACAGGCTGAAAATTCTAAAATGCTCCATCCTTTCTTCTGGCCCCCCTTCCCCACCCCCAGCCCCCCGCTCTTGTGTTCAGCTGGCGTTGATAGTACAGTTTTTATAAGCTTAGGGTTTGATATCACTCAAGATCTCCACTCCAATCAAATTTAGGTTCACTGTGGTAATGAGACTTAATTAGCGTCAAATTCCTCTTTTATTTTGGTTTTACCTTTTTTTTTCTGCTTTTTCTCCCCAAATCCTTCCAGTACACAGTTGTATATTTCAGTTGTGGGTCCTTCTAGTTGTGGCATGTGGAACGCCACCTCAACACGGCCTGATAAGCGATGCTATGTCCACACCCAGGATCCGAACCAGCGAAAGCCTGGGCCACCCGAAATGGAGCGCACAAACTTGACCACTCTGCCACGGGGCCGGCCCCTTTTATCTGCTGGTCCAGGAGCCTGCAACCTCCCACATGGGCGCTCAGAGATGCCGTATTATACATTCAGGACCATGAGACAAACATTTTGCCGTCATACACACCCACTGCCAGAAGACGTTTCACTCTGAAATAGTTGAGCCAAGACAGCCTAAAAAACATGGTTTCTCCCAGAGTCTTGTCTAAAAACGACAGCAGAGGAATCTGTTTTCCATGAAGACCCATCCACTGAGAGCGCATGTGGGCAGACACAGACAGGAGAAGCACTTCAGAGACCAGCGACGAGGTGGGCAAGTGGCAACAGTGGGGGCTGGAGGGGACAAGCCGGTCCCCCGGGCAGCGAGGAGGAAGAGGCAAATCACAGAGTTTTAGAGCTTCAAGGAGACGCAAAGCCCATCTAATCCAGGTCTTTGCAGGCTCTTTTTAAATGCAGATTCTTTTGTTCAGATGAAATCTTACCCTGAACCTGTGTGTAAAAGCTGAGATGCTCTTACCGAACCAGGGAGGAGAGGCCCAGAGCCTGACCCCTCGGCTCCTGTCCTCTCACCCGCAACAGCCCTTACAAGGGATCTGGGAACCCCTGGGGTTCCTCGGAGCACAGTTTGAACATCACTGTTCTCAGCCGACCTCCTCCTTTACCACTGGGGAAAACGAAGCCCAGAGAAGCTACCTGACTTGCCTGAGGTTACACAGCAAGTCAGTGGCCTGTGTGGTCCCCTCTCCGCCTTCAACCATTTTTCCACAATGACACCCTGAGTTCTCTAATGAACGGGCTTTTGTTTCTCCAGACTGTGTTTGTAGTTGTGTGTTTGTACCCGTGCCCAGCGTTCCCAAGAAAAGCTAACAAACCAGTCCCTGCTCTCACTCTCAAGCTTGGCGTCTGCAGTTTACCCGCACTTCTTGGCTGCCCGAGAGCAGGACACACGTGCAGAAAGGCACAGGTTCTGGCGGCTGTCCCGTGGCCCCAAGGCCCCCGGAGGCTGGCCTCCACCCGGCAGGGTGCCTGCTTGCATGGGGAAGTCCTACCGAGCGGGTCGTTTTCCCAGAGACACCTGAGAGTGGGCATACCCGCCCAGTAGCTGTGACTGAGCCACTAAATCGGGTCGCTTCTCCATCTGCAGGGGGAGGGGACAGGGCGAAAGCCACCACCTGACCATCCCTTTCAGAGATGTCACAAGTTGCTTAAGCTAATGTGTCCACTGCCTGTTGGTGCTTTGAGGGAAAAAGTAGAAGAAAGGCCCAACAATGGGTCTACGAGCGGGCTGTTTCCTTCCCCTGGTCGAGGGCACAACGTCAGGGGGAATGGTCGAGAAGGGGATTTCTGAGTAACGTGCTCCGTCAAGGAAATGCTATGACCGCAGTAGCTAATGCAGGGCTTACTCTGCTCTGCCCCGGGGTTCCTTCACGTGCCCCTCGCAGCAGCCCAGTGGAGAGGCACTGTTATTTGCGTTGGGTGATAAAGCTCAGATGCGCTAATCAAGCTATTTATGGTGGCACAGCTAGAAAATGACGGACCTGGGATTTGAACCCACAGCCATCAATAGAGCTGCAAAGCCTCGATGCCCCATCCTGCTCCATCCTGCCCTTCCTCCCTCCACACAGGAAAAAGCGAGGATGACGTGATGCATAAAAGTGCAGCCCAGGAGGGAGCCTGCAGGACGGGCGCCTGGGCTGGCTCTCGGAGCTGCCCTCCAGCCTGCAGAAACCAGCATTCCCAGCAAACCCAGATCCCGCAGAGCTCCGGGACGCAGGAATTCTCGGCTTGTTTACCGAGTCCCCGGGCGGGGGTGGGGGTGGGGTGGGGGGAGCTGGGCACAAAGGCAGGATAAAGGTAAACTTTCTGCATGGGAGAGCCATTCCCCCTCGGAGGAGCGTGTCACACTGTATGTCACCGTCATCAAAGGGGCTGTGCATAAACCTGAAAAACCAAACGGACCTGTCTGTAGGTGTTACTTATACACAGGGCTGCAGGTGCCCTTATTTCCACTGTTCACCGTGCTGGCAGCGCCTGCCTTCTCTGGCCACAGAACCTCCTCCTTGGACCTACTCTCCGCTGTCCTCACGTAAGCACCTTTTCTTTGCTCTTTTAGATGAATTGGAAGGGGTGTCAGGGCTCAGGGCTCAGGCTGGGGTCCCGGTCTGTCTATCCATCCAGCTGCAGCTCGCCAGCTCTCCTGCCAGTTTCATCAGTCACCGTGCCTCCCGCCCAGGAGCTGTTTGACTGGGACTGAGCTGCCCGCGTGAGAGACATTCTCGCCTCCGCAGGCCACGCAGCCACCCAGCCCCTCTGCCGCGCCCCCACTCCCCTGATGGCTTGCTGAAGCCAAGAGGAACTGAGAGAGAATGCATACAGGCGCTCATTCTCTACCCTCCCCAAAGGTTCCTAAAGCCCTGTCTGCAGGAAGGGGAGCTGGATTCCACGCCTGAAAATATTCCGATTCAGGAGAGCCCACCTGCCCTGGCTGAACTCCTCCTTCCCCAGCGGCCTGCTCCTGGCCCCCTTACGGAAAAGAGAGCTGCTTTATTACAGTTTGCGGCATTTTTCAGGAATTAGTCTGCACAAAATGTCTTAAAAGCAATGCATTTTGCCCCCTCACACCTCCTCAGGATAGAATGCTTCCAGAAAAGCGGCGGTTAGGGTTTTCCACTGTGTTCTCGGGCCTGTGCGCTCTGCGGCGTGTGGGGTCCGCGCACTCGCCCCCTGCTGGCAGCCGCCGGTGGCACATGCCCCCATCCTGTGGAAGCGGGCCGGCTGGGATGCGCAAAGGTCACAGCCTGCAGAGGAGGGCAGAGGTCATTAGATACGACCTCTTCACGGCACAGATGAGGAAACGGAGGCTGGGAAGGGCAAGTGACTTGGGAGGGGGCTTCGTGTTAGAGTCTAGTCTAAAGCCCGGGGAGAAGGCTCTCTGCCGTCCTGCGCTCCCTCCAGAATGCTTTTCTGAGCGAGGTGGGCTCTGGGGGGGGGGGAGAGGTCAGTGTGGGTGTCTGCTTTTCTCAGCAGTCTCAACCTTTCAGATACATTGATGACGATTGACTTTTCCTCCTCTGTGGTAGAATGTATTTGTGTACCATGCCCGTTCCTCTGCGTGTATTATCCGGTTTTGTTAAATCCTCAGGACACCCTGAGGATCACGTGTTAAAATCTCCATTCGAGACTTTGGCTCAGAGAGGGTCCTGGGTTTCTGCCTACTGCTCCTTGTAGGAAACAAAATAGAGAATGTCGGCAGGCTGGCAGTAAGCAGTGTGTCCCACACCCCTTGCCTTGTGGGTCACAGAGGCAGGATTTAACCCCAGTGGAACCCAGTTTGTCCAAAACTGATGAGCCTTGCGTGGGAGCCCACAGTAAACCGTATGGCATACCTTCTACGGGTCTTAGCTGCACCTTCAGAAAAACAACGAAAGACAAGTGAACAAGCAAACTCTCTAAGCAAGCTTCAGAAAAACGAGGAGTTTGTTGGCAAGACGTCAGCAAGTCAGTTCTCACAGCTGGTCTGGTTTCTCCCAGAAGAACAAACACTCAAGCACCCAGCCCTCAGCCCTTCAACAGCAAGTGTCGAAATAGCCCACTGGGCTTTCCTCCATGTGACCCTCCTCAGGGAGGCTGGAAGGGGGAACGGCCCGCCTTGCCCACGGGGCTCGGGACAGGCGAGCATTGCAGGGTCGCTGAGGCTCTGGAGAAGGAAACACATTTTCCTTCCCGAGGAGACTGCCCAGCTCATGGGATCAGGGGAGGCCTTTCCCAGCCTGCCTTTCCATAGTTGACAGCCTTGTGGCCTCGTTGGGCCTGGCGATGTTTGGGTGCGTGAGTAGCCAATGTGTAGATGCTTAATAGGGTGGATTTTTGGTCACATGCCCAGAGCGAAGTTGATGATCTCTGAGAGGGTCAGGGAGGAATTTTCCTCCTCTGGCAAACTGGCCAAGGCTGGGTGGTTTGCTCCTTCCTCTCTCTGGAAGGCTGAGCAGAGGGGCCAGGCTGCTCAGGCCATGGGCGCCACACCTTCGATTGCTGCCTCTGACTCGAGGCGGGGCAGGAAGCCCACAGGCCTGTCCCTCTGACTGTGCGGACCCTCCCTGTGCACACTTGGTGAGTGAGCCGGCTCTCAGGAGGATGAGGAAGCCCCTAGAGGCAGCGGGGACCTCAGCTTCCAAGCCATCATTGTCTCATCCCCAAAGGGACCTGCGGCTGGCCTTTCTCCCGTGACGAAGGGAGCCCACCTGACTCCTCTGCCTTTGTGGGTCGTGTTTGATCCTTTCCTGCTTCCTGGGCAGCTATGACAGTGACTACATTTGGGGGAAACTGATGCCAACAGCTTTGGGTCTGTTGATGGGCACTGAGGGGGTCCCCCGTGCTGGAGGGGCCTGGCCAGCCCAGGCAAAGAATATCCAGAGCCCACTGCTGAAAGTAGTGGGCACAGGAGGGAAGGGGGCAGAGGAAGTCGGGGCCTTTGCAGAGCTCAAGTTTAATCTGTTTGTAGTGGTTGGATTTACTGCAATTTGGCGAGCTTGCTTGACCACAATACCCAAGTATAGCCAAGGTATATGCATATGTGTGTGCGTGCCCACGTTTCGATGTGTCGGCCCAGTTGGGCGGGTGCCTGCAGAAAATCGTAGAGCTGGGGCACCTCTGCAGGCCACCTCGTGACTGTGTCCATTTCATAGATGAAGGATGGAGGCTTGGAGAGGTGCAAGAGACAGAATCAGGACTCCCAGCCCAGGGCCCTTTCCATGATGACAAACCAGGGAGACCCTTGAAAAACAAAAAGGTGTGGCTAGAGCAGCATGCCAGGGCCCCTCCTACGCATCCCCTCTTGTCCTGCTGCCTCTAGGTCTAACCCAGCACTTTGCAGCCCATTGATCATTGCCACCCCCACTAAGTAGCCTTTTGAGATCATTTTTTCTTAATTGTCTCCCCCATGAAAAGTTAATACCATAAAAATACTGCGTATCATTTATGTGCTGTGGCCCTTTGAAGGGTCATGAAAAATAATTTCTAAGATCTTTCTGATGCCCAAGAACCATTTTTTTCCCTCTGGGATCACCCTCGTTGGGAATGGGTGGTCTGACTTCAGGCCGGGCTGACATATCACAGGGCCTCAATGGCCTTGCAGAGAAATGGCGCCCCAAACAGCTGCTCTTTCCCACCCACATGAAAGAAATCTTAAGAGCTAAAATGTTCAGTTATTGCATGGACTTTAGAGGGCCTAAGAAACTGGATACAAAGCAGCATTGTCCCTGCCCTCTCACACCTAGAGCACGCTGGCTAAGCGGCCGAGGGCTTTTGTGGAGAGCCCAGAGTTAACGATACTACTGTACTAGCACAAAAAATACACAATCTGCTGCTGCTTTTATAAAGGACATTTTTTTCCTAAAAGCAAGAAATAATTACAAAAGAAAAATAGCATATTGTATACCTGAGAGAGCCCTTTAAGAAAACCTAATGGAAGTAATTTGCCATGGAAGGAATCACCGAAGGGCCTCAGGTCCGGTGCTGCGGACAGCGGTAGGGGTTGCAGAGCGCGTGAATGGGCTGGGGTGGGGAAAACATCCTTCAAGGAGGTAAAGATCCTATGGATAAAAACTGTTCCTAATTGTTATATATCAAATTCAATTTACCAAATGACTTTTGAGAGCGACATGTCAGGTGTAGGTAGAGAAGCGTGCACTCTTGCGGTCGAGTTTTCTATCTGGCGCATTTCTAACTGACGTTGATGACCAGGGAATGTCTTCTATTTCCTCCCTGTGGAGTGGAGCTCCCCTTCCTCCAGATCCCCCGTGAAGGTCATGGCAGAGCTCTGCCGTCCTCTTCTGCAGTTTTCTGAGCCTCCGGCCCAGAGGAGAGGGGGCATGTTTATCTGTAGCCCTCACTTGGGGGAACTTTTCTGAGGTCAATTCCAGAAAGCAGAAGGGGCCTTGGATTTCAGGGGTCCCTCCCTCCCTCAGCACCTCCCACCCCATCCCTCCTCCTCCCACCTCCCGCTCAGGTTATAAAACCAGCCAATCCGTGGGAAAATCAGAGCCCAAATCAAGGCAGCCTTGACCTCTGCCTAATGGCACTCCCCGGAGATGCATGAGCCTGATAATCTGCCGGCCGCTGTTAACCCTTTCCGGGTGCGGGAAGAAGGCTTCCTGGTGGGCTCCGGGGACCGATGATGGCCCAGAAAGGGTGCCTCCGTGTAAGACTTTGAACTCGGTTGTTTGTCTATGTCAGGAGCACTTACGATGGTGATGATGATGGTAGATTTGCAAACACCCTGAAGAAGTGGTCTTTGGTTCTGGAATCACACAGCCCCAGCCCCTGTCAGTATCGAGGGCCTATGTGATGTGTCATGTGTCTGTGTCTGTGGGCTCATGCACCTGTGAGTGTTTTCAGAAAGGGAAGCAGGTGGGCCGAGAGTCGGAAACTTAACTCTGCAAGGTGACCCTGCCATCCGCTGTGTGTGACCTTGAGCGAGTTACGCAAATTTCCTGGGCCTTAATTTTCTCAACCGTAAAATGACAGGATGAGGGGACAGACTGGACCAACTCAGTACTTTCCAGCCTGTGGTCCTCACACCACTTGTGATGCAGGAGGTAAATCGGGTCAGGAGTGGGCAAACTGTTTCTTAAAGGGCCAGATAGTAACTATTCTAGGATTTGTGGACCTACCGGCAAAATCAAGGATATTTTGTAGTTACTTACACAGTAGTCCCCCCTTATCCACAGGGAACACATTCCAAGACCCCCAGAGGATGCCTGGAACCACAGATAGCACCAAACCCCGTATATGCAATGTTTTCTCCTGTACGTACCTACAGTACGGCATGGGTATGCTGGACACAGGGATGATTTGAGTCCTGGGTGGGACGGAGTGGGACGGCGTGAGATTTCATCACACTACTCAGCATAGCATGCAATTTGATACTTATGAATTGTTTATTTCTGGAATTTTCCATTTCATATTTAAGAACTGCAGTTGATCGTAGGTAATTGAAACCGCAGAAAGCGAAACCACTGGCAAGGGGGGACTACTGTAGTGGTCCGTGGAACCATTTTAAATATAAAATCACTTTTAGAGGCGGGCCATTCCCGAATTAGACGGCGGGCGGGACTGGGCCTGTGGGTCGTAGTTTGCTAACCACCAATGCACATGGGTCGTGGGGGATCAATTTTCATTTAAATGCTTATGTCATCATTTTTATGTATGTTAAAAGAATACTGACTTTCCATTTATAGTGATGATATAAAGTTTTCCTTTTAAATAAGTGTAGTTTGTTAAAACAAAAAAAGGAGTTGATATTTTAAAATGTGTTAAGAAATTATCATGGTGGGCAAATGACCAAAGTTTGGGCAACACTGGACTAGATGATCGATAAGCTCCTGACCAGCTTAAAGCTCCGTGAGCTTAACGTCCCCAGACGCGGCATCTAGCCTGTGCACCAATACTCACCAGCCGTGTGATCTGCAGCTGCTGGATCCCCCGTACAAAATGCGGGTGGAACCAACCTGTCTCATCAGCCCTATTTCGAAAATCGGAAAAGAGAAGTGCGGTGAACAGATTTTTCTATTCTGCCAAACATGGATGTTTTTCCAGAATTGTGGGACTGTGGGAAGCAGCAAAGAGAAACTTGAAAGATGAGACTGGCATGGGCCAGAATGCTTGCCAGTGGGGGCCCCGGGCCCATCCTCTTCTGCCCACTTTCCAGCGCCACCAGACACCTTCTCCCAAGCTTCCCACTCAGCCACGTGCGCGGGGGTAGAGCAGGGACTAGGGTTGTGGGCTTTTTAAACAGACAGCCCTGAGTTGTCACCCAAATTCCAGCCCCTGCCCGCCAGGGGGCGTGTTGCCTGAGCATCCTTCCCTCGTCTGTAAAACGGAGCCACTGCCAGAAGCTTCCCAGAGTGGTGGTTCTGGGGAGACCTCGAATCATAAATGGAAAGGACTAAGGTGCTCAGCACGGAGCCCAGAGGTTTGCTACCGTCGCCACAGGTCCCCGCTCTCTTTTCCAAGATCCTGCTGCTAAATGTGCTGCAGACCCCAGAATCCTCCAGGGCTCAGGGAGGTTACACAGTGTGCACACTGCAGAACACAGAGTACTCGCCCCAGACACTCTCTGCTGGGCTGCTCAACATGTTACATTTCTGCAGTGCATCCTGTGAGCATTCACCAAGTACAACAATTACGATTACAATTATAGTGACAAAACTGTATATATATAGTTTATGTGTGTGTAACATATATAAAACTGTATGACATCAATTCAGGACTTGTTTGAATAAGATAAGTTTGCAACAAACACACACATATACTTTGAGTTTCAGAGCTGTCGGATTGGAGAATTGTGGATAAGGGTCTGTAGTATATCCGTTTATGGCGATTGTTGGCCTATTTTCAGGAGCACGTTGTCGGATGTTAAGGTCGGATGTGAGTGAATAGAAACAGTAGAGAAAGAGGCATATCGCATAGTAAGACCCTCCATCCTCAAACCCCAGCTTTGCCACTTACTGACCATGTCACTCGGGCAATTGTCTCAAGCCCTCTGCCTTAGTTTGCTCATCTATAAAATGGAATAGACGTCCAAACCTCACGGGATGCGGCAAGGATTAAATAATGTCATCCTGGGAAGCATTGAGAGGGCTGCCTGGCTCGTAGGGGACTGCGTGTCAGTGTTTGTCATCATTATTAACAAGCAAGCGTGGCTCTGCTGGGGGCTCCTGTACGGTGTGGCTCCCAGGAGCCGTCACCCACCTCCTCACAGCCTCTCCTACCATTGCAGGATGATGTTGGACTCAGTGACACACAGCACCTTCCTGCCCAATGCATCCTTCTGCGACCCCCTGATGTCCTGGACTGATCTGTTCAGCAGTGAAGAGTATTACCCTGCCTTTGAGCATCAGACAGGTGTGTACGTCTGGAGGAGCCCATCTGAGCTGGGACGGGCTGGGGCAGGAGGTGGTGCTGGGCTTGGGCGGACAACAAGGCCATGCTGGGGGCCTGAAAATGCCAACAGAGGACCAGGGGAGGTCCAGACAATAGGGAGGGCAGTCCCGGCAGAGAGGAAAGCACTGGAATCCTTGCCCCAACCTCTTCCCAGCTTTCCGGTCTGAGGGAACTCCGCTAACCTCTCTGAGCCTCACTTTGCTAACAAGTAAAATGGAGATGATAACGCCAATCTCTCGGAGTTATTATATTTAAACCATGTAATGGGAAGAAATCCTTAGTCCAGAGCCTCGTCTGCTGTGGTGGCTCGATCAGCACGGTTTTAGCTAACATTTGCTGAATACTCGCTATATGCCAATCTATGTGCCACATGTCCATCTCGTCTTTATGAGAAATGGACAATTATTATTCCCATTTTATAGATGAAGAAACTGAGGCACAGAAAGGTGGTGACTTGCCCAAGGTCTCATGGTTAGTTAAGTTTCATGCAAGTTGACTTGAGCACCTGTCTTCTTAGCTGTCCTACGTGGTCATCTCACAAATGATGTAATGCTGTGCTTACTGGTATTGATGCACATTGTTCTCTGAGAGTCTCTCTCCTTATCCCTTAAGCAGGAATGATGGGAATTACCGTGAGGATTAAGGGTGCCAAAATGTGTAAAATATATAGCCTGGCACGGAGTAAGTGCTTAGTAAACATGAGTCTCCTGACTGTCCCCCCGGCCACCCTCCCCACCTTTCCTCCTCTCTTGGGCCAGTTTCTTTCATGTGAGAAGGGAGCACAGGGCCTGTGCAAATCCCATGCCAAAGGGAAGCCTGCTGAGCTTTGCCCCAGCAGCCCTCTGAGGGCTGAGGACCACTGCCCCTCACAGCAGGCCAGGCCAACTGCTGCAAGGCGGGTGCATGCCCCGCGGGGTGGCGATGCAAGTGCTAGTCAAGCTGTCACTCCTCCTGAGCCTTCACCCAGTGCACCCCAGGCTGGCAGGAGGCAGGATGCAGGCAGCGTCCAGGAGAGGCTGAGCCTCCGAGGATGCTGCCAACTGTCCACTACCCCAAGCAAGGCCCTGCCTCCGGCCAGAGACCAGGGCTGCACAGACAGACTGGGGCACTTGCGGATGTCATTCAGTCCTGGACCCACTCCCATCCCCCAGGCACATACATGCACACATGACGTCTCTCACCCTCGTCTTAGGGTTCAGAGAACTGCATCTGCACTTGAGTCATCCACATACATATTATAATTCTCCTTGAAGCCTAGAAAGCACTTCATTTTCCAGAAAGACATTGAGAAATGTACTCGACCCCCTCCCTTTAAGTTGGTTAAGAAGCTAAATTTGAAGGAGGAAAATGAAGGCTTTCACCGCCTGTCCCCTCCCTTGTGTCCCACGATGGTGGGGCCCAGCTCCTGGTCCTTCTCTCCACCCACGCCATCCTGGGGTCCCTCTTCCTGTCGGTTCTGCCGGGCGGTGGAGGGACGGGATGACCCCACCCACCTGTCCCACACAGTGTCCCAGGCGTCGGAACAGCAGCTCAGACTTTGGCACCGGGTGTCCTAAATGCAGTCTGGCTTTGACCTTTGATACTGTGCCATCTTAACCTCTCATGCCTCAGTTTTCTCATCTGTACAATGGAAATAGTAACAATGCCTGCCTCGTAGAGCTGTTGTGAGGGTGAAATGAGTTCATGTGTGCGAAGTGTTTGGGACATGGTCAGGCACGTGGCAGGCACACAAGCGTTTAACAATGAAGAATGAGTTTCAGTTTTAGAAGATGAAAAAGTTCCAGAGATGGATGGTGGTGATGGTTGCAAAACAGTGTGAATGTGCTTAATGCCACTGGACTATACACTTAAAAAGGGTTAAAATAGTCAATTTTATGTTATGCGTATTTTATCACAATAAAAAAAATGAAGAGTTAACAGAAGCGATCACCACTAGGATTGCCAACGTTGCTTAAATCTAACAGTCTTAGATATACAAACACAGCTTTCTCCTGTCTGAGGCCTCTGCATTTCCATCAGTGTAATGAAGGGTTGACCCAGGTCATTGTTAGGATCCCTTCCAGAAGCTTCTCTGATTCCTGAATCAGGCAATATCTCAGATGTAGCCTTTTCCCCCCATCACCCATTCATTGACAGAATAGAAATTCCTGCCAAGGCATGAAGCCAATGAAATACAATATCCTCCAGGAGTGGTCCAGCTTCCTAACAGTCCCTGAGGGGGGAGCCAGCTTTTTTCTTTTTTTTGAGGAAGATTAGCCCTGAGCTAACATCCCTGCCCATCTTCCTCTCTAATTCATGTGTGGGATACCTGCTGCACTATGGTTTGATAAGCGGTACGTAGGTCCGTGCCCAGGATCCCAACCAGTGACCCCCCGGAGCCACTGAAGCAGAGCATGCGGACTTAACCACTGCGCCACTGGGCCGGCCCCAGAGGAGCCAGCTTTTGACTTGCCATCTGGCCCTCTGGATTTCAGAAGGAGCTGAGTGTGTCTCACCTCCTGAAGGTCAAACTTAGGCGTGAAAAGTTAAGTCTCGAGCAAGCACCTGGGCACCAGGTGAGCCTCAGGCCCTTGCTGTCCTCAGAGCCCCACCTGTGGGACGACTGTCCGGTGGTGCCTTCAGTCTTTTTCTCACCCAGCAAGGCAACGCATCGGTCTGTGTCTGCAGAGCCCTCTCAGAGAGGGATGTGTCGGGGGACAGCCAGGTTTGCCTCTGGGCACTGCTCCTCACGGTGCGCATGCTCAGTGGCCAGCCGGCTCTGAGACATCTCCTGCCTCACGAGAAGTTGCATCTCAAATTCAGGGTTGGCCCAGTGGCAGCTTCCTATTCGAGTCTACGTTGGGAGGCTGGCTCTGCCACTTAACCACCCCGTGACCTTAGGCAGGTTTTTCTAACTTCTCTGAGATGGGCTTTCCTCCGCCGACACAGCGTCTGCCTCCTGGAGTTGAGGAATGACGGAGCTTCCACACGTACAACGTTTAGCCCAGCGCCTGGCACACAGTAGGCACTCACCGTGGCCAGGAACACTGCACGATTTGCAGTCTGGGGGAAAACAGCTTGCTCTTGTCTTCATTTTTCATACTGGACGAGAGCAACGCAGGTCTCCATCTCAAGCTTTCCAATTCAGAATTTTTGTCAACTTAGCTCCTTTGAGACCAAAGGGAGGGAAAGAGAGAGAGAAGCGATGTGCCCACTAGACAAGTGATGTCTAGGAAGAATACTCAACCCAGCTGGGGAAACCAGCTGTCTCACGACCTTTCTCAGTGGCTCCAGCAGAGGGCAGCTGACCGGCGCCCCTGTGCACTAACGGCCGAGGGGCAGCCTGCCCTGGGAGCAGGACTTCTGCTTGGCCACCCTGCGGGCTGGGGGTCAGCCACAGACTGCAAACTACTCTCGAATTTCATTAGCTCACCCTGGCCTCTCCTTTGGTTCTTTTAAAATAAAAAGCTAAAAATACTGGAAAAATGTATCGAAGTGTGGAAGGGGGCTGCATGTATTTCACAAGCTTACAATATTTTTTAAAGATTATTTCTCCAATCAAGCTCTGCTAGCCCCACGTCTGACAAGTCACGGAGAATCCTGGCCGCCCCCCCTTCTTTCTGGAACTGGGGCCTGAGCCTCTGCACACCCACACACCCTCCCCTGACTGCCACACTGGCCATGCCCCCAGGAGCGCCCCTTTTGCTTTGGAAGCCTATTTATGCTTTGTCTGCAGCAGAGATTTCTAGGTTGGGGCAGCTCTAGGGGACCCAGGGACCTGGGGTGGCAGCTGAGAAAGCCAGGCTCCGGCTCCCTCCCCAAGCAAGGATCCTGAAGACAGGACAGCGTGGCGGCTATTATAGCGGGGCTGCAGGAACGCTGCCCTGATACGACCCACTCCTCGCTCTGCCACTCCCTCGCTGTGTGACCTCAAGAAAGGGATTTCACTGTCTGTGCCTCACTTTCTCCATTTATTTTGTAAAATGGGCAATGTGAGCATGGCATTGTGTGGAGGACAACCTGAGAAAACACGAAAGGTGTAGTGTGGAAACTGGCACGTACTGTCAACAAGTGTGTCAGCTGTCATTACACAACAGGAGGCTTCAACTGAAGAAAGAACCTTAAAAAAAAAAGTGCAAAACCCCCTATGTTGGGTGTCAGCATCCGGGAGATCTGGGAGCAAGGAGCTGCATCCCACACGGGCTTTTCTGAGCTGGACTCGTGTGCTGAGTATAGAAGTTTGAGAGCAGACGCAAGACCAAGAGTCTAAGAACGTCCAAATCAAAATAGATAAATAAAAAATCCTCTGAGAGGCTGCGTGAGCCCTGGAGCAGCAGTCACACCCCAGGTCACGCCCGGGAGAGGCCTCCCACGGGCCACCTCCTAACTGTCCATACGGGCAGCGGTGGCCCCAGCACTGCCCAGGGATTGGCGCACCTGCCCTCCCAGCTGCAGGCGCCCGGGCCGCGGCTCTGCCCACACCCAGCCGGCCCTCCTGTCTTTTCTCTATCCAGTTTCTTCCGCTGCTCCAGCTTTTTCTCCTTCTCTTGGTCTAAATCATTCCACAGGCCAGGAAGGAAAGCCATGAAGGACCATCGGCCGCGGCCCGACTGGCCCCGAGAGGAAAACTGGAAGCAATTGATCATTTCCGGATTCTCCTCGTAAAGCCCTTCTTTCAGTGACAAAGCCACAGTTGGTGGTGCCCATGCTACCCAGCGCCCCCGCCGGCTCTCTTCTGCACGGCCCCAGGCAGAAACCTCCCGACCCCCTGCGCTGGGGACTCCTGCTGGTCATGGCCAGGCCGTCTGACCCCAGCCACCTCTGACCCAGACCGCCTGCCTCCCCTCCGAGCCCTGGCTGGCTTTGCTCTGCTTGTCCCTTAGTGAGACTGAGGCCCTGGTGGGCAAGGCCTCATTTCTCTGGGAACAAATGCAATCTCAAAATAATAGCTAATGACAGGTGACGGATATCAAAGCTTAACTGTCGCCCAGGGAACTGGGCTCGTTCCTTATGTGCATCTTTCCTTTTCCTTTTCACAGCAAACTTCCCAAGAGGTGGACACTATTATTATTCCCATTTTACAGATGAAGGAAGCTGAAGTCCAGAGAGGTTAGGAAACTTTGTTCAGATTGCACAGCTAATAAGTTGAAGAGCCAGGACTTCAAATCAGCGTGGTCTGTCTCCACAGTCCAAGCTCAGCTACTCCCCACAATCCCACAGCTCCCATTGGAGGGTCCCCCCAATGCCGGGTCACTTGACAGAACCCTAGAGTGGAGGATGGGAACACAAGTCTGACTGAGTCCCTGCAGCTGGCAGGTTCATCCAGCGTCACTTTCCCATCCATGCTCCCCGATCAGCGGAGAAGCCTTGAGTTCTCCCCCAGAGGGTCTGGAGACGTAATGCAAAGCTAGTATCCCAAAGTACGCTTGCAGTCTGCAGATTTTGCATTCTGCTGAATAACTCTTTTATTATCATTTTTAAAAAGTCAATATCATCCCCCAAACTCTTGCTTCAAGTGAGGCTCCAAGAAAATGAACAGTGTTGGCTCCAGAATTTCTATCTAGGAAGGGCTGGTGGGCAGCAATCTAGTTGGAAGAGATGGGAAAGGGACTTGGCTGGGAATGTTTTTTAAGAGCACTTTGCGTAACACTGAGAAGACACAGATGTCTGTAACCAAGAATGGAGGTAGGGGATTAAAGGACCCCTCTGGCCTTTCTACTGAAGACGCACAGGTGTTATCAGGTGGCCTCAGTTACCCCAGCACCTTCTGTCCACCCTGGGGACTTCACCCCTGCCCCTCCACCCCAGTGTCAGAAGCACAGGTCTGGTGTGTGTCCTGATAGCCAGCATTTTACAAAGTCACACAGACTCACCTGTGTCCCCATATTTTGAACAGCATTGGCCACCTAACTCATGCTGGCAATTCAAGGACAAATGAGCATGGTTAATAATATAATTTCCTAATTTTCCTTAAGAAAATAAATCCAAAGCTCTGGGAAGGAAGAAAGCTACTGACCCACACACACAACATACTGGCAGTATTTGCAGAGACCCACACACACAAAACATGTTGGCAGTATTTGCAGAGACACACACACAAACATATTGGCAGTATTTGCAGAAACACACACAAAACATGTTGGCAGTATTTGCAGGGACACACACACAAACAAATTGGCAGTATTTGCAGAGACACATACACAACATATTGGCAGTATTTGGAGAGACACACACACAAACATATTGGCAATATTTGCAGAGACACACACACAACATATTGGCAGTATTTACAGAGACCCACATAAAACATATTGGCAGTATTTGCAGAGACCCACACAAAACATATTGGCAGTATTTGCAGAGACCCACACAAAACATATTGGCAGTATTTGCAGAGACACACACACAAACATATTGGCAGTATTTGCAGAGACACACACACAACATATTGGCAGTATTTACAGAGACACACACACAACATATTGGCAGTATTTACAGAGACACACACAAAACATATTGGCAGTATTTACAGAAACCCACACAAAACATATTGGCAATATTTGCAGAGACACACACACAACATATTGGCAGTATTTACAGAGACCCACATAAAACATATTGGCAGTATTTGCAGAGACCTACACAAAACATATTGGCAGTATTTGCAGAGACCCACACAAAACATATTGGCAATATTTGCAGAGACCCACACAAAACATATTGGCAGTATTTGCAGAGACCCACACAAAACATATTGGCAGTATTTGCAGAGACCCACACAAAACATATTGGCAGTATTTACAGAGACCCACACACAACATATTGGCAGTATTTACAGAGACACACACAAAACATATTGGCAGTATTTACAGAAACCCACACAAAACATATTGGCAATATTTGCAGAGACACACACACAACATATTGGCAGTATTTACAGAGACACACATAAAACATATTGGCAGTATTTGCAGAGACCCACACAAAACATATTGGCAGTATTTGCAGAGACCCACACAAAACATATTGGCAGTATTTGCAGAGACACACACACAAACATATTGGCAGTATTTGCAGAGACACACACACAACATATTGGCAGTATTTACAGAGACACACACACAACATATTGGCAGTATTTACAGAGACACACACACAACATATTGGCAGTATTTACAGAGACACACACAAAACATATTGGCAGTATTTGCAGAGACCGACACACACATATTGGCAGTATTTGCAGAAATTCGAGTAAGCAGAGGGACGGGCAGCCCCAGGAGTAACCAGTGCAGACGGATGGTTGTAAGGAGCACCGCGCCGTGCCCTGCCTGCCCTGAGCACCTCCACGCGTCCACTCACTCCATCCTTTCAACAGCACCAGCAGGTCAGTCCTCTTATGCCCATTTCGCAGACAAGTCCCAAGGAGGCAGGACCACTAAGTGTGAAACCACAGACCCTTTCAACTTTTAGGAGGAATCCTAATAACAGGAACCCTGGTCTCAGATTCTAGAACAGTGATTTTCAAGGAGACTGCTGGAGCTAAGGAGAGGAGACCATCTCGTACCTTTACCTCAACTCCCAGTAGAGCAGGGCTGCTTTTTTCCAGAGTTTTAATTTAAAGAAAATACTTTCCAACTAAAAACATTAGAAGTCTCAGCATGCCACTCGAAACAATAATCTCAAAGGAGACAACTGCCAAACGCATGTGAAATTCTCCATCACAAAGTGACTGGAGGAGTAGGAGCTTGGCCCTCAGAGTGGTTTGTAAAACTTGAATAACTTGCCAGCACTTAAAAAATCATGAGATTTCACGTAACAGTCTGGGCGTGGCAACACAGGGCCCATCTTCCCACACGGCAATGGCCAGTTGGAGCTGGGCAGCCACTGCCCACTAGGCATGAAGCAATTCCCACTGTCCTCACCAGGGCCACTTCAGGCATGGGCATTGCCTGTGACCCTGTGGCATTTGAGTGCACCAGCCCAGCTCTAAGAGCTTAAGCCCTCCCTCCGAATTTAAACACATCCCAGGTTATAACATTACTTGTGAGAGTTGTTCCAGGATTGCTGAAAACTCCCTTTAGCACCTCAGTTTTTCTTCCCAGGGCAGATGGCTCTTAAACAATTGTCTTGACCTACTTCCGACTTCAAAGGAGCTGGCCAAGCCTGCTGCTTAATAGTGGCCTGTGGACATTTCTATGAAGTCTAGCAGGCACAGGATCCCGTCTGTCCCCAGCTGGTAGCCGTAGGCAGACGGCCTCACAGCTCAGCTTCTCCAGAAAGTTTAGATTCGTTTTTGGATGGAGTTTGAGGAAAATGCTTACATTTCCAGACAATACAACCTATTAAAGATAACATATTCTGTGGGTGTGGCACCCTTTCTTTTATTTGCCCTGAGTTCATCTCTTCCAAGTAGCCAAAGGGTCTTCTTCTGTCATTCACTGAGGTTGCTAATGCTGTCATCACCAGTCTCTCCATTCTTTTTCTAATTTTTCAAAACCAGATTGTATATATATATATATTTATGTCTGCCTTCATCCAAATCGTTTTCACTCAGTCTTCGAGACATGTGCCCAACTTGGTCCTCCTCAACCAAGAAAAGTGAGAGATGATTATGACTTGAAATTCCCACATCCAAAGACAGTAGAGTTGGTGTGGGGCCCGACTCTTTACTGACCAGCCGTGTGACCTTCGCAGAGTCACGTCAGCTCCCAGAACTTCAGCTTCCTCATCTGTAAAGCGGAAATTATAATCATCGGTCATTCGGCTGGTCAGTCACCCTCGCTGAGCACCCCCAGTGGGCCAGGCTGGGCTCCAAGCCCTCCTGACTCAGGGGAACAGAGCAGAGCTGGCCCCACGTCACGGAGCTCAAGGTGGGCTGCGGAGGGACGGGAGACTCCCTGAGGGGCGAGTGAGCTGTGATCTTGAGAAAGAGCAGGAGTTAGTGAGAAGACAGATGGTCCCTTCACCTCACTCCCTCGTCTGGGCCAAGGGAATGGCCCGTGGGAAGAGGCTGAGCCGGGAGGCAATCCTGAGGGAGTGATGGGGAGGTTGGGGCCGGATCAAGCAGGCCCTTCTCCTCCGCCAGCCTCGCCTCTGTGGACTGAAAAGCGCCCCGCGTGCTGGCTCCTTGGCTTCCGTGTCACTGCGTTCAGCCATTTTCCTCTCAGCTCTGGGGCTGTGGGAGGGACTTTCCTGGTGAGGAGAGGCCGCCATGCTTGGCTCTGGCCCTGGCCTCCCTCCGGGGGCCAGAGCCACACAAAGCCTGCTCTGTGGGTAAGCTTCGACGGAGGGAGCCCGCCCGGCGACACCTTCCTGGTGTCAGTGCCACCCCACACCCAGCATTTCTCCGAATCCTTTAGGCCCTCTTGGCTACCAGAAACAACGTGGCCCTCTTCAAGTGCCAAAGAAAATAAGGAGGGGGTGGAGGTGGAGAGGGAGTGAGATGGAGACTTGGCCAACGCTTTCCATGAAAAGAAGTAAGTTGTGTCCTCCACCTGCCCTGCACGATGCCATCCCCAGGGGCTCCGCTCAGGACCCCACGGGAGAATTTCAAGGCTCACAGACATCTCTCACCAGAGCACCAGGAAAGTCAAAGGCCCCAGGTCTGCTTGAGCCAGAAGTCAATGGACGAGTGAACAGATCAGGCGGGAGCAGCCACCCTGTTCCCAGGAGACCCCACTGGCCATGAGGGCCCTCACAGGCTGGTGGGCCGGCTCTAGCCAGCGGCCAGGGAGCAAGAAGAGAGGCGTTGGCCTCCCCAGCCCTTGCTGTCCTCATCCACCAAGGAGAGGCGATCATATCAGCCTCAGCCATCCTGGCAGAATACCAACTCCTCGATCCACATGCGTATAGAATTCTGATTAAAATTTTAAAATAAATTAAAACAAATCTGTTGTTTGTTTGACCACAGCTCAATCCACTCCATGGTGGGAAAAGAGATTTCTGGAACCGCTCTGGGTTTTAGGGGGAACCTCAGTTTCCCCCTTGGTGAAACAGCCCAATTGTACCTATTTGGGAGGATTCGAGAACTTGAGAAGCTGACGCATGGGGTGCTCAGAGAGCGAACAGCTGCCAGGGCAGAGGACCCATCTCCTGCCTGGGACTGGAAGCTCCATAGCTCCACGGGGGGGCAGAGGCAGCAAATGCAGCATGTAAAAGGGGAATCCGAACCGCCTCGTTGCCATTCGCTGTGGAGTCTAAGTCATGAGTGACCCTATCTGTCGTCCACACAGCCTGAGCCAGTCACCTATGCCGTACTCTGCTCTCTGCCTTGCTCCGCAGGCCTTAGCCTCGCTCCAGCACTCTGTCTGCCTCCGCCTCTCTCTCCACGTTTCCTCTCTTCCCTGTGCTGACGCTCTGAGGACCAGAATGATGGAACAGGAACTGCAACGGCTTTCAAGTTCAGAGTGGGGTTCTAATCCCAGCTCTGCCACACACTGGCTGTGGGATCCTGGGCAAGTCCTCCGTGACCCTCAGATTCCTCGTTTGTGATCTCCTGAGGGACAGGGACCAAACCTCTCCTTCACCATGAATCCTTAGCGCAAATTTGTTGCTTCACATACAGTAGGTATTGAAGGACAACCTTCCTAATAGCATTAAAATCTTACAGGCTGTGTTCTAAGTACTTTTACATGTATGAACTCATTGAATCCACGGAACGACTCTGTGATAAGGGTGCTGTCATTGTCCCCACCTTAGCAGTGAGGAACTGGGGCTAACATTGAATGAATGAATGAGTACCATGTCAGGTGCAAGAATGATTTATGTCACAGAGCCTGACCACGTACCTGGTACCTCACCTCTTCTGTACCCTGTCACCACCTTTCCTGTTTCTCCTGGCATTGGGACTGAGCCCTTGAGCCCCAAATCTCTGCCCTGGGCCAGGTATGGCCAGCCCCCCAGACCAGAAGGCACCCAGCTCTGTGTGGGTGAAGGGGTGCTGGTCTCAGGATAGAAATTCTTCAAAACACCACCGAAACCACGAAAACAACAATACAACCAACTCCCCCGCACCCCCTTCCTTCAGGAGAGCCCACTGTGGTGATCCACGGTCTGCCAGCCTCTGGGCAATGTCTCACCACCTCAAGGCCCTCAGCATGAGACGGCTGAGACGGCGCACAGACCAACGGCTAGTGCTGGCAGCTGTCCAGAGGGCAGAGGGAGTCGAGTCGGCGGCCGGTGGTGCCCGACACGCAGCAGGCATTTAACAACTCCTGAATCGACTGATGATTTTCTAGGCACCACACGGCCTATAGACACTACCTAACCCAAACTGCATAATGGCCCCGTGAGCTGGACATACTACACCCATTGTACAGATGAGGAAACTGAGGCTTCCATGACTGTGGACCCTGCCAAGTGGAAAGCAGCAGCGCAAGGGTGTGAGCCCAGGCTTGCAGCCTCCAAAGCCTGTGCTCTTGATGCCTGAAAGGCCCTGCTCTCCCCTCCCCATGGGCTCCCCTCCTCTGAGCGCCAGAACCAGGCGTGGGTGCTCCCGGGCCATGACGGGTGAGAGTCCGTTCCCTGTCCTGCCCCGAAGTCCCCCGTGGGATCCAGTCCCTCAGGTTTGCTGTGCAGTGGAAGGTGAGCGGGGCCCCAGCAGGACCCCCCCAGGGCAGCAGGCCCTTTCTGCTCGGTGGACCAGCGGTGGGGATGGTCACACAAGCAGAGCCTCCTTCGGGCTTCTTCCGGAGGCTCTCCTGGGCCGTTGTCCCTCACTTCTCTCTCCTCTGGTGTAGCCGGTGACCCCTACTGGACGTCGGTGCACCCCGAGTACTGGACGAAGCGCCACGTCTGGGAGTGGCTCCAGTTCTGCTGCGAGCAGTACAGGCTGGACGCCAGTGGCATCTCCTTCTGCCACTTCAACGTCAGCGGCCTGCAGCTGTGCAGCATGACACAGGAGGAGTTCAGAGAGGCGGCCGGCGTCTGCGGGGAGTACCTGTACTTTATCCTCCAGAACATCCGCGCGCAAGGTCGGTGTCCAGGGGGCCGGGGCCCGGGGTGGGACCAAGGGACCTCGCGAGGCCCTTCCCCGCCCTGGGACTCATACAGCAGGGTGGTCAGCCGGAGTTCTCTGTTAACCACAGTCCCCTGTTGACCAAACCCCTCACACCGGGAAGCTCGAGTTTGCTAGAATTGGAGACTGTAGGTAAAAGGGAGCAAGTTACAAGGAAGCGAGTTTGGTCCATTTTTCAAAAGAAAAGAAAAGCTAAAGCCACATTCAGGGCTCGCCCAGGACCCAGGCTGACACAACGAGATAATGCATTATGTTCATAAAGATTTGCAGCCATAAAAGGTGGACAAAAGAGCGGTGTGCTTGACGCTCCACAAGCAGGAGGAGAGGAGACCGCCCGGAGCCTCTCCCTCCGCGTTTCCGGAGGAGGCCAGCGGCTTGGCAGTTCCTCCTGTCACTCTCTGGGTGAGCAAGGACCGAGCGGCCGGGAGGTGGCGCCAGGAGCCTGAGTAGAGGTCCGCACGGGCGGGAGGAGAGTGCCAAGGGACAGGCTTTTGAGGACATCGAGTTCTGTATCCCCTCGTCACAGATACAGGAACTAAGGTCCCGAGCAGTTAAGTAACTTCAGGTTACACAGACACAGGGTCGACGGTGGAAAGTCAGGGCAAAGCAGGGGCTTTGAAATCAGAAATAGCTGCGTTCTAACACGGGCTCCACGTCTTCGGAGCCAGAAGACTTCTGGCAAGGGCTGAACCTCCACTGCCTCGTCTGTGCGGTGGGATAATGATCCGCATCTCCACAGGTTTCTTGAAGGGTCCAGTGGAATATTACCTGCATAGCCTATGAGGGCACAAATGCAGTAAATGGCAGCATTTTTGTCATCATGAATATAACCAAGAGGCAGAAATTTTAAAAATAAAGGAAAGATATCTCAGCTCCATTTTAAGAAAGGCCTTTCTAATAGTTACTACCTTCTTCTGGAAAGGCAGCTTCAGAAGGTACCTAAGGTAGGAAGCTCCCCATCACTGGAGATAATCAAGCAGTCTAAGAGCCCTCTGATTGGTGGGGATGCTGTGGCAGGGATTCCTGTTTGGGCAGAACACCGTAGATGAGTTTCCGGCTCTAGGACTCTGTTCCTCCCCTTGATCCCCCCCCATCATGAGTGCCTGAGGGCGGGAAAGCTGAGGATGGTCGGGGGGGGGGGGGGGGGCACTGTTCAGCTTCTGCCATGGGAGCCACGGCCCACCAGGGGCAAGGAAGGGACAAACAGACCTGCTGTCCATTGTTGTCTAGCGTCTGCTTAATTACAGCCAGGGACAGTGACCTATGCTTAGAGTGGGCCCTCCCTGAAAGGGGGCAAGTCTGAGCAAGTCACAGGGGCTCGGGAGGGGCTCAGGCTCCGTTCAGAGCCCTCCCGAGGGAGCAGCCTTGCCCAAGAATCCCAGGGCCACGGAGAGGGAGGTGTTCCATCCGGGAAGAGGATGCAGCTTGGCGTTGCCAGCAGTAGCCAGACGTCAAGTGAGTCAAGTTTGCGTGCAGGCCCCGCAGCCCCTGACAGCACCTCCCTTCCCTCCCTGGCACTTGTTCCCCCAAAATCTGTGTCCCTGGTCCTGTTGCCTCAGGGGCTGTCCGGACGAATATGCTAAAAACGAGCTGTTTCAAAGCAGGCCACAGGTTGCCTCTTCTTCCGAGGAACCCCTGGAGCCCGGAAGCCACCTCCAGTGGAGGAGTGTCGGGCACCGACAGGCCAGGGCAGCCACCGCGCTGGGCAGTGAACCGTGTGCTCCACCGCCCGCCCCACTCTGACTCCTCCTTAACTCTTCCTGAGGTGGGAGTGTGGCTCATGTGTGGAGATACAGGCAGTGTGACCAAGTGACAGTGTCCCAGTGTGCCCGGGACACACTGTTTCCACCTGGAATGATTTCACCATTGTTATCCTGGAATAGCTGCTCTTAGCACTGTCGTCCGTTCTCAGGAGCTTCTCATGTGGACGATGAATTATGTGGCAAACCGGTTATTACCTAGTTAGGCCTTTCATTACTCCATAGATCAGGGCTCTGCAGGCGAGGACAGAACAAGTCAGTCTGGGCCGGGAGAGGAGCTGGGGCTCCAGGGCCCGGCATGCTGGCTGGCTCAGGAGCTAGTTCAGCAGGATTCCAGGGCCCAGAAACTTGGGATGCTGGCCACTGGAAGGTGAGGTGTCCGGGAAGGGTGGAGGCAGCAGCTGGCTTCCACAGCGTAGGTGAGAAGCGGGCCCCTTGGCGGTCCCCCATCCTATTCTCGGGTGGCCCTTGGGCAGAGTGAACTGAGGGGCCGTGTCTGCCCAGAACCACTTGGAAAATAACCCTAGGAGTAAACTGTCACCAACGTGCCCTGTCTCAGTCTCCTTAGTGAATGAAATCAGGGCTCGCAGTGGACACCGAGCTAGAAAGCAGGTGTCTTGTGGCCTGTGCTGCTACAGAAAACACGGTCCCAGCCCCTAACTCTCCCCATTCTTCAGAGGAGCTGACCAAGGCCCGCACGGCTGCCCCAATCCTCATGGACCCCTCACTCGGGTTTCGCACTTCTTGTGGCCCCCTGTGCCCCTTTTCCCCTTTGACCAGCTCATGACAGGTGTTCAGATCTCCAAGGGATCAGAGGCCAGGTCAGAGATCACAGACTCTTCGAGCCAAAGGGCAGCTCGGTGAGCAACACGAGCCCGAATACTGAGTGACGGGGCAAGGCCGCACAGGTCAGCGGCACAGCCCGGCTCAGAGCCCAGGCCTCCTGGTCCCGTGCTGGGACTCACTCCCCAGTGCCTGCTTGGAAAATTCTAGAGGCTGCTGGAATGCCTGGCCCTGGAGCTCTCTCTGGGTGGCGCTTAGAAACCAGGAGATTGTCACCTCCCAGGGTTGGCTTCACGGGGGTCCCATAAGAGCCAGGTGGTCTCCAAGCTCCTTCTGAAACAAAACTGCCCCGCCGAGGGGAGAGCCCCTCCCCTTCTCCCAGCACCTCCGCCCCGGCCTGGCCGGGGATACCAGGATGGCATGTACGGTTTGTGGATTTCTCTTTCTTTCCCAGGTTACTCCTTTTTTAACGACACTGAAGAGACCAAGGCCACCATCAGAGACTGTAAGTACCGAGTTCAAGCCACCCCAGGCCGCGCCAAGGCCGCTGTTGGGCTTGACCGTTGTTTAGGACTACACGGAAGGGTGAATGACCTGAAACAACCACAGACTAGAGAAGACAGCAGGAGGAACGTGGTGGACAGAACATGGGGCTGGGGTCCATGGCGTCAGTTTCTCTGCCTATAAAATGGGTGTCGTGAGTTCAAGAAGCCGTGCACAGGAAGTGCCTGGCATGTGCCAGCAGCATGGGGGCTCCAGAGACCGGTATCCGGTGGCAATAATAATCGCCGTTACTAACCCTTAGAGGCCTTGTGGTTGATAGAGCCTCCGGGGAATCTGAACTCACAAAGCAGGTGCAGTCAGAGTTACGGGTGATGGAGGGTCTCAAACGGCCTGTTGATTCTGGAAATTAACCTTCCCTCTTCCACTTTTGCAGATGGAGAAGGTTTAGGAAAGGGACTCTTGGAGCTTGTGTTTTTTAGAGATGAGGATGACGATGATTGCCATTGGTTACTGGGGGGGCCCAGGAGAACATGTGGGTCCTGGCGGGCCCCGTGCTCCGTGGACCTCAGCTCTTTCCCCTGCAGAGAGAGGCCAGGGCTCACAGTCACTCCAAAGGCCTCTGAGAGTGCGAGCCGACGACAAACACAGAGGGCCGGTTTCTTATGATTTCTTTTTCCCTCCTTAAAGTCCCAAACAATCACCTGAGGCCTCAGTGACTCTGTTAAGGAAGGGTTTTGTTCAGAGCGTGGCGCAGGAACAGCCAGGTCCACGCACCGCCCGCTGAAGCAGGCGCGCCCGCGGGGCCCCGGCTGCCCTCCAGAGCAGTGGTGTCTTCCCCGAGGGCTCCCGCCGGGCGCGGGCCAGAGCGTCTCCTCCTCCCGGGGCCGAAGCTCCCGCAGAGCTTCCCGCTCGGTCGAATCCCCTCTCGTCCATCCGCAGCAGCGGGGCTGCAAAGCCCAGCTTCCACCCCAGGCCCGCTCCAGGCAAAGCCCCTGGAAGAAACGAGCCCACCAAGGCCCAGGGGCATGATGGGGTCTGTCTCCAAAGGCCTGAGCCCAGGGCGGGCGCTTGCTCTGCTCTCGAAGCAGCGGTGAGTCTGACCTGACTACCCTTCCTCAGGGTCAGGGTCTCCACCTATAAATGGGCATCTTTTTGCCAGCCCGCCTTCCTCCCAGCACAGACGATGATGGGCCAGGAAGAGAGTGTCCCGTAAGTTACCTGAAAATAGAACCAGCCCCAATAGAAGCAGCCCCAGTTAGAGTCAATGCTATCATCATCATCATCATCATGGCAGCCAGCATGCACGGAGGGCTCGCTATGAGCCGCACCCCATGCTGGAATCTCGATAGACGTTGTCTCAGGTAATCTTTCCAGTACCCTTTAAGACGAGTCCTAGTACTGAAGCCTTTTTAAAGGGGTAGCAACTGAAGCTTAGAGGTTAAAGGGGACAAGGTTAGAAAGTGACAGATCACCCTAGTGTGTCGAAATCCAGAGCTCTTAACCCCTTTCTCCCCTCATCCATTTCTTTCTTTCCTTTTTCATTCGTGCATTCATTCAACAAACATTTATTAACACCTACTTTGTGCCAGGCCCAGAGCTAGGCACTGTGGCTGCAGTGATAAGCACAACTTAGGTCTTGCCCTCCTGGAGCAAGGGAAGGAGAGAGACATTAAACAAATAATCCCAATAATAAATATGTAATTGATAATCATGATGATATTACAGAGGAAAAGTGCAAGGTGCTTTGTGTGTAACGGAGGAAAGATCGCGTTAAATTAGGGACCAGGGAAGACTTCCTGAAGGAAGAGATATTTAAATTAGGCCTAAAGGATGAGCAGAAGTTAGCCAGGAAAAGAAGGAAGAAAAGGTTACAGGGAATGAATGGCAAGTGCAAAGGCCCAGTGGCAGGAACAAAAGGCTGGAAGGTTTAGCACTAGGTGGTTCAATAAAGTAGCCACTAGCCACATACGCCTATTAAATTTAATTAAAATTTAAGTTAAAATTCACCTCCTCAGTCACACTAGCCACGTTTCAAGTGCTCAATAGGCATAAGGAACTGGTAGCTACCATACTGGACTGCTCAGATTTCCATCCTCATGGAAAGTTCTCTTGGACAGCACATTGGTAGAGCATCAGCAGCATCAGCGCAGGGAGGGGTGGGAGCCAAGTCCCCGAGCAGGGCAGGGGCAGGTCAGGGGCAGCTTTGTGGGCAGTGGGGTTTGGAGTTCATTCTGAGCAGGCTGGGAAGGCACTGAGGTGTGGCGACAATGGCTCCCGCTGCCCTGCAAGAAGATCCCTGGGCTGCGTGTCTCAGAAAGGAGCCCAGCTAGGAGCCTGCAGTCCAAGCGAGGAGGATGGCGGCCGGAAGCAGGAGACAGCACAGGGTGGAGAGAAGTTTCTGGAGGTCGAGGGGGCGAGGCGAGGGCTCCGAGCTGGCGTCCCTGGAGCACAGGCTCATGGAACAGCCCTCCATGGCTCGCGCTGCCCCAGGCTCTGCCCGGCGTGGGCCCTGCCCGGCCTGCCCCAAGAGGCACGCTTTCCAGACTGAACTCAGGCTTGAGGAGTCCGGTGAGAGCTCCTGAAAACCAGCGCCACAGGCTCTGCCGCCGGACAGCCTCCCCTGCCACAGCCAGGACCCCGCGGCCTTCCCGCTGGGCCCCGAGGCCCGTCTCTGGCTCCCCCACAGCCCTGACGACCACCCTTTCCCAAAACAGAACCCCTAATGCATATTTGATAGGTGCAAGGGCAGGCGGGAAGATGACAGGCTGGGGGTTCTACAACAGGCCTGTTCTAGGAAGTCCAGGGCCTACGGTCACGGTGCCTGGGGCTCAGGTGATGTGTCACAGTCCCAGACACCCCCCGACCCGGAAAGGACGTGTGCCATGCCTGGGCCCAAGCCTGGCCCCCTGGGACAAAGTGGCATCCCGGGGCTTTAAGCGATGTTCGGTTGGTCTCCGGCGAGGATTAGTGGCTCTCATTGCCATGGCGAAACGCTTGCTCTCTGACAGGTGCGGTGCCCGCCGTGTATCCTGCACACGTTCACTCCTTTACTCCTCGTGGCAGCTCGCTCGCTAGTCCTGTGACCCTTGTCTGCCTCCGAGGAAACCGGAGGGGTGCTAACTTGCGAGTAGACGCAGAGCGGAGGTTCTAACTTGTTCTCTCCAAGTCTGTGCTCTTAGATGGGGTGCCATTCGCTGCACGCGCACACACAAATGCACACACCCCCCATACCCTTGTCTTCAGTCTGCTGCCCACTCAGCGGAGCCCCGAGGCCCAGGACTCCTCTGGGTCTGGGCCCAGTTCCACAGCAATTCAGAGCGCAGGATGATTTTCGCCTTAGCACCCGCTGAAGGGCCCAGGCCCAATAAGCTAGGAAACCATCAGCGCTGGCCCGGGTGAGGCCCCTGCCCCTCTGCACTTGTCTCTTCTCTCCCCGCTCTCCTCCCCTACCTCCACCGCAGAGATGCCGGTGAACAAAGCCTGCTGCGGGCCTGCGTTCGCTGCCGGGCTCCCGCTGCCGCTGAGGCTGAGCTTTTCCACGCCCTCCGGATGTGGGGTGCAGGCTCTATGGCACCCCGAGTGTGGTGGGGACATGATAAGCTTGTCTGGGGAACTCCGCCACTCCAGCCCCATGTCAGCTTCTGGAGGACAGTTGACCATGATTTCAATCAACGGCTGAGAATATACCTTTTGGCCACGTTTAAACTGTCTCCAGTTTCAAGGCAACCAAACTTTCCAAAGCCCACAGGCAGCAGAGAGCCAGGACCGTGCGCCCCCCAGCCCACATCAGGGACACATTCGAGATGGGGACAGTTGAGACAGGGAGAGTCCCCACCAGCCAGGCTAGGGCCTCCAGTCCAGTCGACCCGTGAGGACCTGCAAAGCCACCCCTGAGAACAAGAACAGACAAAACAGGATCATCTCCGGCAAGACCCGCAAGGAGGAGGTCCCAGTGTCCCCATAACCGCCTCACGCCCACCTCTCCTGTATCCATCCTCTCAAGCCAAATGGCTTCACTGAAGCATATGGAAGAAATCATAACAATTAGAAGGTTGACTTTTTCCTCCGTCTTCTTGCCATTTTGGCATTTCAGTGAAAGCTTGTTGTCTATTCATCACTTAACAATTCCCTCTGTTTCTCTTGGCCGCTCCATTTGTCTTCTCTCTTCCTGAAAGACTACGTGAGAACAGTGACCAGTCTGCATGGCAGGAGACGCCGGGCGGCATGGCGTTCCATCAGACGGGGCAGAGCTCTTTCTTGGCCCTGGTGGGCCAGCTGTCAGCCCGGCCCTCCTGCCTTCCCCTCCCTCCGCCTGGCGGTGCCTCCGGATTCAGCCGATTTCCCCTGGGCTTCATCTGTGGTTTGCGGGCACCGGCCTGTGTGGTGGGCCTGTTCTTCCACATCTGAGCAATTGCAGACTGTGACGTATGAGGGTGGAGAAGAGGCCTGGGGGCCTGAGCGTGAGGTGTGCGCTCACTCCAGTGACCAGCCCAGGGAGCGATGCCCTGTGGGCGGCCGTCAGCATGTTTGGACACGATTTCAGCTCCACTGCGGGCCTGACGCTTGACCTGGTGCACGCCCCCCAAGCGCCCCCAGGCTCGCTCCTCTCCTGCTCTGCATAGCTCCTGGTCAGACAGCCTTCTCTGCTGTCTCTGGCTGAAACTGCAGCTTTGCCCGCCCCTTCGCGTCGCCTCCTCTCCTCCCCCCCTGCTTCATTATTCCCCGTTGCATTCACCACCCACTGAAATGGCCCATATTTGCGTGTTCGTTGGCTGTCCCTGCCCATCTGGCTGCAAATCCGCCGGGAGGAGAGACTAGATTCGTACATGCTGTACCCCCGTGCCTGGCACAGTGGGCACACTGCAGCTCAGCACTTGCGAATGAGAGAGCAAATGACCCGCAGTGGGCTGCCCAACCTCTCCATGCCTCCGTCTCCCGGTCAGTAGAATGGGGACAGCACCAATGAACATCACAAGGGCGGGTGACACTGAGTGAGCACACAGCAATAGCAACCGCTCAACAAACTTAGCTAATTATTCATCAGGCACCCAGGAATGCCTGCTGCGGAGGCGAGGTAATGACAAAGCAGTGACTGTGAATGTTAGCTTTGGAATGGAACTGCCCTGGGGCCGGAGTCCTGGCTCCACCACTCTGGATAAATTCGGAAACTCTCGGCTTCAATTTCCTCCTCAATAAAATGGAAATAGCAGTAAGACCACACTGGGTCATTGCAGAGATTAAATGAGGTGCTGTCTGTGAAGCCCTTAACAAGTACTCAGTAAGTGCTCCATAAATATCAGCTAGTGAAAGAGAAGAGATGGAGGAAGCAGGAGCACACAGGTCCACAGGACAGAGAGGGACCTAACCCAGAGGGCCAGTTCAGAGAAGCCTTCCTGAAGAGGTTTTGTGAGAAGGAAAGTCAGCTGGGTGGAAGTGGGGAAGCTGTGCAAAGGCACTGAGGCAGGAGAAGCCTCGGCCCACTGGGATTGTCTGACCTAAGAGAAGAGAAAAACTGGGAGCAGTACGAGATGAGGCTGGAGGGCTGGGGGGCAGGGGTCAGTTTGTGAAAGGCGGGCCTAACATGGCAGCCTACATCCTGGAGACCACAGGGAACCACTGTGGGATGGATGTTAAGCAGGGCGTGACCGGACCCAATGGCACTGAGAGAGGCCACCCTGGGCAGCGGAGTGCACACAGGACGCGGTTCCTCCCCGCGACATGTGCTTGTCTTTCACTCAGCAGAGAGAATACAGACCCAGACTGTAGTCGGGCTGCTTAGTGGAGCAGCGCGTACAGCACCCCGGGCGCTCCAGAGTACTTCCTGAGCACCTCCCGTGTCAGGCACTGTGCCAGGTGCCGGGGAATACACACGTCCCTGCCCTCGGGGGTTTAGACAGACGGTGAGCTAAACAAATAAATACATGACAGAGCATGTTCGATGGCGATCAGTGGTACAGCACAAAATAAAATCAGGGAAGTGGATGTGGAAAGCTGGTCGGGGTGAGTGTGTGCGACCCCAACGCAGGCAGTCAGAGAAGGGCTCGCTGGGAAGGTGACAGCAAAGACCGAGAAGAGGGCGGGACCCCGAGGTCTGCAAGAGCAGAGCCCCGGGCAAGGGGAGCACGTGCAGCCCGCCGGACTGCCGAGTTCGAGTTTGAGGGAGCCAGCGTGGGCGAGGCCGGGGCTGGAGGGCGGGCGGGTCTGCACCGCCTCCCGGAGCATCGCCCCCCCCGCAGTGGTGCTGGTGCTGGCGCCTTCTCACCCCAGGGCTGGAGCCGCGCCGGCTTTCTGCTCTTCGTAAGCTCCCGTCTCTTGGCTTTTCCTTGCCCCGTCCAGTGTGTTCTCCACACACTAGCCAGGGGGATCTTTTTAAAATGTGGATCTTGTCAAACTCCCAAGTCTTCGCTGTATGCTTTGAGGGAAATCCCGAGTCCTGCGCAGCCCGCAGGAAGGCCCCAGGCCACCTGCTTCCCCGCGTGCTCTCCGCCCTGGACACACCGCGGGTGCTGGCCCCTCGCACGGCCTGCTCCTTCCCTCTGGGATGCTCCGTCCCACCCCGCACCGGCCCCTCGCCATTGTCTCAGCTAAGCCTGCTCTTCATGAGGCTTCCCGGCCACCCAGCCTATGAGGGACTTTCTCTGCCTTCGTCCTCTGTCTCACGGCTTGCTTCCTTCGTCACACAACGCTGGGCCGTTTGTTTGTTTCCGTTGTGTTTCACCTTGCCCATGAGTCCTCAGATCCCGTGGGAGCAGGACCCAGTCTGTCTGTGCACTCTCGTCTTCCCAGCACAGAGCCCAGAAGCCGGCAGAGCGTTGAACACAAACACTCCTTAAAGGCAAACCCCAGTCTTAGGCGGACTTGCCCGGCGCCTATAACTACCCCGGGCACCCAGCCCGGTAATTCTACCAAAAAGGGGTTCAGTTAACATTTGCTCACTTTCGTGTGATCAGAGGTCAGAATGTGGCCTCTCGATTCCTTTCTACTGCTGTAACTCATTCTGTTTCAGGTGCTGATTCCAACTGCTTGAAAACAAGTGGCATCAAAGGTCAGGACTGTCCCAGCCACAGTCGAGCAAGTAAGCGGGAGACACCACTGTCATTCCTAATTTCCTAAAAGGTTCATGAGACAAAGGAGTCTACTCTCATAAGCTTCAAAACTGAATGTTTGAGTGGACTCGTTGTTTCCCAAAGAATGTAGTAGAGAAACTGATGATTGCTTTTATTTTTTTTTTTTTTAAAGATTTTTTTTATTTTTTCCTTTTTCTCCCCAAAGCCCCCCGGTACATAGTTGTATATTCTTCGTTGTGGGTCCTTCTAGTTGTGGCATGTGGGACGCTGCCTCAGCGTGGTTTGATGAGCAGTGCCATGTCCGCGCCCAGGATTCGAACCAACGAAACACTGGGCCGCCTGCAGCGGAGCGCGCGAACTTAACCACTCGGCCACGGGGCCAGCCCCTGATGATTGCTTTTATAAGCGTAATCAAAATGCGGTGTATTTCTTTTTACTTGGAAATGGTCTTGTAAGAGCTAAAGTGAGGCAGTGATGGCATTTTCTCACTATGCTGACTTTCTGAATAAGAGTCTGTTTCTCCTGGTCTACTGGGGGTCCTGCTCGCTGAAGAGCTCAGGAACTATCGTGCAGACACCTCACGAGACGGCTACTCTGTTAGCCTTTCCCAGCACGGAGACAGGTCCAACCGGGGCAGAACCACGCCTGCCAGGCAAGGCTCTAAGCACGTGATGAGTACTGAGTCAGAATCCCCTAACCCCTGCTGTGAGGGGGCACTCTTAGTAACCCATTTTACTCCATAGATTATGGTTACAGAGCTAGCAAGAGGAGAATTCAGGACCCAAACCCAGGCGGTTGGACTTCAGAACTAGTCTTAACACCATATAATGGAACAAGAGAAATGCCAGCTTTTCATGAAAAACGTAACTGTAGGGTTGCTCCCCCCGCCCCGACAGTTGCGGCTGTGGGCTCCGAGCACAACCATGCTGCCTGCCTAAAAGAAGGAGAAGGTCATTTGACACTCATTTCATTAATTCCGTGAGAATTAGTCCATAGCTCCTGAAAGCGAGGAAGCTCCGTGAGCCACGGTGGTGTTAGTCAGGGGAATTTGGCGTCTCTGTATCTGTGTTATGTACTCGCTTTACTAGAAGACACACATTTCACAGCTCGGTAAGGTTCCAAGTGGAGCACCTGGTCATAACCCTAGGAAATAACCCTTTAAAGCAGTAATTCTCAGGGATTCATAAGAAGTTGTGCAACTCTCCTCTTAAAATTAAAAAAAAAGAAATTAAATAATTTTTTTTCCTTCTCCAAAGGCCTCCAAAGTTCTCATCTATGGGAATTTGTGCGAGACCTGCTTCTATCTCCTGAAGAAAACTGTGGCATTCTCGAATGGGAAGATAGGGAGCAAGGTATTTTTCGGGTCGTTAAATCAGAAGCCCTGGCAAAGATGTGGGGACAGAGGAAGAAAAACGACAGAATGACGTACGAAAAGCTGAGCAGAGCCCTGCGGTGAGTTGCAGCGTGGACCCTTCAGGCGGAGTCACACAAAAGGGCCAGCGGTAGAAACTGACCTATCTTTGCAGCTTTACACTTGATAATGGAAAGGTTATGAGACAACATGGTGGTTCTTAGTCACAGAGGGGATTATGGCTTGTAAATTGACACGCCGCCCTTTCCATTCTTGGCGGTGTCCCCGGGATTGCTCCGAACCCAGGCCACGTCACACACACACACACACACAGAACACGCTTTGAACTGACTGTGGTGAGGTGCCATCTCCAAGCTGTCTGGGAAAGGCTGCAGTGTAAGTTGGTATCGGGGTGTGAAAATACCAGGGTAACCAGAGACCAGCCTTGTCACCTGAGAGGAATGAGGAGAGGGTTTGTACTCTGCTGTTTTCCCAGGGTGCAAACCCTCCCCCCTTTCTCTTCTGCTATCCTTCACAGGTACTACTACAAAACGGGGATTCTGGAGCGGGTCGACCGGAGGTTAGTGTACAAGTTTGGAAAGAATGCACACGGGTGGCAGGAGGACAAGCTATGATCTGCTCCGTCATCAAGCTCGTTTTATGGATTTCTGTCCTTTAAAACAATCAAATTGCAATAGACATTTGAAAGTCTTTGTTGTTTTTTTTTTAAAACCTGTAATACATACTGATAAAATTTCCCCACATCTCAGCTTACATTTGGATCCAGAGTTGCTGTTATCTGCTTGGGGCGATGGCAGCAACCCTTCAGAAGTTCTTTTTCTTCCACCTGAGGGAGGAGGGGATGACCTTTTGTGGTTCCTTGAGCAAACGTTACTTCCCTAATAAGAGCTGCAGACCCACAGCAGCCGGTGCCACTGGTGCTGCCCAGAGAAGAAGGCTCCAGGTCTGCCCTCGGAGACTCATCCGCTGCTCCCGTCCCAAAGGCTCGAAAGTTTTCACGTATTTAACTTTGGCAGCTCACAAAGGAAGAAAAAGTGATAGTTTGTAATTCATAGAGTGGGAGGGGGTAAGACATGAGTAAGACAACTGTAGATTTCAAATTAAGGTTAAATTCCATAGAAAAGTCTCTTAGTAAAAGAGACAAGCCCTCAAGTGGGACATAGCTGGATATTTAGCATCGGTTAATAGTAAATTTCTTCACCAGAACGTGTTTTTGGCCGCTCAGCAAAACTCCCACCGCCATCCTTCTAGAGTAACACACTTGAAATTAGGCACACTACTAATTCTTGCTGAGGTCATCCCCATCTTCTCCTACTGGTGGGGGGCCTCAGGTATGCAGAGTTAGTCGACAGACACTCCCCTCACTTTCCAAATCACCAAAGTTTCTATGACTCAAGCCGTCAACACAATAAAATCGTAATTTATTGATTCTTTCTGTGGCCAAGATATGAAACCTTTGAAGAACTGGAAATGTCCTGACAACTCTGTAAAGGCCAATTAAATTATGAGTCTCTTTTGTTTTGTCTTCCTACCTGATGTGTACTCAAGCTCTAAAACACATATTTCCTTGACAAAAATAGCGGCAGTGAATTACACCAGTAAAGCTCTCGGGTAAAGCCTGCACGGACATTTCCCATCCGTCACTGGTAGGGAGCCGTGCGCGGCCTGGAGTCAGTGGACTGCCCCTGGGACGTCCGCTTCCCCAGAGCAAGAAGCCCCGTGAGACAGGCGCTGAACCGCCACACAGGCTGAGCACCCCTGTGCCGAGAGCCTAACTCCAAAAGTAACTTGTTTTTAAAAATGTGAATTACTGTAAACTAATCTATTTTTGGATTCATGTGTTTTACAGGCAGATATAGTTTGTAAACTATGTGAATAAAATATTTAACGCGTTAAACTGTCTCTGTATTGTTAAATCCAGCCAAGTGTTGACAACCTGTAAATCCTTTGATGACCTTCCATTTCCTAGCATTTAGGAGATGCGGAGTTTTAAAGAGCCTCAAAAGAAGCAAGAAATCTATGGAATGATGCTACCCACCACCTTTGCAGCGTAAGACAGCAGTGCCCTCTCAGAATGGAGCGCATGGGCCCCCAGGGCCCCACAGATACGTTTCTCTTTGGGGCACACACAAAAAATCATTTATTGTGCTTGTTGTTTTGAGGTTTTGTTTTGTTTCTTACTCTAAATTAGTTGCCTTATTTAAAAATCAGGGTGCTGGCCTGGTGGTGTAGTGATCAAGTTCATGCGCTCTGCCTTGGCGGCCTGGGTTCTCTGGTTTGGATCCTGGGTGCAGACCTACACACCACTCCTTAGGCCATGCTGTGGCAGCGTCCCACATACAAGATTGTTCAGGAACAATCTTCCTCACCAAACAAAAGGAATCAGAGATACAGAAAACCCCAGATTTCCAGCTTCTTTTAAGAAACCAGATCTGGTAACACCAGTCTCTCAGTGCCTGGAGGTGAGCAGAAGCTGCCCCTCTGGGCAGAGATTTGGTCACCACGGGTATGTGGGTCGTCAGCGCCCAGTCCACTTTGTTCTTGCACTGCCGTTTTCTTCATACTTTCAGAATGCTTGCATATTTTGGATCTTGGACCCCTGTGCTGGCCATCTGCAGCAGTGAGTACCATGTCAGCAGGCTGGATCCAAGCCCATAGTCTGGCTGGAAGAAGAGATTGTCCAGGAGATTGGAAACGACCTGGCAGGAGGGGCACTGGCAGCTTGAAGGCAAAGAGCTTGGCCGTGAAGGAGAAGCAGAGCCCGGAAGCTCAGGGGGACAGCAGGGACTGAGGGCACGGGGCTGAGGAGTGACACGGCACCCACTAAGAGACGCTGCCTCCAACTCCACAGGGGCAGCAAGCAAGTCAGAGAGGAAAAAACAAATCCTTCTGCGACTCAAGAAGTTTTCCGTTTTTAAAACTGTTAAACCAGCGTCTTCTTCCTGTGAGTTTCCTAGGCCTGCCCAGGACAAATTACCACGCTTGGTGGCTCAAAAGGACAGAAATGCATTCTCTCACAGTTCCCGAGGGTGGAGGTCTGAGGTCGCGCTGTCAGCAGAGCCGCGCTCCCTCCACGGGCTCCAGGTGTTTCCTAGCTTGTGGCTGTAGCATTCCGGTCCGCGCCTCCATCTTCATATGGCCTGCCCCTCCTGCTCCCCTCTGTCTCTTAGGAGGACACTTACTGGATTTACGGCCCAACTGGATAATCCAGGATGATTTCATCTCGAGATCCTTAAATTAATGACTCCTGCAAAGATTTTTTTTCCAAGTAAGGTCACCTTCACAGGGCCCAGAGATGAGGATGTGGACACCTAAGGGTGTGGGGCCATCACTCAACCCGCCACACTCTCTGAAATGTGAGTGTTACCCTAGTGTACAGCTGCATGACACAGTTCATTCAAGACCAGAAAATACAACGGACTGTTTAAAATACCACACTTGAAACAAACGATACCAAAGCAAAACAACGAACAATAAAAACAGACGACGTCAAATTCCCTTATCAAATAGCGAAATGAGGGAATAAGCATCTGCTTCATAAAAAGGAGCACAATGGAACTTTCTATAGCAAACTTTTGGTATGCTAACATGGGATTGTTAAAATTCTCAAAAATTCAAAAGTCTGCAGGACTTTTCAAGTTCACGTCTACTAGCTCTTCACGTCTTTAAAAGCTCTGATAAGATTTGCAAGCCTTCATTTTGGCTTCTCAGATCATTTCAGTGGAACTCTGCCGTTTGCCTTTTGGTGACACTGTGAACTAAGACACAAAGAGATGGCCCAAGCAGCTTGCCTGTTGCTTTTCTCTCAGAGAAGCAAGCGTTAGGAAGTTCTTAAAACTAATTTCCTTAGCAGAGATTGCAAAGTGGAGCAATGACCGTTTATCAGGGAAAGAAAAAAATCAATGTGTTTTTAAACCAAAATTCTGACATTGAATTTGAAGGTGATCCTGCAAGCCCGGAACAAGGCCTCCTTTCAGAACAGCAAGTAGCAGACTTTAAAATACCCAGACTCAAACTTCAGAATGTGCCAGAGGGAGGGAAGGTGAGGCTGTGAGAAAAGAAAATGTGCCTGTAAAAAACACACAGACAAGTGTTCACAGTGGCAATATTCACAATAGTCAAAAGGTGGAACCCACCCAAATGTCCACCAACTGAAGAATGGATAAATAAAACACAGCATACTCATACAATGGACTGTCACTCGGCAATAAAAGGAAATGAAGGACTGATACACACTGCAACGTGTGAGGACCTTGACAACACAGCGCGCCATTCCACTCCAGCGGAGTGTGCACAGCAGGCACGCCTACACACAGAGAGCAGATTCATGATGGCTCACAGTTGGGGCAGGATTCAGTTGGTGGAAATGGTGCTCATGGGTACAGAGGTTTTTGTAGGGGTGACAGAAATGTTTTAAAATTGATTGTGGTGATAGTTACACAATTCTGTGCGTATACTAAAAACAATTGAATCGTACACTTTAAATGGTGAGTTCTATAGTATGTAAATTATATCTCAGAAAAGCTGTTCTTTTTTAAAGAAAGTGCCAGTGATCAACTGTGTCGCACCCTCCTGAGAGGCCGCATCAGAAAAGGAATGAGAACGGACCATTGGGGTTTTTTTCTGTGTGGTAAACAACACAAAATTCAGCATTTTAACCATTTTTAACTCTACAGTTCAGTGGCATTAAATACACTCACGCTTTTGTGCAACCATCACCACCATCCATCTCCAGGACTTTCTTATCTTCCCAAACTGAAATTCTTGCAACCATTAAATAATAATTCCCCATTTTCCCCTCCTCACAGCCCCTGGCAGCCACTATTCTGCTTTCTGTGTCTATAAATTTGCCTGTTCTAGGCACCTCATGTAAATGGAATCAGACTGTATTTGTCCTCCTGTGTCTGACGAACCCCACTTAGCATAATGTCTTCAAGGTTCATCCATGTTGCAGCACATGTCAGAATTTCCTTCCTTTATTTTTCACTTTTTTTTCCTTAAAGATTGGCCCTAAGCTAACATCTGTTGCCAATCGTCTTTTTTCTTCCCTTCTTCTTCTCCCCAATGCCCCCCAGTACATAGTTGTATATTCTAGTTGTGAGTGCCTCTGGTTGTGGCATGTGGGACACCACCTCAGCGTGGCCTCATGAGCGACGCCATGTCAGCGCCCAGGATCTGAACCCACGAAACCCCAGACCACTGAAGCAGAGCTCACGAACTTAACCACTTGGCCATGGGGCCGGCCCTTCCTTCCTTTTTAAGGCCAAATGATACTCCATTGTGTGGGTAGACCACATTTTGTTTGTCCATTCATCTGTCAGTGGACACCGGTTGTTTCCACCCTCGGCCATTGTGAAGAGTGCTGTGAACATGGGGGGACACACATCTCTTCGGGTCCCTGCTTTCACTTCTGCTTGATATTTTCCTAGATGTGGGATTGCTGGATGGTACCGTTGGACTTTAGTGGCGTGAAAGTCATTGGTGACCTTGGCAAGGACGGCCTAATTGGAGTAGGTTCCAGAAAGCACAGAAGACCATGGGGATAGCACAGAAAGGCAACTCTTTAAGATCTTTTTCAATAAAGGGGGCAATAACAAGAGAGGCTTATGAGAAGAGAGGAGTTGAGGACACTTGGAACAGCAGGTTTGCATGCTGAAAGGAAAGGTGCAGAGACAGGGAAGGACTGGCGATGCAGAGAGGCCAGGGATAATCCCAGAGCAGGCAGGAGCCCGTGGGGTCAGCGCACATGGGGGCGACTGACCTTCAGTAAGAGCAGAGCTCATCTCTCAACAGGAAGGAAAAGTGAGCACACAGATGTTGATGCTGGCAAGTTGGAGGGTTTGGGCGGAGGAGAAGATAACGAAGTTATCCTATCCTGGGTGAAACAAGGAGCTGAGAGGGAAGGGGAGAGACGAGGAGGAGAGTTTACGGAGGAAGAAAAGAAAGACAGATTTCCAGGCAGTGCTGAGGGCCCACTTGAGGTTTGGGGTCACATTTTTAAAAGCCCAGCCAGAGGGTTGTATTTCACTCCAGCCGTGTCATTTCCGGTACAGGCAGTGCGTCCTTCACCAAGGCCGGATTCTGGAGTAATTATTTTCAACTACATAAAATCTGAACAGAGTAGAAGGGAAGTACGGACAGGAAGAGGGTGATGACCAGTGAAAAAGAGGAGGGTCAATGAATTGAAGGTTCTAGTAATGTTGAGGAACTGATGGGAGGGGAAGTCTACGGTAAATCAGATTATCGTTCTGATCTAGTCAGACACACACACAGTCACCTCCACAGTGGAGGACACTGCCTCACCCTTGGACTTTGGGCTTAGCCATGTGACTTGCTTTGGCCAATGAAATATTAGCGGGCATGATGAACAAAGGCTTGGGACAGACCTGTGCAATTGGGGTAGCACTCTTGCGATCCCAATTTCCTGAGAAAGGAAAAATAATAGGTTTCCTTTTCTTGCATTCTTGCACTTCACTATGGGCTAGACATCACCATGGGTCCCAGAAGGATGAGAGACATGGCACAGAGCCACACCAGCCAATCGCCCCAGCTGAGCCCAAACTAGGTCAACTTGGACAACTTGGACACATGAGTGACATGCGATCACTGTTTTAAGCCACTGAGTTTTGAGGTGGTTTGTTACAAGCAAAAGCTGACCAAGATAGGATCCTAGGGGCATTCAGCTGGAAAGATGTGGTGGTCAAGGTCAAATATACTTAATAATCATCACCCAACCCTGGGGAGATAAGAACAATTATTGGTCCCATAGAGAGGAAGGAACTAATACTCAGGGGGTGAAGCAACTTGCTCAAATGTCCACAGGTAGGAAGTGGCAAAGCTTGGATGCGAATCTAGGTGCGTCTGGTTCTAAAGCCACTATAACATGCCTCCCCAATTTTATCCTACTTACCAATTTGGCTCAGGAACTCTTAGGACATATCTTAATGTCACCTTGAAGGAATATATTAGATAGTACCTCCCAGGAAGTAAAACCCAACTGGGGGAAGTTGACCTCAACAATACTTATCTTTGACAATTACAATTACAGGTCTCCAGAGCAAAACTGGAGACACTTCCGTGTATCAGATTTTTACATACAGGAAACATGTTAGATACCTGTGATTTTTTTTTTTTTTTTTGAGGAAGATTAGCCCTGAGCTAATTGCTGCCAATCCTCCTCTTTTTGCTGAGGAAGACTGGCCCTGAGCTAACATCTGTGCCCGTCTTCCTCTCCTTTATATGTGGGATGCCTCCCACAGCATGGCTTGACAAGCGGTGCCATGTGCACACCCGGGATCCAAACCAGCGAACCCCAGTCTGCCAAAGTGGAACGTGCACACTTAACCACTGTGCCACCGGGCTGGCCCCGATACATGTGATTTTAACTACAAACTTATTTTTAGACTACAGAATAGAACAAAGCAGCAAATTATCTCAAAAACTTTGTTTTTACATCCAATATTCAAAAAATAAACCCCTTCCCATTGTCATATTTTACTAATTTGTATGAGTTTATCTTATATATTGAATACATAAAGAGATATAACTATAGTAAAGTTACTATATTGAAAGTATTCATCACTGGGTACAAATGAATAAATTTATTTTCTGTATCTGCAAATATAACAGTTTCCAAGCACACTCAAATATAGGAGGAATTTAGGAAAGAGAGTTTGACAGGAGAATAAAGAGGTTTGAGCTAAAAGATCAAGAGTTTCTGTCTATAAGTGGTCCTATGGTTTCTGGAAGCCCAAAATCTCAGGGAATTCCTGAGAGTGAGGACAAACAGGTATTGAAGATCTAGATGAAGGGAATAAGGATTTCCAAGGAAAATGTTTTCATTGGTATTCAGAATTCACCGTGAAATTGTTCCATGTGATTTTCAAGCATGATAGGCAAATATGCGTTTAAAAAAAGAAAACAGCTTAAAGTTCCGAGGTCTTATTTTAAAAATTCATAATCAGATAAGGAAGTGAGCTGATGAACAAGAGATCTAAGCATTTTCACAGTTGGGAAGTCTGCTATTCTCCCAACGCAATCAAAGTTCTGGTCCCTGGTATCTCCAACAGCTCTGTCTAAAAGGCTGTTGGTTTAACCAAGAACGTAGTATCCTCACGATACTGGCATTTTCTATTTTAAGGGTAAGCCTCTGATAACAGGTGATATTCAGATTAAGAGTCTGGTGGTGTTACCGGCTATAAACATAGGTTCTTTACCTGCCACATAAGAGGGGCCAAATAAAAACTGGAACGCCAGGCTTACGGGAAGGAAAGAGTTTTTATTTTGGGTGATGTCAGCCAGGAGACAAGAATGACCCCTCAAATTTGTCTCATATTGTCTCATCATCTCCCTGAAAGATGGGAGGCAAGGGGTTTTAAAGGTTTGTGAGAAATGTGGCTGCTTGCAGAGAGGGGGGATAAGGAATTCCATAGGTTTCTGTCCTTGGTTGTCTGTCTCTGTGGATCCCATGCCAGAAAGCTCTGCGAAGCTGTGGTTTCTCGATATTCTCTGGACATCAATTTCCTTGTAATAAACTTCAAGGACCTGTGATTAGTCAGAACTTCAGTGTGAGCCCAGCTGAGCCCACGTGGGCTTTAACAACTTTAACAATGTGTACCTTCTATTTGGTTGTAAAGCTCAGGGAGTCAAAGGTTAAAGAGACAGACATTTACATATGAGTGCTTTTGGTTTTAACCCCGTGTATGGAAGGGAACTGATATCAGTGGGACATTCCAGGTTATACATGGAGCCAAAAGGAATCAAATATCATTCTTTTATTCTTATGTACAGATTATTTTATTGTAAAAATGTAAGCAATCACAAATCAGTCTGTTGCAAAATCAGTGCTGTATTAGCATAAATGTAATTCCAAGATTTTTTAAAAATCTCATCAGTTCCAAACAGGAATAAGCATTAAGACATGATGGTGCTGAAGTTATTTTCAAGAGACACCAATGCATTGAGTGTGTTTTTCATATAAGGAACTTAGAAAATTTAAAATTTCTAAACGAATTATCTTTATCTTTTCTTCTTATATAATTACAGCCATATTTCTATATAATAGGCTATGAGATGATATGTAAACATAGTAATTTCACCAGAATTGTTTCTTATCAAATAAGATCATATTTTTGCTAAAAACTTTCATTCCAGTCATTTTAAGTGAATAATTCAAGCAACTGTCAAAAGCAAATACATGTTTCTTTTAAATGATGGCTAGGGCCTAACCTTCATTTTCCCCAAGGGAAACAGCATTAAAGATCATTATTACATTATTTGCTGTAGAGACGTGGATTATCATTTAAAGACATGAGCTTGCATTTGCGCATCTAACACAGAGAATCTTCCTTCCAGTGCTGAGCAGGCTGCGTGTGGGAACACCTGCGTTGCTCCCCAGGTGGGGAGCAGCTTGGTGCAGGACCAGGGCCCCTGGCCCTCACAGATTAGCTTTTTCCGTCGCAGACAAGTGGGACCCAGACTGCACAAAGGTGTGAATCGCATTCTGTTGGAAAAGAACAAGACCAGTGTGTTAATGAACTCACTCAGCGGCAGCAACTCGGCATTCATCTTAGCTTTAATTTGTGCTCAAATGAAAATAATAACAATTCAGAATCCATTCACCTTAAACTAGTTTAAATTGTCCAGAGCTAAAATGAACAGCGTGTGTTCTGCAGGTGAATTCTTTACATCTCGAGAGCGTTTCTGAACAGCTGCTTAAGAAATGGGATAGTTGTCCCTGAGGAGGATCACGAAAGGAAAGCAAACTCTGCCTCGTCTAACCCAGGACACACCTCCTCTGTCACAGCCATCCGCGGCTGCTCCAGACTCACCTTAGGTTTCTCAGCATTGTATTTGTCCAAAAGAGCCTGGACGCGGGCCCCGTAGTCAGGATGGACATCACTGAAGTTCTTGACCTGAAACCAAGTGAAAATAATGTAAGCACACCCCAGCCCCCTACGAGGCGAGGGCCCCGCGTCTGTCCCCGGGTTTGCTCTACAGGCGAGAGAGGACGCTCCCACGGGAGGCAGAACCACACAGCGAGTGGAAGAGCAACACGGGGTAAGACCGGGGCCCCGATGAAAACCTGACATATACTGGCTGAGCAACCTCCAATAAGTCATTCATCTGAGCTTCGGTGTCCACTCCCCATAAAATGAGAGAAATAATTGAGCCTACCCCATAGAATATTGTGAGAAAAGCACATATGAGGTGAGCTCCATTCACTGCATGTAAAGAGCTGACCCCAGAGTGACTCAACAAGGTCTAGAGATTTGTACTAAGAAACAGGCCCAGACGCTACCCGAATTCAGAGTGCGGTGTACAAAGACGCTGGCCCTGCTGGGCAGCTCCACATACTCAGCAGGAATTCCTGACCGTGGCTGATGCGAAGCAGACCGCGGGAGGAGGTGGGGCATCATGAACCCCCACAGCGCTCACAGCTCCAGCATACGTGAGAGAACACGCCAAGGGTCTAAGCCAAGTTCTGCCACCTCCGAGCTGTCTGACTCATTCTCATCAGTGAGATGAGAGAAAACCTGCGCCACCTATTTCACAGAGCAAGTGTCAGGCTCTCTGCTGGGGTGAGCAATAGGAAACAGTGCCATGGGGATTTAAAGGATTATTTTTCACACCACACACATGGAAGACAGTTATAGATATAGAACGTTGGCTCCAGAGAAAGTGCCCAGCCTGCTGGTACTTGTCTCTAAGCCTTGGGACACATGGCAGACAGTTGTTATCCTAGGTACCCCTTTGAACAGAGATGCGGCAACCAAGAGACAAGGAAATAGCAGGTTCCCTAACTCACCAGAAGCCTGCCCCTGTGGCAGGCCAGGAGACCAGGCTTCACATGGCACAACGAGCTGCCACCAGAAACACCCTGGCACCTTAGCTCCAAAGTTCAGCCTGACTTTTGGAAGCAGCTCAGTTCTCACCCCAGAAAATGTGCGAGTTTCTAGTTGCTTCTGAAGGAGGGTCAGGTGTCGTGACCTCCAGTGGTCAGGCAGGCTGCAAACCACAACAATGTAACCCGTATTTCTTATCTCCTAAAGTCTAAGCAAAATCATGGCAGGACCCACATTTTGATATTGGACATGGTTCTCCTGCACAGACCTTGGCTGTAGTCAAATTAAACAGCCTAGGAGAGAGTTCACCCTGAACTCAAATAATTTATGACACATTGGACAAAGAGCTAAGGGTCACTGGATATGCTAAAGCCATTGGAAACAAATCCTAGACAGAAAGCATCAGAGGTTGATTGGGGATTAGCACTAATTTTTTTAAGTCCACGTAGCTCAAGTGAAATAGAAATGCACCTTCTCATTTCCAAGGTTCTCTCACCCAGCTGCACTCTCGCCTCCTGCCGGCAGAGGTCCCCTTCAGCTCACAAAGCCCCACTCACCGCTTTCTTCTGGATGAAAAGCTGCGCGTCCTTCAGATGGCCGGCGATGTTCTGGCACAGGCGCTTCCTGTGCTCTTCATCCAGCACGTGCAAGTAGAAGGCACGCACCTGCTCGTTGAAAACAGAGCATCCAGCTTATCACCAGCAGAACTCACCCACATGCCACTTTGGCAATGAAAAAGCGAGATTTCTTACTGGCATGAGAGTGAAAAACTTTTTAGAACTCGAAAATAATTTAAAATTAAAGTTGAAACTGTCATTTGTGTTGAGTTCCCCACTTTCCATTTTATTTAAAGCAAAACAGGAAGAATTCGGTTGCTGATAGTAGCTCATAACCGCTTTGTAATAATGTCCTTTGTAGTCACTGCTTATAAATCTCTTACAAATAGAAGGCAGGACAGCCTACAATTAAAACTCCCACCACACCTTAATATACCAACAACTCCAGAATGCGCAAACTGTTATCGGATGTAAACTGGGCCCACTACAACCTTTGTTCAGTTCACCCAGAGCCACAGAAGAAAGACACTCAAATTCGTTAATATATGTCCTCAGTTATTCGGAAGCCAGGATTCCTGGAGAAGACAGATGTTAATAGTGATTTTGCTAATTTTACCTCTGAATGATTTTACCTTTAAATCAATCTCACTAGGCTATCCACAGACTAAAATGAAAGATAGGAGCTTAGAATCAGGCATGTGAGTCCTGTCAGCCTCCGCTCACTTCTGAAATCAGCCGTTTCTAGATTACAGCTATAATTTAATCTAACATTTCATTCACTCATTCAACAAGTACTTCTTTATTGAGCACCTCAGTGTACCAGGCACTGTTCTATGTACTGTCCTATTAATGTTTATAAAGCCCCCAAATATCCAAAGAATGAAATTCATAAAATAGAGATATTCATAGCTTTTCTAAGTAAATTAGCAAATATCAGACTATATTAACCTTTTTTTAAAAACTTTTGAGCACAGTTTAAATCTGATACCAATGTTTAAAAGTCAGACTTTCCACATTAACACAGTGCAATCAGAGTACTGCATTATGGGGATTTCCTCAGATCTACCTGCAATGTACTAGCCTTCTCTTCAGCTGTATCCAATCTAGTGTTTAAACATCCACTGAGCCACTATATCTGCTGGATTTTTATTTCACAGATTGTCTGCTGCATTTTTATTTCAAAGATTGTTTTTGTTTCTAGATATTTCCATTTGGTTCTTTTTCAAATCTATCTGTTTTTGTTTTCTCACATCCTATTCTTGTCTTAGAGATAATATTCCTTTCTGTATGTCTTTGAATGCTGTGTACACGCTTATTTTAAAGCCCCTTCTGGATTATTCTATCCTGTGTATGACTCTTCCATCTAATGCATGTGCAGTTTCTCAGGGCACTGGACTCCCTTGTATGTGTTGTAATTTTTCCCTGTGGCCCATCTTCCACAGGAGTTATCCTCTGCAGAATTACCACGTGTCCGAGCTGTGACAGTGTCATACATGGTGGTCCTTTTGGTCATCTCTGCAGAGGCCTAACAGAGCTCACTGATTCACTTGTTTCTCGGTTCAGGGCTTCCATGTGGTCTTAAGTGGAACAAGAATGCAGGGACGTCACCCGAGCACAGCACAGGAGAGGGGCCCCCAATTTCTCAGGATTGATTACTCCCATCTACAGTCCACATGCTTTCAAGCTGCATCCTTGGCCTGGTGGGTAGCTTTCCCAAGGGAGAGCTGGTTCCTGGTTCTCATCATTACGACTGGAGCTCACGTCTAGCTTCTGCAACATGTGAAGCCTTTTAAACCCATTTACTAAATTCCTAATCTAAGTTGTAGCATTTGCCAGTTCAGTATATCCATTCAACTCTTCTTCCATAAATTAAACTTCTCTTAGTAAATTCTCCATGCCGTCATCTATTTTCTTGAAAATATTAATCACAGTTGTTTTAAGATCTTTATCTGACAATTCCCTTATCTGGATCTCTAACAGGTTTGTTTCTATTAGGAGGGGTTTTTCCCCTCATGGTTTTCAGTCATGAAGTCTTATGTGTTAAGTATGCCTGATAACTTATTATTAAATGCTGGACATCTGAATATGAAAAAATATAGAGATAATTTGAGACTCTATTTTCCTCCAAAGATTTACGTTTGCTTCTGCTAGACAGTTAAGATAGAGGGAGATCGCCTTAATCCAGGTGATCTGAGGCTGAGCTGATGCAAAACCGTGTCTCAGTTTTTGCAGGGAAAGTTTACTGCACGTTTGCCCTTATTCCTAGGCGTGGCCCTTCCGGGATTCCAACTCAATGCTTAGGATGCTAACTAAAGGCCACCTCCTTAGCAGGCCCTGAACTCCAATTTTTATCCCTCCAGACCCAGAAACATGCTATAAACTCTGCTCAGCATCTTGGCCAACGCTTACAAGGTAATAATCACCTCATGAGGAAAGGACACCAAACGTCAAGCTCACATCTCTGCACTTCTTTTCTGTCCAAGACGTCGGCCCTGCGCATCCTTGCTGCCTTGTTAGCTCTCCAGCCTTCAAACAAGGCTCTCTGTAGTTTATCTAGATTTCCAGTCTTCTCCGAGAGGACAGGGCTGATACAAGCTGGCCGGCCATAAGCCAGAAGTGGAAGTCCCAGTTAACTGTTTTAAGAGTATAAATCTGGACCTTCTTACTTATTTTCCATGTCACTCTTACAGTTACTGGATAGTACTATGAACCTATAAGCAGTATCATGACTGCTTAAAAACATGAGTTCTTTACAGTGATAAGAAAATCAATAAAATAAGAATGATCAAACAAATTTTAAATTTCAATGTGTAAGCAATAGCCTCATTATCTAAGTTAAATTTTGCAGAGGATGTATTAGCTAGTTTAACACCAGAATAACCTCATGCAGGCACAGTTCTTTGAGAGGCAGAGATTGGATTCTAACATACTCGCACCACCAGGAATAATGCAGTTACTATGAAAGGCTTCCAGGATGTTTAAGCTCATCTAAATATGGTTTACATCCTACAATAATTTCCTTTTTATAGACACAAATATACATATACACACATGCCTTTCAAATAAAGATCTCTCCACAGTGAATTAATTCACGTATTTAAGTCTATTTTACTTGGAAGCCACATTTACAAGTTGAGGCACTAGAAACTAGAAATAGGTCCCATTCTAGTGTGAGTACTAAGCTTAACACCAACTACCCAAGCAGACCTCCAGGACGACGACACTTTTTAGCTTTATTCTTCTCTTGCGTGTGGACTGGACACATTAACGAGGTGGCTGCCCCTCAAAGTTAAAGGGCCTCTTTCACTGCATCCATCTACTGACAGACAGCCCTCAGGCAGCCTCGGGTGACTGGAAAGAGGGTGGCACTTGACCCGGGGCAGTTCACTATAGGCCGGCCAAAGGCCAAGGATGCAACCCAAAGTGACAAGATTAGTCAAAGCAATCCGATTTCCTCTCTCCAGAATCTCATACAGAAGTGTTGAGAGAAAGAGAGAAAAATGGCCCAAAAAAAAAAAAAGTAATACATGGAGAAAAAAGCCATAAAGAAGAGTTAGCCATGGTCATAGTAAAGCCACAGCAAAGTTCAAACAGAAGCTATGAGGCAAAAAGGAGAAAAACAGGAGGACATGGTAAGGATAAGCAGTTGGGACTGGAAAGCAGAAGCCGGCAGGCGGAGGGGGGGTCACATAGATAATGCGCCCTGTAAGGAAAGAGCTGCTCCGAATGGAGGTCTGGCCCTTTAAATCCGGGCTCTCCTGCCCAGATTCTTAGGTTGGGCTGTACGTAAGCTCCATTTGCCCATTTCTTAGATTTCTATGAGCTCACTGCTTCCCCAGCGGCCCCCACCTGTATCCCGTCTACAAACTTCGAGGGAACAGAGACGAGCCTCCAGACCCTGCACTGAAAGAGCACAGTAACACAACTCCATCTACTAAGGGACTGACTGATGACCAGAGACGTCTTCCCTGAATTCAATTTAAGACATATTAGACACTTTAAAAGGGGAAAATATGCAGACGTGGACAAGGAGCATGATCAAGCCACTCCCAGGGCAGACAGAGAAGCCATTACCTGAGTGACGTTGTCCTCGTTGGCACTGTTGAAACGCTGCACGTCCGGAGAGCACTGGCTTTTATGTTCCAGGGCAGAAGGCTGTTGCTCCGGAGCGCTGAAGCTATTGGGGTAGTAATTCGGAGCACCACCTTTACAGGAAAACCACACGGATTTACTCAGGGAGACGAAAAACGAAGCAAGTCTGCAGTCAACGTGATAAGAAATAAATTCAAGTGGCGAGTGTATATATATGCACACGTCTATACACACCTGTACACACACACACGCACATGCCACGAGCATATTATTTTTAAGGTCCCAGGTTTAGCTACAGGCAGGCCACAGCTTCTTAGAGAATGCTGCCATCTCCCAAAGGCTCCCATGGGCTGTCTCACTCCGAGTCTTAATGAGGACATCTCAAACTCCCTTTGAACACTTCAACTGACTTCATCTCTAAAATCTTCTGATGCTTCCCAGTACAAATATATTTATACAGGTTTGATTTGGCCCCCACGGAAGATGAGACCCAAAGACATGTCTCAAAGTTGAGGGTTTTATTGGGCTTGGGCTCAATTCAAACACTGAGTCACAGAACCCTCGGGAGCAGCAGAGTCCCAGCTGCGCCCCTACCAGCTACAGACACATCGACTGAGCCCTGAGGTGCTAACGGGCTGCTGCCAGGGCCCACGGCCGTCAGGGGTCCATCTGAGCTCTGGGTTTTTGTCTGTGCCATTCCAGCACATCCTACATCCGCGTTACAGTGCTCTGCTTTGCTATTCCTTAAAGGTTTTTAAGATTCTTGAGGTATCTTTCCTTTACTGACCATCACTTTATGCAATTCTAGCTTGACTTCCACTTCCCTCCACGGATAAATAAAAAAGGATTTTTAAAATTTGATATTTCTAGTATGTCAGCACTCATTTATCTGGACTATTAGAACAAATGACAAATACAATCAAAACATTTTTTATGACTTCTGGAATAAATTATGAGGCTTTTTTTTTTCATGTTGGCATATTTATTTTTCTAACTATAACTCTGCTTTGGCTGATATTAGCAGAGCTTGAATTATCTGAGCACACTCTGCCGAAACAGAAGGAGTGGCCTGGGAACATATTAAGGGGTTTGAACAAACTGGTCTGGGGCTGCAGCTTGACCCAGCTCACTGCCAGAAGAGGTTATCCAGAGTGGATAACCAAGAGGCACATACATAGCACACAGATCAGGGCAGCAAGTGCATGTAGGAAGAGTGAGGACACCACGCTATCATGGGGCCCAATGTTTAGCCCAAGAAATTCATTCTAGGTCAGCCACATCTATATGAAAAGCTAGGTGCTCCCACAAACGGCCACCACAGTGGTTTTCTGAGTTAAGAATAAGCTCTTTGAAATGTGCCTATTTGAGGAATTTTTAAATTCTCTTTCCAAACAAGCTCTGAC